>NC_081181.1:165811912-166159731 GCF_029867415.1 Vicia villosa
TAATTAAGTTATTGAACCAAGTAGAGGGTCTCGAAGTCTAAAAGAGAGAAAATGTAAAAGCTAGTTGTATTTCACTTAGTTCATTAAAGTGATAAGTTAAATTGTAAAAAGATTAAGAATAAATTTTGAAATACTAAGGCAATTGCACACACACACATAAAAATCTTTTTCAAATCCTATCTCATTTCATAAAGCTTCTTGAAAATTTATCAAACCTTATATGGAATTGATTAAGAAGTGTTGTCTAATCAATTAGGGAAGTTTACACACTACCAAATCGATTAAGGACCTGATCCAATTGATTAGAGCAAGGTGAACGACCTCTTAATCAATTAGAAAAGTTATTGATCGATTAATCCATATAGCCATTTTAAGGTTTTCTTTTCTGGATTTAGGTTGTTGTTTTGAATGTGTTTTAATCGATTACCAGTTAGGGTTTGTTGACCAAGTGACTCCAAAAATAATAGGGTGGGGGGGGGGGGGGGGGAGGGGGATGGATATGATTGAAAAATGATGTCCAATTATAAAAATTTGGTCTATAAAAATGTTTGAGTTAATTTTATAAAGAAAATAGAGAACAAGTAGCGATTATAAATGAAAGAAAGAATGAAGAAACCTCACTAGTTATTTTCTACTCTCTCTATGACTCTATGTTTCTAAAATTTATTTTTCATAAGAATTGTCGTAGTTATAAAAGAACGAAAATACCTTGTGAGAGTTATGTTGTAACTAGTGTTGTGCTTAATTTTTTGTATTCAAGAGTGCGATTCTATTGTGGAATTATTTTTGTAAAAGGTTGCAACCTAAACCGGATAAAAGCTTGTTTGTAGATTCTAGAGCTTAACCTATGTAAAAGCTATATGATTGTAGGTTCATGAGCTTGACACGTGTAAAAGCTTTGTTTGAAATTTCATGAGCTAATCATTTGTAAAATCTTAATGTGTTAATTCTTGAGCTTATTCGTTGTAAAAGCTCTATATGTTTGCTGTTGAAGGTTCGCGGGAAAATATTGTAAAAAGCTCAAGTGTTTTTTTAGTGAAACTCTCAAGAGAAAACTATTGGGGACAAGAGTAGGCTAAGTGGTCAGTTTGAACCTGTATGAATATCTCATGCATTCTCTCTATCCTCCCCCTTTATTTGTTTATGTTATTTCCGTTGTGTATCTCTTTTCATCTTCGTCTTCTTTCTATATTTTCACTGCCATATCTATGGTTGTTTATCAAATTAAATTAAATTGTTTTAAAGACACAAGTTATTCTAAATTGTTATCAATCTTCGAAAAACATAATTCACTCTCTGTCTTGTGTTTGGAGTCACTTGGTCAACGGCTTCTACCCAAAAATCTGTTGAATTGTGCCTCATATTGCTTTTTACGTGTTTGCTCTACTCGAAAGTGCCTTTTTGCCATCAAAATAAAAGATAAAATTAGAAAATAGGGCTTCCTTAATAAATATTCGTAAATGGGCGTACAGACTTGTGTTTATGAGTTGTGATGCCTTTTGCCATAAGCTAGTTTTTTCTGCATATGCCTTGGTAGGCATTTGGACGCTCTGTTGATTTATACACGCATTTGTACTAGATCTGAGGCGTCTGAATGCTTTTCACCAGATTATGCATGTTATTTGAATGTTAGAAGAGCATATGGATACTTGTCCTTAGGTCCCCATATGCGTATTCAAGCTTAGATACACATATGACAGGAGAGGAATTTTATCTGGGTACGCCTTCTTGGGCCTCCAAATGCTTGACTGTGTGTTCCCATGCATGCATTAGCTTCTGGACGCGTATGGCATGCATGCTTTTCTCTCTTCTGGTCATTTCGTTGTGTTGTTAGGCCTACCAAATAGGTTAAACGTCTGCAATACGATACATTACTAGGAAAATATCATTAAATCATTAAAAACCTAAATTGTGAACTTTCTTGAAAAAAAACTACTTAATTAACTATTAACAAAATAAATGTTAATGAAATTGATGTCAATACATAGATAAAACCTAGTAAAAATTGTATCGTTCAAACATGTATGAGGTGTATGCTCATACTCTTTTAATCTGAATCATACCAGTACAATGTGTGACACGAATGAAGCAAAAATGCTAAAAAAAATGCAATGAAGAAGGTTTTAGAGTCACATTACCTTTACATTCAGAAGAAAATGGTGCGTGTGGAGTCCGTTGATAATTTGATTGCCATTTGAAAATAACATTTCGTGTATATGAAGTTTTTCTGGTAGGGTTCACTGTGGGGAGGAAAAATGCGTTGAATATGAGTTTCTAATTTTGATAATAGTTAGTTCAATCTCATAATAGAATAAGAAGAAGAAAAACATAATCACATTAATTTATAACTAGTAAGACATATTCGCATTAATTAGTAACTAGTAAATTGATGACTTAGAAACTAATATAATCTTGTGTGAGTAATAATAATAGGATAAAATAGTCTTATCCATTAATTAGTTTGAAAATAACATGAGTCTGATAGATAACGTTAACTCACTCTTTTTTCTATCGTGTTATGTTTCTTATTTTCATTTTTTGTACTTATTTATTTTATTGAGTCAGATTCGATCTATTATATTTAATTAATGAATCGAATCAGATTCGACCGGTTATTTTCAAATCAAATTATCGGGTCGGATTGGTTCTAGGACATTCTATACTCCAAAGTAAAAACCTAAAGAGTGACTACTACTTTCATTACAAGCACCATCATATACATATTCATACAACTTTTATTATCTATTTAATTTGTCTCTTTTTCTTTTCTTTGCTTTCATTTCTCCATAGAAAAAAAAATCAACTTCGGAAATGAAACCCTAGTTTCCCAATTCCCGTTCACTGTGCTTGTAGGGTTTCTCCCCCTTCTTCGAATCCTCTGAATCACTTCACCTTCACCTTCACCTTCACCGTTCCTTCGAATTTTCTGCAGTTTCCTTTGCGATGAAGAAGAGACCGTTCACGATTGAGGCGTATAAACACCGTATGGTGGCGGATCCTAATTACGCTGAAAAAACATGGAAGATTCTTGAGCATGCTATTCATGAGATATACAATCATAATGCTAGTGGGCTTAGCTTTGAAGAGCTTTACCGGTTTGTTCATAACAAACACCTTCAATTTTCTTTTTCATGATTATAGATTCTGCAAATTAATTTTGTGATGGTATTAGGTTAATGATGATATGGTGATTATTACGTTACTTGATGTGGTTTTTTTGGGTAAAAAATGTTGGATTTTTAGATGTGTGATTTTCAGTGTGTTTGCTTTGGAATTACATTTCAATATTGTGGAATTTGAGGGTTAAGATGGTTTTGGATGTTTAGCAACATATGGAGGTGTTTGCTATTCGTGTGTGTTTGTTTTGGGTCTTGAACATGAAGGGTGGTTTTGGTGCAATGGATGGAGTTGTTGCCATGTGATTTGAAGGTTATCGAATTAGCTTCTTTATGGATGGCACCAGATTGTTGCATGGTCATGCACATGTTATATAGTTCGTAACAAGTGGTTAATGAGCTTTTTAGACTTTAGTGAAGATCAAAATGATTGAGAGCACCCGCTTTTAATCCTTGGCTGAAATAATCTTTAGCCAAATTTTACTTATTTTCGGTCAAATTTTAGATTACCTGGGCATCTTTCTCCTGAAACCGGAATGTTAAAACCACACAAATGTTATAAAGTTTGAATATTGATATATGCAAGTTATGTTAAACTTATCGAGGCTGTTAAGTTGCTTTAGATTGTTATTTTTTGTTTTTTATTTGGGAAAATGCTTTCTGATTTTATTTCTTGATGTCGCTACTAATTGTAAAAGACTAGATGAAATAGGATTAGAAATGACATCATTAGAGAGAGAGGGTTGGAGCAGCATCTATAGTAAAAAAGATGGTGAAAATTAGACTCGGTGGTTTGAGCATATAGAGAGAAGACCTGTGAATTTTGTAGTAAGTAGAGTAGATCGATTGGAGGGTAGTCAAAACAGTAGAGGTAGAGGAAGACCTAAAAAAACTGTAAGAGAAACTATTAAGAAAGATCTCGAGATTAATGAGTTATATCGAAGTATGGCTTTTGATAGAAAATTTTAGCGTCGTTTGATCCATGTAGCCAACTACACTTAGTAAGATTAGGATTGGTTGTTGTTGTTGTTGTTGTCACTAATGATCATAAAAGCCACATATTTTGTTACTTCTCATTTAGTTATTATATTTTATATACCTGTTTTCAGTGATTGTAGTAGAAAATGGTTAAAAGAAAGCCGTTTTTAGTGCCTTTATGACTTGCTCTTATCCTGTTTTAATAAGTTTGAGAGTTGCATCTAGCTAGGCATTGGTAGATTCTTGTATGTGACATACTTGCATAATTTTTTTTTTTTCCATTCGCTTCAGATCAGTAGTATATCATATTGGAACATTCTCTGGATGCTATTTGGCCAGCTCTCTTGCTTCTGCTTAATCATATTATAGTAAAAAATGTAGGCTGTTGTTAGTTTTCCATTTAGTGAGAAGGAAAAGCTATTGTTTCTAAGACCTCCATCTGTATTATGTATTTATTCAAACCCTACCACAAACCTCTATTAAACTTGCCATTTATTTAAATTTGAATGAAAGTCAATAGCTTTATGCTATTGATGTTATAGAATACGGCTGTGGTTTTGTTTTCTTTACTTTAACTCATACTTAATTGTTATACGGTAACAAATAAAGATCTCATCATTAATCTTCATATCCGAGCATATATATATATATCTGAGACTTCTAATCATAATTATGTATGTTCAGGAATGCTTATAATATGGTGCTTCATAAATTTGGAGATAAACTCTACTCCGGACTTGTGACGACCATGACTTCTCATCTTAGACAAATTTCCCAATCAATTGAATCTGCTCAAGGTGAAGTTTTCTTGGAGGTGCTCAACAGGAAGTGGGTAGACCATAACGAGGCATTGCAAATGATCCGAGACATACTGATGTACATGGATCGAACATTCGTACCAAGCAAAAACAAAACCCATGTTCATGAGCTTGGTTTGAATCTCTGGAGAGATTTTGTGATCCATTCCAGCAAAACTCGGGCTAGGCTTCTAGATACACTTCTTGACCTCGTACTTAGAGAAAGGAATGGCGAAGTAATTAACAGAGGCTTGATGAGGAACTTAACAAATATGCTAATGGATTTGGGTTTGTCTGTTTACCAAACGGATTTTGAGAAGCATTTTCTGGAAATTTCTGCAACTTTTTATTGTCGTGAATCCCAGAAATTCATTGAATCATGTGAATGTGGGGATTATTTGATAAAAGCTGAGAGGCGTTTAAATGAAGAAATGGAGAGGGTATCTCACTACCTGGATCCTAAAAGTGAGTCAGAGATAACTAAAGTGGTGGAGAAAGAGATGATTGAAAATCATATGCAAACTCTTGTTCGAATGGAAAACTCAGGCCTAGTTAATATGCTCATGGATGACAAATATGAGGACTTGGGAAGAATGTATAACTTGTTTCGCAGGGTGCCTTCTGGGCTCACAACTGTTAAGGATGTCATGACTTCTTTTATACGGGATACCGGTAAGCAGCTAGTTATGGATCCTGAAAGGTTGAAAGATCCTGTGGATTTTGTGCAACGTCTTCTGAATTTGAAGGATAAATACGACAAGGTTATCACAATGGCATTTAACAACGACAAAACTTTTCAGAATGCCTTGAATTCTGCATTTGAATATTTCATCAATTTGAATGCCCGGTCTCCAGAGTTCATTTCTTTGTTTGTAGATGACAAACTTCGTAGAGGGTTGAAAGGGGTTGGTGAAGAGGATGTGGAGATTGTACTAGACAAAGTCATGATGCTTTTCCGGTACCTGCAAGAAAAGGATGTGTTTGAGAAGTATTATAAGCAACACTTGGCAAAAAGGCTTCTATCTGGGAAGACTATATCCGACGAGGCCGAAAGAAGTTTGATTGTTAAGCTCAAAACAGAATGTGGATATCAATTCACTTCTAAGTTAGAGGGAATGTTTACAGACATGAAGACTTCTTACGATATGATGCAAGGTTTTCTTGCAAGCCATGGGGCTGAGTTGGGAGATAGCCCTACATTATCTGTCCAGGTGCTTACAACAGGTTCGTGGCCAACTCAATCCAGTCCTCAATGTAATCTTCCATCTGAAATCCTGGGTGTATGTGAGAAGTTTCGTGCTTATTATCTCGGCGCTCATAGTGGTAGGAGATTGTCCTGGCAAGCTAATATGGGGAATGCTGATTTAAAGGCTACATTTGGTAATGGCCGAAAGCATGAGCTGAATGTTTCCACATATCAGATGTGTGTACTCATGCTTTTCAACAATGCCGATCGGTTGACTTGTAAGGAGATAGAGCAGGCTACATCAATACCCATGCCAGACTTGAAGAGGTGCCTTCAGTCTTTGGCCTTAGTCAAAGGGAAAAATGTTCTCCGGAAAGAGCCAATGAGCAAGGACATAGCTGAGGATGATGCATTCTTTTTCAACGATAAATTCACTAGCAAGCTTTTCAAGGTAAAGATAGGGACTGTTGTTGCACAGAGGGAGACAGAACCAGAGAATATAGAAACTCGGCAAAGAGTGGAAGAAGATAGGAAGCCCCAGATTGAGGCAGCAATTGTGAGGGTTATGAAGTCTAGGCGGACTCTAGAGCATAATAATGTCATCGCCGAGGTCACAAAGCAGCTGCAGGCACGATTTTTTCCAAATCCCGTTGTTATTAAAAAGCGGATTGAATCCCTCATTGAGCGCGAATTCTTAGAGAGAGATAAAGTCGACAGAAAAGTGTACCGCTATCTTGCTTGAAAAACTGTATGTGCTTTTATCAATGTTAAAACAATTTTATCATGGAACCTGTGATTTTACATCATCAGTTTCAATGTTTATCACAAATTGCTGCAAGTTGTGCTTCTTGCCCTTGCATGGTTAACAAACTAGGCTTGTTAGTGTCACTTCTGATTGGACTGCAAAACTTCGAATATTTTTTACTCCCTCTGGCCTTAATTATAAGCAAATATTCTCTTTTTAGGTTCATTGAGTAATGAATGTATCTGGTCTACATAAAAGACCAGATACATTCATTATTCAATGAACTTAAAAAGAGAATATTTGCTTATAATTCAGGCCGGAGGGAGTAGCTCTTTACATTTATCAACGACAATAACTGAACATCTTAACTCGAACCTCTCAACTCAACAGCATACTTTTCATTTTGGATTTGGAATTGTTTCATTCTTCATACTTCGTTTGGAAGAAGCTTCTACTAGAAATAATCAAATAGACTTCTTGATTAAAAGCAGATGGGACTTATTGTGGTATATTTTTATTGCAATATCTAATTTTTAGATTTTTGTTGGCTTAAATATAAATATGTCTTTGGTTTCTATAAAATTTTGATTTTTTTTTTGGGTTTTCTATAAAAGTCTGCATTTTATCCTCTCAATCTTTCTCTCCTTTTCTCTGTTTTTCCTTTCTCTCTTCTTCTCCTTCCTCTACTCCCCTTACTCCATGTTCCTTTCTCCCCCTTTCTTCATATTATAGTCCTCTACTCCCCCTTACTCCATGTTCATTTCTCCCCCTTTCTTCATATCATAGTCTAGTTGGATTTGAGTTCCTTTCCTATGTGGAGAAAAGTCTAAATATGAATAGTTCATTTGTCTTACTTATTGGAGAGCATCAAATTATAGTAAAGAGAGATAGAGAAAATAAGGGATTTAAAAGAGAGAAAAGAGGAGAGAAACTCATTTCCGTTTTTTCTGCAACAGTCATACTAAATCGACGATCCCCGATTCGTTTAGTGTTGGATCAAGTTGAAATTTTATTGGCATGTTCGCAACTCATGTTCCTAACTTTTGACCGTTCAGAATTTGAAAACAAGGTCTGAGCTAAGAGATATGTGCCTCATATTGGAGTTGCAGATTTGAGTTATTTTTCAACTTTTTTATTCTTATTTGTAAATTAGTTTTACTTTGTGATTTGCGATTGTTAGCACTTGTTTGTGAATTACTTTAAGACACTATTGTATCCTCAATTGATTATAGTGGAGCTATTTCTTTGGTTGGACGACTCGTGGTTTTTACTCTCATATTGAGGGATTTTCCACGTTAAAAATATCGGTGTTCTTTTATGCGTTTATTTGTTTGATTTGTCGTCTTATATTTGTTGTTGATCTTCAAGGTTCTTACAAGTGTGGGAAATTTTATATCCGTTGCGTATTGGTCTGTTATTGTGTCATAATTTTCCATCAGAGCGGTATTAGAGCTCTTGGTTAAGGGCTATTTTACTTGTTTGAATGATGGAGTCAAATACAAAGATGAAGATGGTATTGTTGAATAGTTCTAATTACCATTTATGAAAGTGTAAGATGAAAGACTTACTATTTGTGAAGAAATTGCATTTACCGGCTTTTAGTTTCGCAAAGCCGGATTTTGTGTCTAATGAAGAACGAGAGTTTGAACATTAACATGTATGTGATTTTATTCGATAATATGTAGAAGATAATGTTTATAATCATATTGCTAATGAAACACATGCAAAAAATTTGTGGGAGAAGATATAGTCCCTGTATGTCTATAAATCAAGGAATAATAAATTATTCTTGATGAATATCTTCATAAGTTTGAAGTATAAGGAGGGGACTTCTATTTCATATCACTTGAGTGAATTTCAAGGGCTCCTTGATCAGATGCCAGGAATGACTACTAAATTTAATGATGAACTTTTGGGACTCTTTCTATTAATATCTTTACAGAGTCTTAGGAGACGTTTTGAGTTTCTATTACAAGTACTGCTCCTAAAGGTGTTGTTTCTTTAGAAACGACTAAGGGTGATATTCTTAATGAGGAGATGAGAAGGAAGGCACAAAGTTCTTCATCTCAATTTGAGGTACTTGTCAATGAAAATAGTGGTAGTAATTGGAAAAAGAAACCGAAGGGTGGTAGAGAGAATAGCATAAGCAAGTCCAAGCCACGATACAAGAATATGAAGTGTCATTATTGTCACAAAACAGAGCATTTTCGCTTCTCAAAGGTGTCACATGCAAGTATATGAGTTAGACTGAATTCATCTTTCACTTAGAATAAGCAAGTCCAAGCCACGATACAAGAATATGAGTTAGACTGAATTCATCTTTCACTTAGAATAAGTATCAAAAGTATAGAGAGAAGTAGAGTAAATGTATGAGAGTGATTGAGTTGAGCTTTGATCCATTAATATTTCTAATTTAGTTATGTGTTAATGTTGTGTGGTGTCGTGACAGGCAAGGTCAGAAGGATCTAGTGGTGTATTTCTACATCATTCAGATTCATGCATAAAATGGTAAGGAAAACAAATCTCTAAGCTCCATTTGTAACCCTAATTTATGTCTGTTACAGTTCTGATTTTCCTTAATGGTCGTAGTTTCTTATCTCTAAGTAAACTAGGTCAAGTGAATATCTCTATCCACTCTTTCAACCATTTTTACTCAAGAAATTCACTTGTTGTTGGATCTCTCACAACAACAAGCTATTACATATTTCTAAGTTAATCAATCAAAGGAACAAGTTTTTAATCAAGTAAACGCATGGTAAAGCAAACACTAACCACACAACATATACCATAACACTACTTTAATATTAATTTCACATTGCTCAACTACAAAAGGTTTAGCTCATAGTGAGTGTTGGAGCGGTAAAGCGGCAAACAAAAAGTAATAGGTACTCCCTCTGTCCCAAATTATAAGAGAAATTCACTTTTTAGATTCATCGAATATTTAATGTATCTAGTCTATATATAGACCAAACACATTAATTATTCAATGAATCTAAAAATGAAATTTCTCTTATAATTTGGGACGGAGGGAGTATTATTTATTACTGGGTGATATAAGTTATATCGTATCGTAGTCCACCGAGATTGGTAGAGAAAAATTTCCGTTCGACTATCTCACGTTCTAAGTTTCATGATTGGGTGCGGAAAGTAAAATGCGGGAAAAGTAAATAAAAGCAATTAAACAATCTTAATAGTCTAAGAGAAATAGTTATGGAATTGCATTTCTTTCTACCCGTCGAATACTTAAATCTGAAGATCTTATCGCATCACACTCACAATACGCATCAAAATCATCAGGCATCATTCAAGATGCCACATCAGTGTCCATGTCAGAAACACCGACGAAAGCTCAACTGTGCTATTTACACCAGCGATTTCCCAACCGACACAAACAACACAGAGACATTAAACTCGATATCCACTACAATTATTAGCCCTAAATCCATGTATGAAATCTAGAAACTAACACATATCATTCCTAATCAAGATCTATGATGTCCATGTCTGAAACAACACAAACCCGAAACATTTAAGCAAAAAGATCAAGAACAACACCAATGATGATTTATAAAGAAAATATATAAACGATCCCAAGATCAACAAATGTACATACAATAAGAGTAGAAATATACATACAAAACCCACCATTGGAATGAAACATAGGGAAGAATGAAGATGAACCGGAAATTCTCACCGTGTCAAGGAAATCGAGACAAATCCATAGTCAATCCATATGGTGTAGCACCCAATGGTGTTGCCTAAGCCTCTAAACTATCTAAAATGGATCAGAGCTCAACTTTATCAAAGAAAAGATGATAAAACCTAAGTAAATATAATTTTATACCATATATACAATTCTGAACTCGCAGACCTCGCTAAGCCAGACAGATCTCACTAAGCGAGCTTTCACTAATCCGTACATTATTCACAGATATTTTACACTAAACGACAAAAAATGATCTGGCTAAGCGAGCTATATCTGGCTAAGCGAGATATACCTGGCTAAGTGAGATATATCTGGCTAAGCGAGATATATCTGGCTAAGCGAGCTTGCGAAGCTTTAGTTACTGCCAGAGGAACAAAAAACAGGCCATAGCGCGCTAGAATTTGCGCTTAGCGAGTTTGACAGAACTTTGGCTCTTTATTTCTTCAAAACGTGCATCCGGAGCCGTGTCTTCGACACTTTATTACTCGAGACTCCAAATATACAAAAATACATACAAAAAGACATTAAAATTATCAAACAGTACACAATTACACAAAAATACAATTATCCGTAAAGTAAACGTATTTCCAAACAAATCGACGTTTATTCAAACGATATTGTCAAAAAGAATAGATAAGTGCAACAAAACTTATACACAAAAAGAGATACAATTTGCACTTATCAAACTCTCCCCAACTTATTTCATTGTTTGTCCTCAAACAATGGTCACTCGAACAATGAAGAAACAAAATAAAAATCAAAGAATCATGAATCAACAAGTTTTGAAAAACAAAAACAATTGCACGGATCAAAATTGAGAAACGTACAAGTCAACGAATTTACTTACCACTATCCTACAACGATAACATAATCACAAAACAAAGACTAAATACAAAAATTATGCCAAACATTTTAAAACAACACAAGTTCACTCATGAATCACACCTAGAAAAAACAATCATCGGTAGATGAAAAACACACAAAATAAGGTACTTTCACTCACACACAATCTTGTAAACAAAAGATAAAATTATGCATTCATCCAAAAGTTCTCATTGAAAATACAAAGGCAAGAATCACAAGGACTTAAAGGGTTGTAATGTGGCTTGGTCAACAAACAAGGGATAAGTCCTAAAGCTAATCGAAACAAAAACTTGCCTAAACCTAAGGGAGTAATTACTTCCACAAAGTTTCAAACAATGAAATTTCAATCAAACTTCTTCATCAACCCAAAATTTCTCAAACCAATCACATACTTATTAACACAACATTATTCCATACTTATTTTTGTTTCCTTTCTCAAGGATTTTTTCTTTTTTTCTTCTTTTTTTTCTTTTTCTCAGCCTTAACCTCATAGCAATCAAACCGATAAGTGCACAACCATCCTCTCCCCAACTTGAATTCAACCACATCATAATATGAATACTCTCTACTTTCTAAGGCAGGGTAAAAATTCATACAACAACACAAAGTTGAGGGTTCAAGAAAAAAGAAATCAACATCCATACAAAAAGAAAAATCAAACACTCGTAGACAAGCATTAAGTTCAAAAATAACATGGATGTTCACAAAAAGCTCAAAGGGTTTACTAATGATCACACACTCACAAGGTGAAAAGACTATTTGGCCATGGTAGTTGTGCTCAAAATGAAACATAAATGCCTTGATCACTTTCATGCATTTATTCAATCAACACAAACAAGATATTAAACATAATAAAACCTAGTTAAAACAAGAATTGTGGTCTCCAACATATGTAAACAATGGAAAGCTACCTCACAAAAATGGTGGGAACTAAAGTGATTCACAAATGAACAGGTATACAACAAAATGAATGGCCTAAAATTTTTAAAAAGCCTAAGTTTCGTGGACATGTCATAGTATAGAAAGCGATAAACTCATACCTTGACAATGCACAAAACTCTCAATTAATCATTACCGTACAAAAGCATGTTGAAACACTCATCTCCAAAGTTTCTCCATGCTTCTTCAACTCGAAGTAAACCACCAAATGAATACAAACAATAAACAAAAGTATCACAAATATACAAAAGAATAAGTATAAAAGAATAAGTATAAAAGAATAGGAACAAAAGAATTGGGCAAGAATGGCTTGGAGAGAGAGGAAAGAACTCTGGTGCAGGCAACCGCGCTAAGCGAGCTCTGCTACCGCTTAGCGAGCTAACTGCAACAGAAATACTTCCAGCAGGAAACATAAGCAATCCAAGCCTCCCTCGCCATTTATTGACCTATAAAACAACAAAAAAGAAAGTAAAAACGTAGGTGTGCCTCCCTCAAGCGCGTGTTTTACGTCGTTAGCTCGACGCCTTTTATTGTTTCGTGAATGACAAGTAACTTCCTCACGACACGCCAATGCTTTCGCCTCAACGCAACCTAAAGAAAGCGCCCTGACCAAACACTTAATAAACGAATCAAAAGAAAAAGTATATATACACATATACGTATAAATACAAATATTCATTAAACACAATTTTTACAAAATCCTTCATTGGCTAAACAAAGTGAAAAGTGAAGATTTAGAATTTACGAACTATCCGAGTTCAATTTGTTTAGCCAACTTCACCTTGCTAAATAGCAAAAGTAAAGAGGAACAAAATCAAACACACGAACATGTACAAGTATGGAAACATAAAAATTTATAAATATACAAAAATACACAAGTATGAGAATATGCACAAAATATACGATATGAACATATTTACGAAACTTAAAACGCGAAACCATCGCAATGCGATTAATCTCAAAACCAATCCCCGGCAACGGTGCCATTTTGCTAGAGCGGTAAAGCGGCAAGCAAAAAGTAATTGGTATCATTTATTACCAGGTGATATAAGTTATATCACATCGTATTCCACAGAGATTGGTAGAGAAAAACTGTCGTTCGACTATCTCACGTTCTAAGTTTCATGATTGGGTGCGGAAAGTAAAATGCGGGAAAAGTAAATAAAAGCAATTAAACAATTTTAATAGTCTAAGAGAAATAGTTATGGAATTGCATTTCTTTCTACCCGTCGAATACTTAAATCTGAAGATCTTATCGCATCACACTCACAATACGCATCAAAATCACCAGGCATCATTCGAGATGCCACATCAGTGTCCATGTCTGAAACACCGGTGAAAGCTTAACCGTGCTATTTACATCAGCGATTTCCCAACCGACACAAACAACACGGAGGCATTAAACTCGATACCCACTATGATTATTAGCCCTAAATCCATGTCTAAAATCTAGAAACTAACAGATATCATTCCTAATCAAAATTTATGATGTCCATGTCTGAAACAACACAAACCCGAAGCATTTAAGCAAAAAGATCAAGAACAACACCAATGATGATTTGTAAAGAAAATATATAAACGATCCCAAGATCAACAAATGTACATACAATAAGAGTAGAAATATAGATACAAAACCCTCCATTGGAATGAAACATAGGGAAAAAAGAAGATGAACCAGAAATTCTCACCGTGTCAAGGAAATCGAGACAAATCCATAGTCAATCCACATGATGTAGCACCCAATGGTGTTGCCTAAGCCTCTAAACTATCAAAAATGGATCAGAGCTTAACTTTATCAAAGAAAAGATGATAAAACCTAAGAAAATATGATTTTACAACATATATACAATTCTGAACTCGCAGACCTCGCTAAGCCAGACAGATCTCGCTAAGCGAGCTTTCACTAATCCGTACACTATTCACAAATATTTTACAACGACAAGATGTTGGGTTAAGTAAAAATGTGGTACTTCTCGTGTCACCAAAGAAGAAATCTTCTATACTCCAAGCACTAGATGACGTTCAAGATGTGAATGCTACTAAAAAAATTGTTTATTTTTCGTGAAAAGGATCACTGGAAGAATTATATAACAAAAGAAGATTTCAAATTCATGTCAGAAAATTGCTATGGTGGAAGAACTATTATTACTTATAGAGAAATAGTGAGTTTAATACATATTAAATTTGTTACATAGTTTTGGAGGGTGAATAAAACAATGTTGGATTTGATAATGTCAAATAAGCAATTTTTGGAATTAGAAGATGAAAACAAATTAGTGGCTGATGTAGATTCAGTTGGAAACAAATTAGAAGATGAGAACAAAATCCATGATTTCAAATTGCCACTAACAAATGGTTATGGTTCAAACTGAGCTTCCAAAATCATGCAGGATCATTGGAAGACATATATAGCAGAAGATGATTTCAAATTACATGTTCTCTATATTGTTTAGGTATATAAGGACAGGAATGATGTTCTCTATTTGTTGTTTTGTTTAGGTTTATAAAGACATGAATGTAGTTTTTTATTTATTGTTTTGAATGAATTTTTTGAATTAAACCTTATGTTTGATGCAGCATAAAAGTCAAATAGTTAATGAAGAATTGATATTGATGTAATTGGTATTGATTTGAGAACGAATGATTCACCTGTTTGAGATATGGAAATAGTAGACTAATTGTTAATTTTTTTTACACATTATTAATAATTTGCGGAGGTTTTTAACCTCTGGAAATAAAACCCCATAATTTAAACAAAATATTAATTTTTTAAATGCATATGTTGACTCAATAATTCAACTATTGTCTTGTTGGCATGCCACATCAACAACAGTTAATGTTTTTCTCACAATTTAACGGAAAAGATTTAGTTGGCTAACAAAATCCTTTTTAAGGGATTAAAACATAACGTTTATTAAATAAGAGACTAAAGTGAAATGTGAAATTAAGTTAAATGATTTCACTACTAATTAAGCCAAACTTCTACTTTAAATGTTCAATGATCTTCACTCACTCTCAAGCTTCACACACATTGAGTTCTTTTATTCAATTTTGACAATTTTTTATCTTCATTTGATCTCAAACTTTAAGTCTTAAGTACTTCTTATTCAACATATTGACCAATACACAAAGAAAAACTTCACACATATGGAGAAAAAAATCCATTCTCTTTTTCTTCAATAAAATCTACCTCTTAAATTTTCTCAAGATCAAACACCTGTTAAGAAATCTACACATACTCAAAAATGCAAAATTAAAATACTAATGGCTTATCACAATCATTTGTCAGTTGTCATACACACAAACAATATCATAAGCCTCCATGAAAATAATGAAGATGAAGATTTGAGAGAGAATAGAAGTCGTAGTTTCAAAAAAAATTCTCTCAGAAAATTATTTGATTTTTTTTTATCTTGATAAGAGTTTTCTCATCTTATTTTAAATTTATAAAATGAAAATACCGTTTATATGTGGATAACTTGATGCATAAAATGAGCTCAAAAATATATTCAAATGACCCATGAGTCAATTCAAATGATAGACAATGAATAGGATTAAAGTTTTTAAAAAAGAATCAATTCATTTTCACATTTAGAAACTGATAAGCATATCCATGACTATATTCATTTTGCCTCTGAATCGGGTAAATCATTTTGATCGACTCGATTCTTGCAAACATAAACAAAAATGAGTTTAGAGGTAATTTTATGAATCATGTCAAGTTGTGAATGAATTGATCACTTTGCTTTTGAATCAAATCAAGTATTCCAATTGAGTCGATCCCTGCAAATAGAAGCGAAATTGATTTTAGAGACACTTTCATGAATCAAGTCGAATTTAGCTTGAATCGAGTCAATTTGATTTTGCACTTTGAATCAAGTTAAAAGGCTTTTGCAGTTTCAATCATGTCATTTAAGCTTTGAATCGATTCAAATAACTTTGACTTTAGTCGACACTTCATTATATGCATGGAAAACCTATTATTTGTATGTATGACGAGTGATTCAATGAAGAACTCAAAAATTATGATAAAATATAATATGCAAAACATTAAAATAATAGATAATACATTTGAGGACAATTTTATTGCCCACCTGTGGGCCTAGGCCAGAGATGCTTGCAAAGATGACTTTTAGCCCAAACCTCTTCAAACTTAAGAATGAAGGCTAATATTTCCTCCTTTTTCTAACTAGGAGGAGAAAAGTTTCATCTACCATAATATGATCAGGAGATACCCAGATCTCACCTCGAGTATGAAGAAGAATAGTTTGCACAATATATCCTATAGTTAGGCCAAAAGGTGCACTAGTAGGCGTTTTAGAGGTAGAAACCTTCTGACATAAGGCATATTCAAAATTTTGACCAAAGCATCAACGACCAAAATCTCCTTTCGTACTCTTCGCATGGTGTCTTCACTATTCATAGCATCTTCACAAAAAAGGAAGATGTCTGAAGAAATTCATGGGAAAGAGAAAGGGGAACAAAATCCCAAGGCCATTTGCCAAATATTTTCTTCTTGCCCCCTCAGATTTAGCGTCCATTAGCCAGTGGTTCTATATGCACCTTTTCAAACGAGTTCTAGATGCCAAGTCATATGGAATAACTCCTCACACGTAAACTAAGTTTTCAAGTATAATTCCTCCTAGAACAGGTCTTCCTTCTAATAGTAATACATTGCATCTCCAGCTAACAAGTGGATTTAATTCCACTATTTGCGAAAGGCATCCACAAACCTAGACAAAATACTAGGCTACAATTGACTGATCATTGCATGAGCTTCCTCATTAAGAAGAGCGACTAAGAAAAAGAGGTCCTTGAAATGTTTCATGCCGTCAGATTAAGTCTCAAAGTATTTAACGCTTTGTATTAGAGAAAGAAAACCCAAACCATTTACATACTTGCCAATATTTTGTACCTTAAAGAGGTGGAAAACAATATCACAGTTGGCTTGCTCCCGTTGTACTCGCACTTGTGCTAGAAAACTTTGACGAATGCCCAACTCATAGAATGGAACAATGTGGGAGAGATAAGTAGATGGTTCATGACACCAACTTCAAACTCGTTGAAAGGAAGATAGTAACCAATGAGAGAGAATAAGAATTCATGGAAATGAATCGTGTAATCACCATATTGATTGCAAATCCTATGATCATTATCTGGGGGAAACAAACCCCAAATTTCCACCCAAACCAGCATCAATTACCGCTTGAGCGAAAGTGTCACCACGAGAGAAGACGAAAGCAATCTCCAATATCTACGAATTCAACCAAACTCCTAAAATATCTTTATTGGCCTTCTTGGTCGAGATTGATGTAATTCCCATAATTAAATACATTAAGAAACTAATGAAGGTGTGATGCAAATAGGGAACAAATTCAAACGTTCACCGTCCTAGAAACCTTACAAGAGGATAGAACAAGAAGGGAGAAACCAGAAGGTTCAAATGTTAGTACTTGGTAGGAAGAGAAATCATACATTCAAATACGAAACCGAGTAGTGAAGTCAACTGAGCCTGGACCGATGCTTGAGCAAGAATATTTCCAAAGATAAAGTGATAAGAGAATAGAAATGCTTTCCTTCGCAAGTCAACAACAGTAAAAAAAAACAAAGACGACGTTTCAAAATACTTATATATCCTCTTAGAACGTTGAGGACCGTACGATTATTTTGCACTACCAATAATGTTTTTCTTGAAGTGATTCAAAAAAGAAACATTCAAGCACCCTAAGGAAAATAGGGATATCATTACATATTAGAGTAGTGATACATGTCGTTTGCTCCCAACATCACATTGATGGGTTTATTCCCAAAGATGATGGCGTCCTATCAAAGGTCTCTAAGTCTAGGATCCCGTGGCCGAGCAAGGATATGTGTCACAAACCCTCGCCCTGTAGAGCGGAAACGAGAGCTTATGGGCAATTGTTCTAAGCTTATTGAAACACATGGTCTTGTAAGTTCATGAAGTTGTTAACACAGAAAACAATAAAATGAAATGATATGGTAGTTAAGACTAGACATTCTCGACACATATTTTCAGCAAATTGAAGTATTTTTTTAGAGGATAAAACTTATAGTTAATATAAAAGTTTATAAATTGAAATCAACATGCATAGGCTAAATCGTAGAAAAAAAGATTGTTGTGAACTTAACATAAAAAGCAGTGGATCAACAAAGGAAGAAAAACCATAGAAGTGATCAAAAATCCTAAAAAAACACACTGTGCCTAAAAAAATCTACAAATTAATACACTTTGTAAAGATTTTCGAACAAAATGAAAGCATTAAAACATAGAAAACTATAAAACAATGACATACTTCCTCTAATCTTTAATATAAGAAAAAGTTACTTTTTAAATTCGTTGAAGAATCATGAATTTGAATCATATGATGTCCAAATATATTATTCTTCAATGAATTTAAAAAGTAACTTTTTCTTATATTAAAGCCAAGTGAAAATAGTTAACATAGAAAATATTTGATGTGCCAAATCAATATGCATCGACTATAACAAGGTAGAAAGAAAATTACAGAAATTTGATAAAGAATATAAATATAAACACATACTTATAACAATGTCTATTGACTTCTCGATCAATTTGATAGAAGAAATGATCGTTGGAGGTCCAACAATCTTGTTGAAGGAGAACTATGTTGTTTCTCGGTCAGAGTTTTCCTCTATAATCTTCAATGTCCCCGTGTTATTGACAATGATTTAGACATTGACTAGGTTAAAATCTTAATTTTGTTTGTAATTAAGTTCATAGTTTAAGTCCTACTATTACATTGTCAAAAAAATAAAAATAAAAATAAAACCCAATTTCTCCTAGGGTTTTAAGCTTTTGAAAGTTTGAAAAAAAAAACTGCCTCTCTCCGAAACTCAAACCGAGAGAGCAGCAGCACACATATTTCACCACCTTCTTCCGCCGCGATCTTCCATCACTTCCCTTCAACATTGAGAACTAAACGCCGTCGTTTTTCTCCTCTTCAAAACCAAATAAACACTTTCACTTCACTTTCTCTCAGACATTTCATCAAACATGTCCGCGAAATGGCGTGCACTTCAACACCGTCACCGTTACACCTACAACGCCGTCGTTTTCCCTTCTTCCTTTCTCAATTCCCTTCACACAAACCCTAACCCTTCTTCCCCCTTCCATCTCAACCTCCTCCACCTCACAACTCTCACTTCAACTTACTCTCAACTCGCCTTAGCCAAAAACCTCTCTGCATCTTTCGTCAATCTCATCAACTCCGAAACTAAACCCAACTCCGAATCTGAAGTCATTATCGCTTCTAAACTCTATTTTGAGCTTCTCTTTTTGGAAAATTCTTCACCTTTACATCGAACCCTTCTTTCTGTTCTCTCAAAGGTTAAATTTTCTCATGAATTACTTACTGGGTCTTTTCGGAAGGTTTTAGAAGAATATAGTAATGGTAAGGGGAAGCGTTTTTCGGTGTCGCGTGTTGCGCTTAGTGTTATGGGGTTGGCGAAATTGGGTTACTTGAATGATGTTGTTGAGGTTTGTGCTGTTTTGATAGCTGGTGATGTTGTTCGTAGTTTAAACGGTGTTGTTTCGGAGACAAGTGTTGATCTGTCTCGTCCTTCTCCTATTGTGATGGAGCAGTGTCAAGATGGTTTGTCTTGTTTGTATTACTTGCTACAGAAGTTTCCTTCTATGTTTAGTTGTGGTGGTGAAAATGGAAATGGTGTTGGAATGGATGGTTTTTCGAGTGTGATGGAGGGAATTGTGAGTGTTGTTTTGAGTTTGGCGGGTTCTGATGCTTTTTCTAGGGATTGTTTTGTTGCTGCTGGTGTTGCTCTTTGTGCTGCTCTTCAAGTTTGTATTAGTTCACAAGAGCTTGGTTTGGTTTTGATTCAAGGTATTTTTGATTTGAAGGTTTCGAATTTGAGTAGTGTTGCAGATGTTGATTGTTGTGATAGTGAATTTATGAATGCTGTTAGGAAGATTCCTTGTAAGGGTGAGGATGTTTATAGTAGGATATGCAGCCTTTCTGTTCTCAGCAGGATATGTTTGATTAGAGGGATTCTTACTGCGGTTTCTAGAAACTTGCTTAATACTCAATTTAGTGTTGTGAATGGTTGTGAAGGGAGTGTTAAGAAGACTATATTGTATGATGGAGTTTTGCCTGAGCTTTGTAGGCATTGTGAGAGTCCTGTTGATAGTCATTTCAATTTTCATGCGTTGACTGTAATGCAGATTTGTTTGCAGCAAATAAAAACATCAATGCTTTCTAATCTTACTGATCTGTCGGGAGACTATGATCCCATTCCGGAGGAAATGGGGATGCGGATACTTAGGATTATTTGGAATAACTTGGAGGATCCTTTGAGTCAGACGGTGAAACAGGTTCATCTCATTTTTGATCTTTTTATGGATATTCAACCGTCCTTGCGTTGGTCTGAGGGCGATGAACAGGTTAAAGTGTTTTTGGGAAAGATTGGAGCAGATCTTCTTTCATTAGGGTCACGGTGTAAGGGGAGATATGTTCCTTTAGCGTTGCTAACCAAGAGGTTGGGTGCGAAGAAAATGTTGGATTTGTGTCCAGACTTGTTGTTCGAGACAATACATGCTTATGTTGATGATGATGTTTGTTGTGCTGCAACTTCATTTCTGAAATGCTTTCTTGAATATTTGCGTGATGAGTGCTGGGAGACGGATGGTATTGAAGGTGGGTATGCACTCTATAGAGGGTATTGCCTTCCTCCAGTTTTGTATGGGTTGGCCTCTGGATTTTCAAAACATCGCACCAATTTAAACACTTATGCTCTGCCAGTTTTACTGGAAATTGATGTGGATAGTATATTTCCCATGCTTGCTTTTGTCTCGGTTGGGCCAGACGGGGACGATAAGGGACTGCAATATCCAGAAATTGTTTATTCAAACTTGGAATTGAATCTTGAACAGAAAATTGCGATTCTAGTTTCCTTGCTTAAGGTATCTCGGTCACTAGCTTTGGTTGAAGGAGACATCGATTGGTATGAAAGTCCTTCAACGAATAACGTAGAGCGTGGGATTGGAACACAAAGCCATGCTCTTGTATGTATTAAGGGAATAGATATTAAGATCCGTGTTCTGTGGCTGGTAAATGCATTGACTCACATGGATGAATCACTACGTGTAGATGCTGCCGAGTCTCTTTTCTTGAACCCGAAAACATCGAGTCTTCCTTCCCATTTAGAACTCACTTTAATGAAGGAAGCCGTGCCTTTAAATATGAGATGTTGTTCTACAGCTTTTCAGATGAAATGGGGCAGCTTGTTTCGTAAGTTCTTCTCCAGGGTTCGAACAGCCTTAGAGAGACAATTCAAGCAAGGAAGCTGGAACCCCTTCGAGCGTATTAAAGGTAACAAAGAGGGATGTCCTTCAGAAGGGAATAAAGAATTGACAATTAAAAGAGCAGATGATCTTTTTCACTTTATGAGGTGGTTAAGCGGCTTCTTGTTTTTCTCATGCTATCCTTCTGCTCCTTACAAGAGAAAGATAATGGCAACAGATCTGATCTTGATTATGATCAACGTTTGGTCTATTAAGTCTTCCATAACCAAAGAGTTTGATAATTCTGTGTCAGAAAATCATCTTTATCCTTACAGTAAGGGAATGACTTCTTCTGATTCAACTCTATTGTTGGTTGGTTCCATTGTTGATAGTTGGGACCGGTTGAGAGAGAGCGCATTTCAGATATTACTCCATTATCCAAACCCACTACCTGGAATTTCAAGTGAAGAGATGCTGAAGAAGGCAATTGCTTGGGCTATGAAATTAGTTTGCAGTCCACGTGTAAGGGAAAGTGATGCCGGGGCTCTAACTTTACGGCTTATATTTAGAAAGTATGCGATAGATCTAGGTTGGTTGATTGAAGATCCATTCAATATTTCCCATTCAAGCTCAATGTCTGAATTGGTAAATGGGGTTAATCACTCCAGTAAGTTAAGAAATCCCGTGATAATGTATTTGACGTCAATGATTGACTGGTTGGATGTTGTTGTAAAAGGTGGAGAGCAAGATCTTTCAAAAGCGTGCAAGAACAGTTTTGTCCACGGTGTATTACTTGCTCTTCGTTATGCATTTGAGGAGTTGGACTGGAATTCCGATGTCGCGTCGTCTAGCATCTCAGAGATGAGATATTTGCTGGAAAGACTTTTAGAACTTGTAGTGCGGATAACTTCGTTGACACTATGGGTGGTTTCTGCAGATGCTTGGCATCTTCCTGAAGATATGGATGAGATGGTTGATGATGATAATCTTTTGTTGGAAGTACCGGATCATGACAATGAGCATATCTCTTCATCTGAATATGAGAACAATAGTTCAAAGCCTTCCCATGATACCAGAGCATCAGAACAAATTGTCATGGTTGGTTGTTGGCTAGCTATGAAAGAGGTACGTAAGTTGTTAGTCAGCCTTTATTTATCAAGTAGTATAAAAATACTATTAGCATAATCTTCACCGACATAAAGTTTTGATTTTTAAAAGGTCGTGCCAATTTTTCGTTTCCAAAGTTATGATTTCATGGTTATTACCATGTTTTCAATAATGTTTCTTTGTTCAGGTGAGCCTTCTTTTGGGGACCATTATAAGAAAGGTACCATTGCCAAGTAGTGAACGTTCGGATTCGTCTGATTCTGTGCTTGATGTGGAACAACTTGAAACAATCGGAAATCACTTTTTAGAAGTTCTCTTGAAGATGAAGCATAATGGTGCTATTGATAAGACACGCGCTGGGTTCACAGCTCTTTGCAATCGCTTACTTTGCTCGAATGACCCAAGGTATGGATTTTGTAACTTTTTATTTTTTTTATATGAAATGTTTGCTCTATAGCTTTTCTTATTAAGGAAGTTTTTATTGTCGAAATCATAAATTGACTCTAAATAAAGTTGAATGAAGACAGCAGAAAGGAATACTTGATATAATTTTCTATAGACAATATTTAATGTGTAATAACATGATGAATTACCAAACACAAAGGTTTAAGTTTAACCCTTGTTGATAGTTATCAATATCAGATAGTTTATAAAACAGTTAATCTCAAAAATGCTACAGAAGAATAATGAATAGAAGGATGATTTCTACTGGATATAGATTATAGAACATGCAAGATAAATTATTTATATTTATACTACACATGTATCGAATTTTCAGAATAAGAAATAACCAAAATTAAAGGCATATTTAGTATGATAAATGAAATGTAAGATTGGTAATTACAATTTTGTCATTGAAATGCCATTGTTCGTGTATTAAATATTATTTCTGACCTAAATGAATGTTGTATCAGTATGACCAAATTGTCATATAAGAAATCATATTTCCGCGACTTCATTTGTGCATCATCTTTTTCAGGCTACATAGATTGACGGAGGCATGGATGGAACAACTTATGCAAAGAACTGTGGCCAAAGGACAGGTTGTGGATGACTTATTGAGAAGAAGTGCTGGAATACCAGCTGCATTTACTGCTCTTTTCCTCTCAGAGCCAGAAGGCACGCCAAAGAAGCTCCTTCCAAGGGCATTAAGGTGGCTTATTGATGTGGGAAGTGGGTCTATGTTGAATCAGATCGAAAGTGATAGCTCAAAAGACGACAACTCATGCAAGTCAAATGGCCCAATGAAAGAAAATAATTCTTCACAGGAAGCTGAGAGAAATGTAAGAGAGATGTCATCAAAAATAAGAGATGAAGGTGTCATTCCTACAGTGCATGCATTTAATGTTCTAAAAGCTGCATTCAACGACGCTAACTTGTCTACTGATACATCTGGGTTCTCTGCCGAGGCTATGATTTTGTCTATTCGCTCTTTCTCATCTCCATACTGGGAAATCAGAAATAGTGCTTGTCTGGCTTACACTGCTTTAGTTCGTCGCATGATTGGATTCCTCAATGTTCACAAGAGAGAATCAGCACGACGGGCAATTAGCGGGCTTGAGTTTTTTCATAGGTATGGTTTGATTATTGGATTTGTTTGAGTAATATTCATGTCAAAGTTGAAACTGTATCATTTATGGTCTTCCTTGTCAATTGTCTTAACATATGATTTTTGCTGAATTTGCTCTTGTTTTTTTGAAATATTTTCATAAAATCGCAAGTTACATGCACAGCCTATGGACTCATTGTCTCAAGTTTATACATCTCATGTTTTAGTTTATATCTTCTCGTAAGTGTGGATAATTGACAACTAAAGACTTTTTAACATTTTTGATGTTCCAAGGTATCCATCTCTACATTCATTTCTTTTCAATGAACTGGAAGTTGCAACCGAGTTTCTGGGTCCTGCATCTTCAGGAGATTTAGAATCCATTCGGGGAAATAATCTGCATCCTAGTCTGTTCCCAATTCTGATTATTTTATCAAGACTGAAGCCTTCATCAATTGCTGGGGAAAAAGGAGATGAACTAGACCCTTTTCTTTTAATGCCGTGGATTAGGAGGTGCTCAACCCAAAGTAATTTACGAGTTCGTGTTCTTGCTTCTAAAGCTCTAACAAGTCTTGTATCAAACGAGAAATTGTCGTCAGTCCTTCTCAGTATTGTCTCCGAGCTTCCCTGTGCTGAAAACTTAGTAAAATCTGGTTCTTATGGGATTTCTTACAACTTAATTCATGGAATTCTCTTGCAGTTGAGTTCTCTGCTGGAGATAAATTGTAGTAATCTACCTGATAACTCAAAGAAAGAAATTATTGGTGAGTTGTTCCAAGTTCTTACACCTCGATCGTGGATTGGAAGACCTACTCAATGTCGGTGCCCTATCCTCAATGAAACATTCATACGAGTTCTAGATCAAATGCTCATGATTGCAAGAACATGCCGAATAACCCAACATTTTTTCCCCATTCGCAACCTGCTTTTGGAGTTGTCAACAGAATGCTTAGATTTGGAATCTTACAATCAGCCATATTATGATGCAACCATTGCTGAACTCCGTGAACAAGCAGCAGTTTCCTATTTCGGTTGTTTGTTTCAAGCATCTAAGGATGAGGAAGAATCAATCCTTTTGCCTTCGAGTCATTCTCTTCCAATTACAAAACCGTTACCTAAACATGAAGTAGAGAACACGTCCAGCGGTATTTTGCATAGGTTGCTTCGCTGCTTGTCAGACTCACAATACGAAGTTCGACTTGCAACGCTGAAGTGGCTGCTGAAGTTCCTGAAAGCAGTTGAATCTGATGGTACGCTCTGCAATAATTCCGTTGATGACATTAGTGTTATTCACCTTTGGGCAAAAACTAATCTTCATGGAACATTGGTGAAGATTTTGGCATCAGAGAAGAACCGGAAATGTAAGTATTACATTTTGAGGATCCTTGTAGCTTGGAATTTGCTGCAATTTAAAAAAGCTAGCCATGACAAGTGCACCGGCACAAGTTATGTTGGTGAAATGGACTTTGACTCTGTGTCACAATTTTGGAACGAGTTAGTTTTCTTGTACAATCAAACAAGACATGCAAAGACCCGAGAAACCCTTGTTTACTGTTTGGGAGTATGTGCTAAGAGAATTACAATTCTATTTGCAAGTTCTTTTCCATCTAATGAAGGAAAGGGGTTTGTGGTTTCTGACGAAATGAATCAGGAGAAGCTAGATTGGTTGTTTGATTGCATTGTTTTTTTCTGTAACATGATTAAACAATGTAGTTCACCATCGGAACAGACAAGTATGCGCCATGCAGCAGCTGGATCCTTGATAGCTTCTGGTATACTCGAGCAGGCCGAGCTCCTTGGCTCAATTGTTTACAATGATCATATTCCCTCTGCCACATCATCGCCTTCTAGTTTTGTGAAAAATGAAGGTGTGAATTCGTATGCTCATCATGTGCTCAATGCATGGTTCACATGTATCAAGCTTTTGGAAGATGAAGATGACTCAGTTAGATTGAGCCTTTCCTTAGATGTTCAAAAATATTTCAGTTCAGAAAGAACTGGAAGCAGCGTTCCTCATGAATTGGTTCCAATCCAAGTAGACAGAGTGATAAGATTCTGTTTTGATCATCTCTCATCCATTTTCGGTCAACGGATTGATTACTTCAACTACCTTTGTCATTGGGTATTACAATCAGAAAGCAATGTATCGTTCGAAGGAGATCTTGTGAGACGAGTTTTCGACAAAGAAATCGACAACCATTATGAAGAGAAGCTTTTAATCAGCCAAATTTGTTGCTTCAATATGGAAAAGCTACCGATTTTGAAGTCATGGTCTGACAAAGATGAACTAATGACCTATTTACACGGATGGCGAAGTAGATTTTTCCGTCAATTGGTGGCGTATGCCGAAAACATTACCGGGCAACAGGAACGGATTGATTGGATAGGAGGAGTAGGTAACCACAAAGATACATTTTTACCCATATATGCAAATTTACTTGGTTTCTATGCTCTTTCAAACTGCATTTTCGTTGTCTCTGACAATAATGATGCAAAACTTCTATCAGATTTAGTTGTGCTTGGAAAAGCCATTAATCCATTTTTTAGAAACCCTTTGGTTTCTAATCTATATAAGCTAGTCCTAAAGTCGCATGAGAAAATAATGACAGAAGATGCTGCTAACAGCTTGTTGTCTGAGATGGGAAATCACTCTGTTTGGGATAGTTTTAATCCCTATTTTCTTCTTGGCTAGGATTTGTATTCTTGTTGTAACTTTATCTAGAAGCCATTGATCATGCAGAGAGCAGTTGTATCTAAGGAGCAGTTTTGTGTTGTATTCATTGATCGAAATATTTTTGCTTAAATGAAATTATGGTGAAAACCATGTTGATTTCTGTTGAAATTTAGTTCCTTTGTTGTTTATTTAACATGTTTGGCTCTTCTAAAGTGAGCAATTAGTTTTAGTGAGTAAATTAATAATCTTTAACTACTAGAGGAAATTAATAATTGAGATTATATGCATATGCTTGGCAAATTATGAATATGTTGAATCATGTGTTCGGTATGTAATTTTCTTCTTCAAAAGCCAGCCAAGTCTGGAATGTGTAAATTTTAGACATCAGTGTGTTTGACAAATCACGTTATTAATATTTGAACATGATTTTAAACTGATGATGATGATGATGATGATGATGATAAAATAATGAAGTGCTTTTATATTTATAACATGATGAGCTTGTTAATTATTTCGTAAAATTCAAAAACTATTGAACAAATATTAATGTGTTGAAAAGATATATGATAAATGATATATGATTAAAACATTAATTGTGTTGATACTTTGAAAAACTAAGCATCTAAATCCTATCCTTTGAAACTAATAGGTATAATTCTAATATGTGTGAAGATATTTTTCAAAAAATCCTCGTCAACAATGTTGATAATAGTAAGATAACTTCAATGATCAATGGTTTTAACAGAAACAAGAAGATAAATATATGATACAGTGGTGAATCAATTATAAAAAAGAAAATTTCTTTAGCCACCTCCCTATGGGGGTCACCCCCAGCGAAAATCCCAAAATACCCCTGCTTCGGAAATGAACTTCTGAAGCGCTTTTTTTTTAAAAAAATTTCCTCAATTCGGAAGTGCATCTCCGAAAACACCTCATGGGGGGTGTCTTCGGAGATGAACTTCCGAAAACACCTCATGGGGGGTGTCTTCGGATATGAACTTCCGAATTATGCAGAAACTGTGTTTTTTTATGCTTTTTCTTAACAGTCTCGCATTTTAATTAAACGCAAACGCCAAATAAAATAAGCAACAGATAAACTGAAAATACTAATATGATAAATCAAATCCAAATAATATATACAATCCGAAAATAATAATAATATTGTGCGAAAGATACAATCCGAAATCAAAAAATAAATAAACCCGACCACTACTGGGTATGCCTAACCCTCTCACCCTGGGCCCTCCTCTGCCGCCTGTACCCCGCCGCACGGCCCGCATCAGTGACGATTATCTCCATCACGGCGACTGCCTCTGGACCGCCCTGATCAACGATACCTCGATCCAACGCGTCCCGCCCAAGCATCTCTATCCGCTGGCAGATCGGCATGAGATCAATGGCGCGGTCATCCTCGGCCTGCTGGTTCTCCAGGATCTCCTCGTGTGCTGGCCTAGGAGCGTCGGGAACGTCGGGTCTCAGCAGAGGATGGGACACCCGGTAGAACCATGTGACGTACCCCTCCTCACTGTGCCAGTCCTGTGTGACCCGAGTGAGACGGTACTCATGCGGTACTACATGATGCTGTCAGTTCTCCCATATGGCAGTGAGCTGCACTCGGGTCATTGTGTCGGGAGCAGCCTCAAAGGGTGACCTGGGTATCCGCTGCACGAATCCGAACTGATGCATGCACCGCTCAGGGAGATACCGGACCATGATGTCGGTCCCGCATGCCAACCAGCCTGAATATAGAGCAATGCCGTCAAAGGGGACAATCTGAGTGTAGTCGACGAACGGCCTCCAGGTGACGTCGTCGTGCATCGTGCGGTCCATGTACAAACGGTATGGTCCCACCGCATCGTTCCCCCTCTGGAGAGCGTATCTGGCGGCCCTGGGCATGGCGTCCACGTACGTAGGATCGATGTGAAAGTCGTGGATGCGGGAGAAGTAGGAGATGATCCAGCTCTGAAACACAAACACGATAATGTATTAAAAATAAATACGAAACATAAATAAATAAATAAATACGATAATGTGTTAAAATAAAACGTACCGTAAGTAGTGTGCAGGATCCGACCAACTGCCTCGTCCTCCAGTTGGAGGCCTCATTCAGCTTCTGGTAGAGGTATGCCAGAGTAGCTGCCCCCTAGTTCCACTGGTGAACGGTATCCAGGTCCATGAAGTAGCGAAGGTAAGTCACGTCGACGTACCTTGCACTCTTGTCCACAAAGACTGCAGCGCCTAACACAAACATGTACTAGCACCGGAGAGCGCAACCGCGGTGATACTGTGTGAATAGCTCGTCACCCTCACCCTCAGCCTCGGCAGCCGCGTCCAGGTGGTGCTCAAAATAGCGGCTCAGTGTGGTGAACCGGACATGAGGCCCAGATGTCGTGGCGCACTCAAAGTGAGCAACCTCGTGCTCCATGCCCAAATAGAGCGCCATCCACTCAATGGCCTCGACCCTCTGGATCTTGGAGTGGGTCAACAGCGGCCCCCTAATCGGCAGGTGGAGAAGACACTGCACGTCATGCAAGGTGATCGTCATCTCCCCAACCGGCAAGTGAAAAGAGGACGTCTCCTTGTGCCAGCGCTCCACAAATGCCCCCTGCATGCCGGTGCTGATGGTGGTGTACCCCGTCATGCAGAGCCCGCTAAGCCTTGAACCTCGCACATGGTCGTTAAACCACTCAGCTGCTGGTTTAAACAGACTGAAAATCTTCCGGGCGTGGTTCACCATTTTCAACGGCTCTCGCTCCTGTTATAAAAAAACAAATAAGCAACATATATTAAATAAGCGACAAATAAACGGTTAAATTATAAAAAATGGTGACAATTAAACGGTTAAATTATAAAAAATACCTCTCCCTCCCAGATACGCCGAGCGACGTGATCGTGGTAGCTAATCAGCACAGAGGTGTCAAAGGACCCTCCCTGATAGCCGTCCTCCTGCTCATCATCCTCCCCGGCTGGAGGGTCAACCTCCGGTACCCCCCGGCTCGTGGTAGGGCACTGCCGCCACCTCCTCCTCCTCCTCCTCTCGCTGGCGGGAAGAAGATGCCCGAGCCAGCCGACTCCTAGATCCTGAAGCAGATGTACCCTCTCCCTCGCCCACGGGAACTTGCACACGGCGTCCCCGATCGTGCCCCCGTCCATGGGTCGACGCCAGCTGCGCCGCCGCCCGCTCGCGTCTAGCCGACGCAGTCTGGGTCTCCCTATCCTGTCTGATGCGTGCTGGTTGGTTGCCTGACATGTTCCTGTAAACAATCGAAATCGATTAATATGCGAGACAAATGAAAAAACAAAAAAAAATGCACTTCTGATACAGTTCGGAAGTTCATTTCCGAAAACTGGGATGGAGGTGTTTTCGGAAATGAACTTCCGAAACACCCCTGCGCAGAGCTTCTCTGCAACCTCCAATGGCAGACCCCAAAAACCTAAACCAAAATTATTTTTATGCCTACTAAACATCCTAATATCAGTACTAACCTATCTTAATGTGATTTTTTCAGTTTCTAAACACCCTAATAGAGTTTAATCAAATAGATCTAAAACTTGAAAAAACAATGATAAACTTACCAATTAGTGTTTGATGATGAGTTTGGTTGAGTTTGGAAGAAGAGTTTGGCTACTTCACACTTGCTTTTGCAGATTTTTTGCAGAGAGTTTGAGTTTGGAAGTGTTTGATGATGATTAGGGTAAATGATTAGGGGGAGGGGGCTGTTTTGCTTAATCTGCAAAACGCGCATTATTTCGGAAGTTCATTTTTGAAATGCTGTTTTCGGAAATGAACTTCCGAAATAAGACAATTTTTTCAAAAAAAAAGGCGCTTTCAGAGATGCATCTCCGAAAACACCTTTTTTTTTGCATTTCGAAAATGCATTTCCGAAGTTAGGGGTAGTTTGGGTTTTTCACCAGAGGTGACCAAGAAGACATGGGGATTGATAAAGAAATTTTCTTATAAAAAACTCATGATTTTAGTGCTCTATGTTCTAACTGTATCAAGGGAGATTACAATAAATTTTTTTTTTTGACTTATGCTAAAACCATGCAAAGACAAAAAATCTCCTAAAATTAACATAAACTTAAGAGGATCCAAGAAATTCGATTATAGAAAGATAAAATTGTGTATCATAAATATATGCTTAATAATCATGTTGAAATGCTAGTCTTAGAACTTTAACCGTATCGCATGATTGTCAGTTGTAATTGATTTAACTTCTTTCAATGTGTATCAGCTATGGCACTGTCAACAGTGAGAAAATCGCTTTTTTTACCAATTTTTTAAAATATTTGCGGGGGTTTTAAACCCCCAAAATAACCCCCGCTATTTAGTTTTACTATTCAGAAAAAAATGTATTGTTCATCATTATCATTACTTTGCAACTTTGAGCAAGAACTTTTTAACAACATTTGTGAAGAAGCTTTACACAAACAAATTTCAGAAGATTGGGAAAGAAAGAAACACTCAAACGTATAAGTGATACAAATGTCATACATTTTCTATTGAGAGAAAGCATTCTGTATTTGAGATGAATGCATACTATTCTAGGTCCTAACCACCCCTCATTTCTCAAGGCAACAAGCCTCTTTAGCTACCAAATCATAATTAAATAATAATAATAATAACTTTAATTAGGCCTACAATAAAATTCCTAGTCTACATTTGGAACAGATCATGGCACCATAACAATGCCTTAATGTTGTTTATCTAAAAATTAAACAGGATGGAAAATACCCTATTCCTACTTGTCTTTTTTCTTCTTTTCCTTTATTCTATCTTCTATGAATATCAATATCCTCATTCCTAAAGTTGTCATTTTCCCTCCTTTTTTCATGCATTCCCAACATTGTCTAGCTCAGTTTTGGCTAAAAGAGTACAACGAATTTATGAGAATCAACTTTGGTATAAGTTGTTATAATGAAGTGGTTGTTGATTATGACCTGCACACCAAAGATGAAACCTTACAAGTTAGGTAAAGGAACACAAATTTAATGGTGACATTGACAAGAACCAGAATAGCAAAGATTCATAGAATAAATGAAACTCTCCACATGTATCTAAGAATTAAAAAAATGAAACTTTACATGTATTTACTTTTTCTCTGACTTTCTTATGAAACTAGTGTTTGTTTCACATATTCCTGAATGATGTCATTTGAAATACTAGTTTAACCAGGGTACCTAATTTCCATAAGGAGAAGTGAAAAAGTTATTCATCATAATTACCTCCAAAGTCATCATATTATGCAATTATCTTCTTTAAACGATCAGAGTGTAACGATTTTTCATGCCGTTTCCTGAATAACAAAAAAATACATATATGAGAAACACAAGATGCATGAAACAAAGAAATGCTACAGTTGTTATCTACAAATAGAAAAGTAAGCACCACTCAATCTTAAAAAGGGAAATTTAAACACATTTGGTATTAAAAAATGTTGATTATATTATACTTCTAACATGTAGAAAAGAAGATTTCTGAGTTTGGCATGAAAAGAACATACAGAATGATGATTACATTTCAAGCATTGAATTCATAGAATCACAGGATCACCAATCACAGAACAGAGAAGCATTAAAAACAGATCATGTAGATTTCTAAACCATTTGAGGATTTCAAATCCTACTTAAAAAATAAGAAACTATCAGATTTTGACACTGACGGGAGTGGAATGGAGCGGAGCGGAATGAAGATTCTATTCCTTACCATTGTTTGGAAATTTTAGGACGGAACAAGGCAAGCTCTTCATTCCGCCCATCGGAGGGGAAGGAGTATGGTGGTAAGTGATGGAATGGAATCTATATCACTCCATTCCGCTCCGCTCCATCCGATTTGAAATGATCTAACAAAACAATGGAATACCATTTCATTCCTTCTCATACAGCTCCGCTCCATTCTATTCCATCAATCCAAACAAAACCTAAGTTTCTATTTTAGAACGAAAAGCTCACCCTTCAATTCTATCACCTTTAAAATTATACTGCAAGTGGTCACTATTCACCTTGCCTCCATAATATTGAAACCCTCTACCATAACCACCCCATTCCCACAACAAAAAAGGCAAAAGTAAAGAAAAAAACACACCGGGAAAATGATTCCTATGAAAACACTAATAATAGTAATAATAATGGAATTTAAACCACCTAGTGTTTTTGGAAACCATAATTTATAAGCCACAATGATGAGCCAATGGAAATATAGATTCTATAAAAGAACATGAAACAATAACCAGCCAGAGGACATTCATATAGATAACCAAGGCATATGCACAAATAGTAAAACCAAAAGAAGTTCACTTGAAATAAAACAGATGTTCCCGTTATTTCACAGTGAAATTGGATAAATACCAAAATAAAGAAGCTACACTTTGAAAGGTACTTACTGGTCATATAATTTAATTAGAGATTGTGGTCTTGAATAACTATGATCTATTTTTTCGGTTTTTAAACCAACTTCACTTCTTGGCTCTGTTTGCTCTTCACTTTTTCCACCATCCGGTTTCCGTCGGCCCCTTGACTCAGGTTTCCAATTTGCTTTGACAAGCGATTGACTAAGTAAGACAGCAATTTCTGAAGCCATTGCCTCAGCTCTCTTTGCAAATGGAAACTTTTCCTCATCAAAGTGGTTTGATAACCACATATATGAAGATAACACTTGATGCCTACTCTCTAGGTCTAGGAGTTCCGAATCATTCCGTGCCGAAGATTTTGGCATGCCCATAGCTATGTTTACGGGGACCTTCTGAGCGAACGCTGTAGCAAATCTAACCAAGTGGTACATAGCTTTTGGGTCTCTAACATTTATAGGAGCAAAACAAAAGTTAAATCGATCTTCTAAAGATAACCCTTGAATCCTCTCTAACATATTAGCAATTTTCTTTATATGATCATGTCGACACAAGAAGTACGACCCGTCCAAACGGCAATTTTCGCCAAATTTTTCTAAAAGCTGGCTGAATGTCATGTTAGAGATTTGTCCGGCAAACAATTCAACTTGCTCGTAAAAAGGAAAAAGGCCAACCCTCGTTACATGATCAAAGGGTTGTTTCAGACACTCGATCAAGTAATCCAAATCATCTAAATGCAAGGTAGTGGCAAGTCCATCGGGATAAAGGCATCCTCTTCGACCAGCTCTTCCTGCGATTTGCTTAACCTGCGATGCTGGAACCGGAAGAATTTTGTCACCGTTGTACTTTGAAAGGTTATTAAAAACCACCCTTCTAATGTTAAGGTTCAGGCCCATCCCCACTGCATCACTAGCTACAAGAACATCATATTCATTATTCGGGTCGTTAAACAAATTAGCCTGCTGCCTACGAGTTTCTGGTGGCAAAGCTCCATATATCACACAACATCGGTGGTTAGTGAGTTTCTCGATGGCTAATTTAACTTCAAATATCTCTCTCCTTGAGAATGCAACAACGCAATCGCCAGACTTAATATTTTCAAGATTTCCAAGTAGGGTCTTGGCTTCGACCACCAATGGTTTGAACCTCTCATAATGTTGCACTTGCAACTCATCTCCTGTATCTTGACAGATCTTTCGAACAATATCCAAAACACTAGGATCACCGCATAAATGTATCTCGTCGGCCTTCAACCCAAGGAGCGCCCTAGTCCATGCATACCCTCTACACGGATCCGCCATCATCTGAATCTCATCAACAATAGCCACATCATACAATTCCTGCGTTGAAGCCATTTCCACAGTACACGCAACATGATTTGAAAACGGGACAAACTTCTTCTCTTGACCGGTTAACATACTGCAATAAACACCCTTTGCATTAACCTTGTCAAACACTTCCATAGCCAACAATCTAAGTGGACTACAATAAATCCCTTTCTTCGCCTCCATAAATCTTTGCAAAGCGTTATAAGTTTTACCACTATTGGTAGGCCCGCAGTGATAAATTATCTTCCGTTTCATTGCCCTCGCAAAAGGAAACCATGTATGCGGTTTCGTGAGGTCCGCCGACTTAACCATTTCCCTAAAACTCTTAATCTCTTCCGTAAAATTCTCCAAACAAAACTCCACAAATATAGGAAACAAAAACCTCACAGCCTCATCACACGGTCCAAGCGAAATCAAGTACCTCGCAACATCATCGGCACATCTCTTCCTGAAAAAGTTCTGAAACTTGTGCGCAGCAGTCGGGAAAAACGACAAACCAATGTAAATCGCAAGTGCCTGATTAGAAGCCCAACCTGATTTGGCAAAATAATGAAACACATCTGTTAACACTTCCACCTCAGCTCTAACCAACCTTGCACCCCTTTCTACACTCTTAAGCTCACCATACAATTCAATAGGGTCACGCGACGCCACTTGAGTAAAATCAACCTCACTCTTCTTCTCTAACTCATCGTCATCGCTACTATAATTCCTACTATTACTACTACTACTACATTCTACCGAATCAACAACCTCTGAATTGAAATCATCATTATCATCATAGGAAACAACCCCATTTTCAGAAAAAGCATAAATATCATTACTGACCTCATTGCCAAGCTTATAATCAATATTTTTAGCTAAACCAGCGTCTAATTCTGAACCGCCCTCCTCGCGTCCTGTCGAAAAAGGTCTCGTGGAGAGGATTTTACCACTAGAAAGATTCAAACTTTGAGAGAAACTAGGAACAAAACGAGGGTTTAACAAATGGGTCGAAAAAGGGCGAAAAGGGTGGTGAAATTGAGAAGTTGAAGAATGAACATGCGTGTGATTGAAGATAAAAGCTTTGAACTTTGAAAGGGTTTTTCTGTTTCTGGTGCATAAGTAGAAAATTGATGAAATTGGACCTCTAGCCATTGAGATTGAGGAAGAGAAACGAAAGAAAAAAAAAAAGAGATACACGTTTGAATGGGGTTTTTGAAGAAGAATGGTTTAGTGGAATTGAAAATTGGGAAGGGACAATGGGAGAAGGAGAGTGAAGGGAGGGAAAATTCTGCGGGTTAGGGTTAAACCCTCTGGTCATCCACCGCTAAGATTGAGCGGACGGCGGTTTAGATTCATTTTCTAGGCATGCTTGATTTATTTACTATGATATGATATGATCAACAAATATTATAATATAAGAAAATTAATGATTGGTTAAAAGTCTATAATATTTTTATTTTATTTTTTGTCATCATATTAAAATTGTTTTTATTTGGTCTTTGTACAATAAATTTTTTAATTTTATTATTAAAATAATATAACTCTCATATTTTATCAAACTTATCAACTCTCATATATATTTTTATATATAAAATTTACTATTGATTCAAATATTTTTATAAATGATACATAAACAAAAATAGAGTCTGTATACGAGAAAGAGATCTATTATTGATCTAAATATTTTTACATACGAGAAATGATATTTATGATCAAATATTTTTGATCCAAAAATAGTATACGGGAAAAAAATCTATTTTTGATCTAAATATTTTTATATATGAAAATTTAATATTGATTTAAATATTTTTTTAAATGACACCTAAACAAAGATAATATTTATATACGGAAAAAAATCTATTATTTACGAATAACGGTATTTATGATTCAAATATTTTTTATTCAAAAATGATATACGGGAAAAAATTCTACTATTGATCTATATGTTTTTATATATAAAATTTACTATTGATCCAAATATTTTTGTAAATGATACCTAAACAAAAATAGAGTCGGGAAAAAAAATCTATTATTGATCAAAATATTTTTATATACGAGAAATGATATTTATGATCAAATATTTTTTATCTAAAAATGGTATACGGGAAAAAATCTATTATTGATCTAAATATTTTTATATACGAAAATTTAATATTGATCCAAATATTTTTGTAAATGATACTTAAACAAGAATAATATTTGTATACGTGAAAAATCTATTATTTACGGAAAAATGGTATTTATGATTCAAATATTTTTTATTCAAATATGGTATACGGAAAAAAATCTACTATTGATATAAATATTTTTATATACGAAATTTACTATAGATCCAAATATTTTTGTAAATTATACCTAAACAAAAATAAAGTCTATATAGTAGCCTTATTGCCGCCAATCTAACTGCCCTATTGTAACCTAGCAACACCAACCACTAGCAGGGCCTCTCACCTCACGTGAGTTGATCCCTTGGTGCGCATAATCCTAGATTTGCCCTTCCTTAGGCCCTCGTATAGCACGCGCCACGAACCTCTCTTTGCGCCGCGAACACCATTGAAACCTTCAGTTCGCGCCGCGTCCAAACCTTGGCGCCGCGAACTGAGTCTTATAGAAATTCTTACCTGCGCTGACAACATCTTCCAACAAAATTAAAACTCAATTTTCTTCCTTCGATTCCAGTACACTTCAATTTCGACCATCACAGGAACATAGCAATATTATAGTTATACTCCACCAACATCTAACAATTTTCTACAACTAATTCCTCAATAATAATAATTATAAACCCTAGGTTAATTTCCCACAACCATTGATTGAACTTTTATAACCTTATTCACAGACGTCAATCAATTTCAACATTCAGCAATACAATCACAACACACAAAACAGAGGCAATCATACAACCATAACCCCCACATATCATTCATCATAATCCCGTTTATAGAGCTAGAACCCCACCCTTACCTTGGATATGAGATTGCTCTACTCTCCCGGTTGCCATAGCTTATGTCGCTGCTTCCAAATTTTCTCCGAAAATCTTTTCTAACAACGTGCAGAGACGCACCAAAAACCTGTTCGGAAATCGCTTTGTCAGACGGACTTAAAATCATCAAAACAAAAATCGCTCCGGTCAGAAGTTACCTCTACGAGTCTGGAACACTGTGTTCGAGAACCGCGACGATCCAACGGTTCGATTGGGAAAAACATCTGTTTTACTAAGGTGTCTCACTGCAGAAACTTGCTGCGAAAATTGGACTTCCTCTAGCTTTTCTCTTCCGCCATGGCTCTCTTCTTCACCTCTCCTCCAAACCCTATTCCTCTTTGTGTTATGATAGCTCTTCCTTCTTCCAATTCTAAATCCAATATAGTAAGGTTATTTTATTTAATCACTTAAATAACTTAATTGGGCCTAAGTGACATACCCCTCCTTACTTCACAACAACTCAAATTAAACCCAAAGTTATTTTTAAGCTCATTAATAAAATAAAAATTCAACTTTATTTCACCAAATTAATCCGATTAATTATCATGCCAACTTAATAAAATAATTCCGACTTCGTCGATAAAATTCGAATTAAATACAAATAGTTCAATATTAATAATAATATTATTTCTACTATTATTTCTTCAACGAAATCAACTTTATTAATTCTCCGACTAACTGAATAAAATCCGACTTTAACTTAATAATCCAAATACGCTTCCCAAAATAATACCGACAATTCCGATTGATCCACGAACTTCGATTAAATCCAATGATTAAATTCTTAAATAATTTAATTAACTAATTAATTAAATTCGGGGCGTTACACCTTATATTCCTACAGGAGATGACTCTAACAAAAGTAAATGGGCTCAAACTTGGTCTTTAAATCCTAAGCATTTTATTTCTAGGAAGTAAGACCATTCGACTCTGAAGATGTATCCTACTTCTTTGTCTAAGTGAAAACATGCCAATTATTTTAGCTATATGTTTGTCTTTCTTTTTTTATTAGGTAAAAAAAGACATTTTCTCTATGTCGTGGAATTCAAGTCTAAGTCTTATTGATGTCGACCTCCCATCACCCACTCTACCATCATTTTGAGTCAATAGTGTCGAGAACACCATACTGAGACTTGGAATTTCAGATTCAGTTGCCAAAGGTTTTAAATGTATGAAAAGGAAGACAAACTTTGTGATCTTCATATGACTCTGGCATAATATTCTGCATCGTCCAAGAGGAATGCCTTTATCATTGTAGCTAGTAACTATTTCACAATAGGTAGAAGACCAGCCAATGGTAAATGTGACGAAAAAAGGTGATAAACTTCCTACTCCATCAAATTATATACATATTTGGAATCCCTAAAACTAAGATAATCGATTAAGTAACAATATCCACAACAAATTAGATGATTGACTTCCTACATAAGTTTGAGATAAAACTCATACACTTCTCTCTACTATGCTTAACCTGATGGATAAGTTAAGGTAACCAGTTAAATCATTATCGACACAATCAATATAATAACGTGAAATAAAAAGGTGAGACTGTGGAATGAAATCTTGCATGAAGTATTTTGGGTGATAGGGAATTTGAAAAGATTTGTAATGGTCAAGACATATCATTATCCACCATAGCTCACTCTGAGTTGTTAAGCAAAGTCAACTTAATATAAATGAATATTAGAGATATATGCTAGTAAAATTTGACTCCCATAACTTTGTGACAAAGCCCTTCTCTAAGCATAATCACTTGATGAAATAGGAAATTATTGCTAAGAGCTATCGGCTGATATTCCACTAACTTTCATAGTTCGACAATCCACTATTCTTCTTTAACATACTCTTTTAAGAGTCACAATATAATTAGATAATCTAGAGGCTATTTAGTTGTTAATCAAAGAAATGAGTTAGAGTTTCATTCACATGATATATTACTTCTTGAGAGTTACCAATTAGATCGACGATGCCCTAAACCTAAGCTCATATCATGTGTTCCGAAAAGACAAACATTGTATTGATCGATTAACAAAATAAAATAATTATTCCGCTTAGGCGCACCTAGGTAGTCCTCTCAACCTTCTGACATCTTAGATCCACTATGGAGATATCCCTAACACTTTTTTTATTTATTTTAATCTTTATGATTTACTTTTAAATTATTGTTGGTGTATTTTTTCTTTTAATATTTATTATTTTTATTTTAATTTATATTCAATTTATTTATATTTAATTTTTTGTCTATAATTTATTCATATTAAATTTAATTAATATAATATTTGATTTTTTTTGAGCAAATATAATATTTGATTTTAGTAGTTTAAAATAAGTTTAAAATAGATATTACTCCAATTATTAATTTTGATATGAATAAATTTGGTGATACTCAGCCAAAAAAATAAAAATCAAACTCAAACTAAAAAACCAGCATAACTAACTTTCACAAGCATAGCCACCCTTATCTCTTTTTCTCTCCCTCCTCAAATTCAATTTCCCCAAATTTTCGTCCATTTTTTAAAAAAGAAAAATCATTTTGAGAGAGACAAAAAAAATGCAGGTATCAGCATGCAATTTGTGGTGTATGTCATTGCCAACACACAGAATCACCGCTCTCAGTCGCCGTGAAATTTGCATATCCTCCTCTCTTTGTTCCAACTCCCCAAACGACGCCGTTCCTCCCCAATCCATTTCCATTTCAAGGTACTACTACTAATAATCATCTCTAATTAATCGCTTATTGCATAATCGATTTATTATATAGTGTTTGGGAGGGTTGTAAGTGTAACTAACTGTTGTTGATGTGTGTTTATAGGACAGTTCAAGATCAAACTCAGGATTCTGATGCTATACTGAAAAAGACTTTTGTGTCCCCAACAAGGCGCGTGTTAATGGCGAGTTTGTCTTTGTATTCTTGTTTCTGTTCTTCAAGGTACTTGTCAGGTCCGCACGGTTCCGTTTTCATGTTTCAGTTCTTCTGATTGTATGTATATAATCAGCTTTTAATAGAATTTAATTTAATCATAGCTTACCGGAACTTATGACATAAGCACTTTTGTAATTGTTTGGAATAGTTAAAGGGAAAATATGAAGAAATGAAGATGCTAATCTGAAACTTTAAATTACGTTAAGAAACTTCTAGAGTAATTTTGCTTATAGTTTATGATCTGTCCATAAGCTATTCTTAACTTATTTTAATAAATTATGAAACACCTCGTATAGAACTTATGCAGAGATTACTCTTACTTCTTTTTTCGAAAATGTAGTAATAACTTATAGATAATACTTGTATGTTAAATGTATCATTAAGTTGTTTATCCAAACGCTACTTTAGATTCATTTCATGAAAAAAGCATTTAAGTTAGTACTAGTTTATGGATATAAACTTATAAAAGAGTAACTCTTCATGACGAAATGTTCATTTCAACTTACTTCAATATGCTTCTCATTCTTGTAATAGTGTATTGAATTTTGCTCAATCGATTTGTTACTGATGTCTCTCCCAATGCTAGTGCTGTACGTTTACAATTTATTTCATGAAAGAGCATAGAAAATTAGGACCAAAACAAAAATTCAATTGCTCTACAAATTTCATTTTAAGTTAGTACTAGTTTATGGATATAAACTTATAAAAGAGTAACTCTTCATGACGAAATGTTCATTTCAACTTACTTCAATATGCTTCTCATTCTTGTAATAGTGTATTGAATTTTGCTCAATCGATTTGTTAATCCCATAACAAACTTTAAGTATATTGGAAAGTTAATTTAAAACTGCAATTTGAATGGTCAATATCGTATAATTTTATAAATGCTGATTACATGGATCACTTTCAGTTTGGTCAATTGTACTATTATGGCAGGAATTGTAAAAATGAAATTTGTAGAGCAATTGAATTTTTGTTTTGGTCCTAATTTTCTATGCTCTTTCATGAAATAAATTGTAAACGTACAGCACTAGCATTGGGAGAGACATCAGTAACACTTGAAGAAGTGACCCCTCCCGTGTTTTCTTCTGGTCCACTCTTTCCTGCAGAGGTAACCTTTCAACACTTTTGAATCCTTCAATAGAAGTATTCCTGATAGGTTATTCCTATCATGTTCCTCAGTTACAATATATGCAAGTGGTATCTTGATTAATCGATAAGAACCCTTACTGTATCTATTTTCAATATGAATCTCATCTTGAATTTCGATTTAATGTGATGACTGATGAGTCCCGATCGGCTATGATGAATCTCAATTCATTCTAATAAATCACTACCTAAAGTTAGGGTAGCCAACCATGTCATCTTGGTACAGTCAGTTATTTTTCTTTTGCCATATAATTTAATTTATAACTTGAATTACTTTGATGTCTGTATATAATATATCTGCTTATAATTTTACGATGTCATTTGTTTTTACTTAAAAAATATCATATTTTCATTTTGTAATATATCTTATGATTCATAATAAGATTTGAGTGATAATTCAGAAAATAGGTCTTTTTGTTCATGATTTGAATCTCGATTTGATAACCACGATCTTTACATATCATAATTTGCAGGACCGAATTGTTCAACTATTTGAAACCAACACATATTCTGTCGTTAACATCTTTGATGTGACATTGCGTCCTCAACTTAATGTAACTGGTGTAGTTGAGGTAACACATCATTTTATGTGATTATCTATTTTATTGTTCATCATTTTATTATCTCTAATGTACAAGAATGATATTTGGTAGGAATCAAACAATATAGTCACATTTTTTAATTCATTTCATACCGGCAGATTCCCGAAGGAAATGGCTCTGGAGTAGTTTGGGATGAAGAGGGGCACATTGTGACAAATTATCACGGTGAGAATCAGTTTGGAAACTACAGTTCTATGTGAAGATTTTAAGATCATGGGTGGATTTATGATTGTATGTAACATTCTTGTATTGCTCAGTGATTGGCAATGCCCTTTCGAGAAATCCAAGCCCCGGTCAGGTTGTTGCGCGGATTAATATTCTAGCCTCGGAAGGGTGAGGCCCAAGGAGATTTTATTTCTTTGCAAATTCTTCTGTTTGAATCCTAATAACCAATATATGTATTTCTGACACTTCCCTTTTATAAAGTGTACAAAAGAATTTTGAAGGTATACTCATTGGAGCCGACCGTTTAAAGGATCTTGCTGTCTTGAAGGTATCTTTTCTTTTCTATCTTGTGCAAAGTTATGAATGTGGTATTAGGTGAAGTGCTCTTTATTTGCATGTTAAGACCTTGATTGTGCATGTATGTTACAACATGAGATATTGATTAATAACTTAACAAATACAGGTAGAAGCTCCTAAAGATATTTTAAAGCCTATCAGGGTGGGGGAGTCATCGTCTTTAAAAGTCGGGCAACAATGTTTGGCCATTGGAAATCCATTTGGCTTTGATCACACCCTCACGGTCGGGGTTATTAGTGGTCTTGATCGAGACATCTTTAGTAAAACTGGTGTAACAATTGGTGGTGGTATTCAAACCGATGCAGCTATAAATCCCGGAAACAGGTTATATAAAGTTCCCTTCGATATATGAGTTAGCAATACTTTTCTTTACCAACTCTATTCCTTGAGTTTTGTGCACTTTACTTGGGTCTTGTTTGGATAAACCGCCTAATTAAGTGTTTGTATCATAAACATTTATCATGTAGGTGCTTATGTATACGCCATTTCTATTACAAAAGATAAAATAAAGTCAAAATGCTCTTATATAAACTACAAACTAATTCGATAAGCTCTTCTAAAGAGTCTTACAATTGCTTATACTAGTATATAGCTCAGACAAGACCATGGCTCTTTGATGATCGCTTTTAACTAGTGCTTGCATCTATCACACTGTATTTATTACTTTTCGTGTGACTGTAATAGTGGAGGTCCGCTTCTAAATTCGAAAGGAAGCTTAATTGGGATCAATGCTGCAATATTTACACAGACAGGTAAGTTTCTTCATCATAGTTAACATACTGAACTATGTTACACAACATTGATGTATGTCTTAATATGACATCTGAGGAAATATTTTTGGTCCATTTGCAAAAAATTTAACTACTTTTCATTTCATTGTTGATCTGCTTTTGTTTGCATGTGGAAGTGACTGCATAATCCAAAGTTATAGTTGCTCTTAGGCAATGTTTGGATAAACATTGTAATTAAGCGCTCATAACATAAGCACTCATCATATAAATATTTATGTTTAAGCTATTTCTATAATAAACGATAAAATAAAGGTAAACTGTATTCATGTAAGTTCTAATTTGTTTTATAAGCTATCTTGGAGAACAAATGCATGAGCTGAAAACCTTCTATAAACATATAAGTTGTTTTCACAAGTTCTTCTAAATAGTCTCGCAATTGCAAATGCTAGTAAATAAGCTCAATGAAAACAGTCCAACCATGCCGTATGCCTCACTTTTATTTCCATTTTTCCTGGTATTGCAGGAACTTCAGCTGGTGTAGGATTTGCCATTCCATCTTCAACCGTACGTCGAATTGTTCCTCAATTGATTCAATTTGGAAAAGTAAGTAGTTAATCGGGACACACATACACAAACAAACAATCTAGGAAAATATATAGCCTTGCTGTGAAAATTATAATGTGATTTCACGACTCATCAATTTAAGGTTGTTAGAGCTGGTTTGAATGTCGATATCGCTCCAGACTTGATTGCGAATCAACTTAATGTTCGAAATGGAGCTCTTATTCTTCAGGTAAATCCACGAATTTTGTTTGCTGTACCACAATTAATCAAACTTTGTATTTATTGCTTCTTCCAAATCATTCTTTAACTCTTTTACAAATCTTATTTTCCTTAGGTTCCGAAAAACAGTCTCGCCGCCAAAGTTGGGCTAAATTCCACCACAAGGGGCTTTGCTGGTAATATTGTCCTTGGAGATATCATCATTGCAGTTGACAATAAACCCGTGAGCCTTCTTTTTCAGAATCCCTTTAACAGTTTTAGTCCTTGTTTAAATAAACAACTTAATTAAGCAGATATAGCATAAGCGTTAATCATACTAGTGTTTCTATCAAAAAAGATAAAATAAAATAAAATCATTTTTAAATATAAGTTATAAGCAATTTTCATAAGCTATCTAGAAAGTTTACGAAAATAATCTAAAAATAGCTTATGGACACGCTATAAGTTGTTTCCATAAACTCTATCAAACAGTTTGACAAACGCTTATGCTAGTAGAATAGTAGATAATCTCAAATAAGTCAATTCATACAAACCAGACTCGTCAAAAAGCTAAAACATGCATTTCATATTACTAACTTTTATTCGACCTTTCTTATACCATTGTTGTATGTAAAATACAGTTACCAATCCTATATACACACTACACTATCATTTTAAGTAGAAGAGATTTTATTAAATTTGAAAACTTTGATGCATCCTTGATAGGTCAAGAGCAAAGCAGAGTTGTTGAAAGTATTGGATGAATATAGTGTAGGAGATAAAGTAATGTTTCTAATTCAAAGGGGTGATGAAAAGATGGAGCTCCCTCTAGTACTTGAGGAACAGAGTTCTTGAGAAATCTATATGCATTAACATACATTGTAATTTGTAATGGGTTAATTACAATGCATTTTTGGTAAGTGTTTTTATTTGTTCATTTTAAAGATAAGTCTAATCTTATTGTTGGGCTAAAAAACTTGCTTAGGATCCTCTTCATAGAAAACTACATTTGAAACTCCGTGGATACTTTTGAAAATAGATAGGCACATAACAGTTTAAAAATAACTAAAAATATTTAATATTTGCCTACTTGTTAGAAATTTTTTATTTCGATATTGATATTATAATTTTCAATAGTTCTATAAAATTTTAGAGAAGAGTAACAAAACGTATCTGGATCCATAATGTCAAACTGATATTTTGTTTTGTGGGAAAGGAAATTTTTGATGGGTGTATTGTTTTCCTTTGTTTGCTATTTTATATACAAATTTCCTACAGTCATATTCCTAAGATGCATGAAGAGAGAGAGAGAGGAGAGAGAAACATACCTAAATGTGGACTTTCGAGTAGTTATTCACTTCAAGGTGATCTGACCTTCTGTACGAGAGTATGTACTCTTTGGTGTCTTGTAAGGACTTAAGAACCTTCTTTGCAATATTCCAGTGATCCATTCTAGGATTACTTTGATATCGTCCCAACATACCAACGTCAAAACGAATATCATGTTTGAGCACACATCAAACTCCTAACTACTCACGCATAAGGAATAAACTCTATTTCTTTTAGTTCCAATTTATTTTGGGACATTGTATTTGACTAAACTTGTCCCCTTTCTGAATAGGAACTATCTCTGTGAAACATTTATCCATTCTAAATCTCTCTAATATTTTATTTATATAGCCTTTCAAACACAATCCTAATTGTCATTGTGGTCTTTTACATAATATTTTCGTTCCTATCACATATGATTCCTCACCCATATCTTTCATTTCAAATTTATTAGAGAGAAACTTCTTTACATCATGTAATAAAGCAACATCACTGACAACAAGTAAAATATCACCGACATATAAGACCAAAATTATGAATTTGCTCTCATTGATCTTCATATAGATACACCAATTTACAGTGTTCTCATGAATTCATAAGACGAAATGGTATTTGTTAAATTTAAGATACTATTGTTTGGAAGTCTGTTTTAGTCCATATATTAACTTCTTTACTTTACACATTAAGCTTTCTTTTCCTGTAACAACAAACCCTTCAAGTTGAGTCATATACACTTCTTCATCCAAGTCCATCATTTAGAAAAAAGGTCTTCACATCCATTTGGTGAAGCTTTAAGTCATAATGAGAAACCAAAGCCAAAATAGTTGTGTAAGAGTCCTTCTTTGAAACATGAGAAAATGTGCCGGTGTAATCAACACCATCCTTTTGAGTGAAACCTTTGGTGACAAGTTTAGCTTTATATATTTCGCTATTACCTTTTAAGTCTCGTTTGATCTTAAAGACCCATTTACAACTCCGACTTGTTTTGAACCTTTGGAAAAACAACTAAATCCGATACATTATTGTCATCCATTCTTTTCAACTTTTCTTTTATAAAATTGATCCATTTTTTAGAATTGGCACTTTCCATGGCTAGTGAGAACGAGACAAAACTCTCATCAATGCTTAAGTCACATTCACATTCAAGTGAGTAAATAATATAATCTTTCGAAAAAGCTGGTTTTCTTTGTCTTTTAAACGTTTTCAGTGTTATTTCTTGTGTTTCTTCTTTCACTTGTTCTTGCTCATTTCTGACTTGCACATTGTCTACTAGTTCAACAACTATGTGTTTATTTTGTGAGTTTTAAATATTAATTTGTTGTTTATGTGTGTTGTATGACAATAACACAAACAAAGGGACAACAACCTAAGAATATTCTTTAGGTGAAGAAGATTTTCCACGACTCTCCGTAATATCCACTTTACATGATTTCTCATACCCATTGAACTGATCATTTTCAATAAACCAAACATTATCAGACTCAATTATCTCATACTATGATCAGGACAATAAAAATATATACCCTTTTTATTTTTCAGTAAATGAAAAAATCACTAATGGTTCTTGCATCAAACTATTTTCATGTGGATTATACACCGTTACTTCTGCTTGACAGCCCCAAACATATAGATGCCTTAAACTAGATTTCCTTCCCGTTCATAGTTCATAAGGAGTCTTAGGATTTTCCTTACTAGAAATTCTATTAAGCAAATACACATCAGTCCTAAATGCATACATCCACAATGGTAATGGTACACTACTACAATTTAGTATTGACCATACCACATTCATGAGAGTACGATTTCGCCTCCCAACCATACCATTTTGTTGTGGTGTGCCATACATAGTATACTCTACACATATGGTATGACTTTTGAGAAATTTTTCAAATGGACCTGGACATTGTCCATTTTCATTATATTTTCCATAATATTTATCGCCTATATTAGACCTCCCTATCTTTACTTTTCATCCAACTGCTTTTTCCACCTCATCAATGAATATCTTTAGCATGTTCTCTGATTGATACTTTTCATGCAATAAATACAAGTAAAAATAATGTGAGAAGTCATAAATGAAAGCGATAAAATACTTTTCTCCGCCCAAGAAGGTACTTCAAAGGGACCACAAATATCAATGTGTATCAATTCAACGAGTTTACTGCTTCTTGTAGATGAATTCTTTTATATTTGTTTGGTATGTTTTCCTTTAATGCAATCTAAACATATATTCCAGTCACCAAAATTTAATTGAGATAATATTTCACCTTTCATTTACCTCACTGCTCTTTCTTTAGATATGTGACCTAACCTTTGATGTCACAAATAAGAAGAACTTTCATTATATGTGCTTCACTTACTACCAACAACATGTTCAATATTAAACAAAGGTTCTTTAAAATTAACATCAAAATTAAAACGATATAAACCATCAACTACAGTACTAGAACCATAATAATACAAATTTTCAAATAAAGAAAACACACTGTTTCGAATCATAAAATTAAAATTCAATTCATTCAACTTTGCAACAAAAACTGAATTTCTAGCACATCGAGGTACATAAAGGCAACTTTTTCAGATCTACATGACATCCAATATTCAAGATCAATCTATATGTTTCAATTTCCTCTATTTGTGCCTTCATTTTATTTCTCATATAAAGAAGTTTGTCACTTCCTTTTATGGTTTAGATCAAAAGGAATCCCTGCATAATTTGTGACACATGAGTAGTTGCACCATAATCAAGCCACCAGGTATTATTTGTACTCAACAAGACTTGATTCAAAATTTATGAAAATATAAAACATACCTTTTCGAACTACATCTTCCTTTTAGGACAATTCTCTTTGAAGTGCTTATTCTCCTTGCAGAAATAACACTTCTTTTCCTTTCGGTCTTCACCCTCATAAGTCTTTAGTGAAGCTTTGTCCTTCTTCTTGTCCTTCTTACTAGACTTGACTTTACTGCTACCGACTCCATCACGAGTCATGAGATCAACAAAATGATCTTTTATTTTATTTAACTTCCCTTCTTGAACTAACATGGCCTTAATTTTCGGAAAGATCCATTTTTCCTTGATGATATTGTAATTTACCTACAACTGACCAAACTCAAGAGGAAGCAATTTAATGATAAACAGTACAATAAAAGATTCATGTATGAGCGTGTTTTAAATGTTTGCAGTTGCTAGTAATGTGTTAAGGCCATACATGAATGTTTGCGTGTTTTAAACTCAAGATCAATCATATTACTAGCAACTTCAAACACTTAAAACATGCTTATACATGAATATTTTCCTGTAAAGTTTATCATTAACTCGCTTCCTCTTGAGTTTGTTCAGTTCCAGGTAAATTACAACACCATCAAGAAAAATGGAACTTTCAGAAAATTAAGGCCATGTTGGTTCAAGAAGAAGGTAGGTTAAAGAAAATGAAAGATAATTTTGTTCATCTCTTGACTCATAATGGAGACAATAGCAGTAAAACCAAGTTTGGTGAGAAGGTCAAGAAGAAGGACAGAGCTCCACTAAGGCTTACTAACGGCAAAGTTTGAAAGAAAAATAAGTTCTATTTCTGCAAGGAAGACAAACACTTTAAAAAGGATTGTTCTAAAAGGAAGATATGATTCGAAAAGAAAGGCATGTTTTTATATTTCCATAAATTTTGAATCAAATCTTATTGAAGTACTAAATGATATTTGGTGGCTTGATTTTGGTGCAACTACTCATGTGTCACATATTATGCAAAGAATTTTTTCGATCCAAAACAAAAAAGGAAGTGAAAAATTTCTTTTATATGAGAAACATAATGAAGGCACGAATAGAGGGAATCAAGACATATAGAGTGATGTTGAATATTGGATGTCATATAGACCTAAAAAGTTGTCTTTATATACCTAGATGTGCTAAGAGTTTAGTTTCTACTACAAAATTGGATGAATTGAATTTTAATTTTAGGATCGAAAACAATGAATTTTCTCTATTTAGAAATATGTACTATTATGTTTCTAGTAAGCGAATCACACATAATGAGAGTTCTTCTTATTTGTGGCATCCAAGGTTAGATCATATATTCAAAGAAAGATTACCTCAATTGAATTTTGGTGACTAGAATAGATGTTTGGATTACATTGAAGGAAAACACACCAAACAAATATTAAAAAAAATTGGTCTACAAGATGCAGTGAATTCTCTGAATTGAAACACACTTATATTTGAGGTCCCTCGACGTCCCTTCTTGGGGGTGGAGAAAAGTATTTTATCACTTTCGTTGATGACTCCTCACGTTATTGTTACTTGTATTTATTGTTAGACACGTGACTCCATACACAAGAGATGGTGAATTGTGGAGGTTTGAAAAACGATAATTTAAAATAAAATCATTTTTTAGATCAGAGTTTAAAAATATTTTATTAAAACATTTGAATATGCAATGGAAAATTAAAACAGAAAAGCTAAGTAGAAAGTAAAAGAGACAAGGGAAGAGAGAACGACACCAAATATTTATATAGGTCCGGTCTTAAAGAAGTGACATACTCCTCTTCCTAAGAACTGATCTAAAGAAGTTTCTCTCTAATGAATTTGAAATGAAAAATATGAATGAGACATCATATTTGATAGGAATAGAAATATTTCATAAAAGATCATAAAGACTCTTAGGATTGTCTCAGAAAGGCTATATAAATAAAATATTAGAGAGATTTAGAAAGGATAAATGCTCCGCAAGGATAGTTCCTAAAGGGGACAATTTTAGTCAAACATAATGTCCCAAAAAAGAATTGAAACTAAAAGAAAGGAAGTTTATTCCCTATGCGTCAGTGGTTAGAAGTTTGATGTATGCCCAAACATGTACTCAATTGGATATTAGGTTTGACGGTGGTATGTTTGGACGATATCAAAGTAATCCTTGAATGAATCACTGAAAAGCTGCAAAGAAGGTTATTAGGTACTTTCAAGGCACCAAAGATTATATGTTCACATACAGAAGGTCGGATCACCTTGAAATGGTTGACGATTCAAATTCAGACTTTGCAGAATGTGTGGACTCAAAAAGTCCACATTTGGGTATGTTTTCTTCTGGAGGAAGGAGCAATATCATGGAAGAATGGAAAGAAATATATAATTGCTACTTCAACTATGGAAACATAATTTGTGGCATGCTTTGTGGCCACAATTCAACTATTTTGGTTATGGAACTTTACCTTAGAGCTTGGTATTTTTGATAGTATAGCTAAATCGTTAAGGATTTATTGTGATAATTTTGCAATTGTCTTATTCTCTAAGAATGATATGTATTTAAAATGTGATAAACACTTGAAATTGAAATACTTATCGATAAAAGTGCAGAAACAAAAATTATCATTTAAACACATTGGTACAAATTTAATGATAAAAGATCTGTTATTTCATTTTCATTCCAACTAATAAATTTAAAAGAATATAAATTTAATATTTTTCACACAATTTCTTTTAACAATTTTTAAAAATAGATTTAGTATTTTCAATTTTTTTTGGAAATATCAAAATATTAATTTTATTGTGCCTAAAAAAACATTTTTCTACCAATCGTTAGTTGGTCTAGTGGTGATTAGCGCTAGACTTGGTAGAACCACGGTTTGATCCCCGCAACTGCGATCGGGAGGGGGCTGAAATTACTTGATGCCAGAACTGACCCCCGAACTAGACTAAACCGGTGGTGATAAACCAAAAAAAAAAAAACATTTTTCTTAACTTGTATTTCATCTTCCCTCTATCATAATTCTTTACTACACGAGTCTTCTATCCAATCTCCATGTTAAGAATTTAAAATAAATATTAATTTTTTAAAAACTCTGTTGCGATGATGGTTAGGTGAGTGTATGTTGTGGGCTTAGGCTAGTTTGTTTTTTTTTTAATAATGTTTTTATAAAATGTTTTTTATTTAATTTTTAAATATTAATTGTTTTTTAAATTTAAATATTTTTTGAAATTTAATAATGTAACTATACGTTAATAAAAATATACTTAAAATCACATAATTTTTAAAAAATTATATTTAAAAAATAGTTTTTTTAATGAAAAGTTGTACAAAATAGCTTTAAATTTAAGTGAACTTTTGAATTTTTTTAAAATTAAAAAATTTTATGACAAAAGAATGAAATTCTTAAAATAACATCTATTTAAATTAATTTTTATATGAATTTTTTAAAAATATTTCATAAAGTTTTTTAAATAAAAATATATAACACTACAATTTTTTTTAAATTCTAAAACAAATTTACTCTATATTTCTTCAACATTATTAACTGATATTTTTAAATTCTCTTTTGATTCTTTTTTAACTTTTGTGAAGAAGGAGTGGGGAGATCTAAAGGTAGAAGGAAGAGGGGATTTTGTCTTGAAAGAAAAACTCCGGCTTCTTAAAGGAAGACTTAATTGGTGGAACAAAGAGGTGTTTGGTAGAATCGATTTGGAGATTGAGGAGGGCGTTAGGGATATTAATTGTGGGGATGAGTTGTTGAATGAGATGGAGGGAGATTTTCAACCCGAATTTCTTCAAAATAGGAAGGAGGCTACTAGTCGGTTTTGGACCAAGTTGAGAATTAAAGAGAATATGTTGTTACAAAAATTTAGATTGAAGTGGCTAAATGAAGGGGATTCAAATAGCGGTTTTTTCCACAAAGTTTTGAAAGATAAGAGGAGACATAATCATATTGGGCCGTTAAACACTCCGTGCGGGTCCTTGAATTCCGTGATGGAGATTAAAGATGAAGTTGTTCGTCATTTTTCTAGTAAACTCGAAGATGAGGGGAACTTTGGTATGACGTTAGAGGGGATACCGTTTGATTTTATAAGTGGGGAGAACAAAAGGTGGATTGAAAGGCCTTTTCAAGAAGAAGAGGTAAAGGAAGCTTTAGCTTGTTGTGGGGGATCCAAGAGCCCGGGGCCCGACGGTTACACTTTTCATTTCATCAAGAAATGTTGGTCTTTTCTTAGTGCCGATTTCATGCGATTCCTTGATCATTTTTATGCGGGGGGAGAGTTGTCCAAGGCGGTGGCATCTTCTTTTTTGGCTCTTATTCCGAAATCTTCTAACCCGTTAGATCTTGATGACTATAGGCCTATTTGTTTGGTGGGGTGTATGTACAAGGTGATAGCAAAAATTTTGGCGGGAAGATTGAAACTTGTTTTGGATTCTATAGTCTCTCATTGTCAAAGTGCTTTTGTTCCGGGAAGGCAATTACTCGACGACGCACTTGTTGCTAATGAAGTGGTAGATTATGCTCGAAAAGAAGTAATTCTTGTCTTCTTTTCAAAGTTGATTTTGAGAAAGCTTATGACAAGGTTTCATGGAATTTTCTCCGGTTTTGTTGGTTAAAATGGGGTTTGGAGATAAATGGAGGAAATAGATGGAGTTATTAATTTTCAATAGCAACATGTCGGTGGTGGTTAACGGTAGTCCAATCAAGGAATTTGTTGTCAAACGGGGGCTTAGACAAGGTGACCCTTTATCACCTTTTCTTTTTGTTTTGGTAGCGGAAGCACTTGCTCGGTTGGTTAGAAAATACGTGGAATTAGGGGTTTTTGAGATGTTTGATATTAATCGAAGGTGTAGTGTGGATATTCTCCAATTTGCGGATGACACTTTGTTGGTCGGAAAGGGGACGTGGAAACATGTTAAAGCGATGAAGTTAGTGTTGAGAGCTTTTGAGTTGGTGTCGGGTCTTGGAATTAATTTCCATAAAAGCAAGTTGATTGGAATTAATGTGTCGCATAACTTTTTGGAGGCCGCCGCTTGTTTTCTTTCTTGAAAAATGGAAGAAAGTAACTTTTTATTTCTTGGGATTCATATTGGTATAAATCCTAGGAAGGCTTCTTCTTGGAAGCCGCTTTTGGAGAAGGTGAAAAAGCGTTTGGCGGGTTGGAAGAATCGTTTTCTCAATCTTGGAGGTAGAATCACTCTCTTGAAATCTATATTGTGTTCTCTTTCTATCTTCACTTTATCTTTCTACAAGATGCCGGTTAAAGTGGTCAAAGAATTCAATAAGATTCAAAGCAATTTCTTATGGGGAGGGGTGGCGTAAAAAAGGAAAATTCATTGGATTAGTTGGAAGGTTGTGACTTTACCCTTTTTAAAGGGGGGTATAGCTATCAAGAATATTTTCGACTTCAATTTAGCTCTTTTAAACAAGTGGAGATGGAAGATTATTAATGGCTCTAATTCTTTGTGGTATGAGATCTTGAAAGCCCGTTACGGAGATTTATCCTTGCATATCCTATGCGGAGGCGATGCTCACGTTTTCACTTCTTCATCCTATTGGTGGCGGGATATTTTAAAGGTTGGTTTTTTTCCTTTATCTATTTCATCCATTTCTTCCGTTGATCCGTTGATTTCAAATTGTTGTTTCAAAGTGGGAAATGGTTTCAACACACCATTTTGGGAGGTGCGGTGGTTAAACAATTGTGCTTTGATGGAGTCATTTCCGAATCTTTTTTTGTTATCTTCTTTGAAAAAAGTTTCGGTAGCGGCTATGGGAAGGTGGAGTGAGGGAATTTGGAAGTGGGGGGATTTAGGTATTTCGGGGACGGTGTTTCTTGAGCCCAGAATTGCTTTGGAATATTCGGCTTTGCGCAATCTTTTGGAGAGTTTTGGGGGAATTCAAGAAGGGAAGGATTTCGTTGAGTGGTCTCTTGACTCGGAGAAAGGATTTACGGTATCTTCTTGCTATTCCATTTATGCTCAAAAGCGCATTCCCTTTGGTCCTTTGAATAGGCACGATGAGGCGTTGGAGTTGATTTGGAAGATGGAGATTCCCTTTAGGATTAAAAGTTTTGGTTGGAGGCTTTTTGTGAATAGGCTTCCCACAAAGGATCTATTGGTGTATAGAGGTATTAACTTAACTTCTACTAATTTAAAGTATGTTTTTTGTGATTCGCATTTGGAAGATAGGGACCATATCTTCTTCAAATGCGTTGTGATTAATTATGTTTGGAAGGAAATTGCTAAGTGGGTGGATTTTTCGGGTTGGAACATGGAGGATTGTATTCCTTTTTTATGGAATGGTATTCGATGGGCCGTAGAAAAGGTATTAAAAAAGGCAAATTGGGGGTGTTTTGGTTAGCCACTTCTTGGATTATTTGGTTGACAAGAAATGGTTTTTGCTTTAGGAATGAGATTTGGAATGTTAATAATATGATTTGGAATATCAAGATCTTGATATGGAGATGGTCTTCTATAGGCGATATTGCTCATCCCAATTGTTGCTTTTACGATTTTGTCAAGGACCCGGTGTCTTTTATGTCGTAATTATAATTGTAATATTGACTTTTGATGGTGTTAATCCGTTTTCTGTGTAACAAGGTTGGAGAACCCTTAGTTCTCTGGTTATTAAATTCTTGCTTAAAAAAAAAAAGTTTATAAATTGTTTTAGTGAAAAACTATATTAAGTCATTTAAGCGTCTTGGAGATTTTATAATATTAAAACTTAATGAGGGGTTAAATTTTTTATGTAGAAGATAAACCTTATCATATAATTGTTGGCACTTAAATGTTAAAAGAAATTTATTAACTTGACGACAATTAGGGATGGAAACAAAACCGATATCGCGGGTATTCACCCGAACCTGTCCTGAAGTTGACGGGGAAAACCCACTTTGATTGGGTTTGGATTCAAATTTGGATTTTCTCCGATTATAAAATATGGGGTCGGGTCGGGTAAAGGGAACACTAGTACTCACTCCGAACCCGTCCTTGAACCCGCCCCGTTTATTTCATTTTATAATTATTATATATTTTTGATAATTTAGAATAGTAAATACATAGCCAAAATTTTGATATTTTGAGTTAAATTTATTATTTAAAACATTTGAAATGTATATATGATTTTTTTTTGAAATTGTTTCATTTTATTATTTATAAAGTAATTTAATTTTGGAAAAAATAAATATTTCTATTAAAAAAATTGATTTTACTAAATAGATGATGGCAGGGCGGGGGATACCCGAACCCAACTCGAGTCCGTTTGAGTCGGGTTTGAGTTTTAATTCTTCATCCCCGTTTAAATTTGGAGTGGAGAACGGAGATTATTTTGGGATTCGGCTTTGAGTTTGGGAAGGTAATAACCGTCCCCGATCCGCCGCGTTATCATCCCTAACGACAATGTTAAAATTTGTCAAGAAAACGTGTTTTTATTTTTTTTAAACAAAATATAGGTGTTTTTTAACAGCTCAAGAAAACGTGTTGATAAATGAAAATAATAATCTAAACTTAAAATCTATGATCTTAAAAGCAATAAAGAAAAAAAGACCAATAAAGAAAATAAGATTACCACATTGCACAATGTTTGGAACTATTAATTTCGTGAGAAAGTTAGACACTTTATTGAACTAATAATATTTGGACAATATATCGTTATTATATTATTAACACTATAACTAATTACGGCAATTTGTTGTTTTGGTTATCTTTTAAAATTAAATAGTTTTTCATGAAAAAAAATGAACATGACAATCTTTACCAAAATATTTAATTTATTAAATGTAAACAAAAAAGAATGTATTTAGTCTAAAATTTGTATCAAATACATTGAACTTTTTTATGTATGTTATTTTCCATTAAAATATAATTTTATTTTATTTTAAGGAAAAGAAAGTTAAAACTTGTCAAGAAAACGTGTATTTGAAGAATGAAAATAAATTGACATCTTGAGGATAAACCAATTAATTATGTTAAACTGCATAATATTAATTACGTGTGGTGTGAAAGATAGAGAGTATTTTAAACCAAGAATATTCCAATATATAATCATCATATACTAGTAATTAATTATGTTAAACTGGTACTTTATTATTATAATAATAATTGAATAAAAAATATAATAATAATAAAGTTATTATTTTAAAGTTAGACATTTTTATGGTAAAATTTTAACAGAAGACCTTTTTGAATATTTCTAGCATATTGTAATTATTAAATTATTAAATTATAAAATTAGATTGATTAGATGGGTTAATTAACCTTTCAAAGTTTAATTATGTGACTCAATTTGACTAGATTCATTTTTAGGAAGATGGATAGCTTACTCATGTTAACTTAATCCAAAAAGCAATGAGGCAAACTGTTATGAATGAGAGGGACAAAAGAGTCACTGCAGCCAATAAGTCACATGATGAGAAAGGACAAATGGCAATTGATCCCTATTGTGAGGAGCCAAGACGTGGAATGAGGCCCAAGATTCCTAACAGAAAATACACTGAGCACTTTGTTAAATAGATCAATCATTCGCAATGATGAGGAGGAATTTAGTGGTGGAAAACCTGACTCTCTTCTCTCTCCAAGCTTCTATGCTTTTCTATCTTTCATTATATTCCTCTATACTGTTACTGCAAATGGCTTAGCCATATTTCTCATTTAAAGTTGTACTGTTGCATTGATTTTAATAGCAGTTTACAGTATCATTTCCTCTATATTAATCTCTGTTTTATCCATACACTACATTTGGTGCTTTCATTGTCCTCCCTATGGCTGAAAACACTCGTATGAAAACCATGGAAAGCTCCATTTCCGAAATCAGCAAGGCACTGCAAAGGCTTCTGGACGATTCCGACCGGCGGCATACCGAATATTCTCAACACCGTCACTTAGATCTGGCCCGTTTTGAGAGGTTAGAAAACCAACTTAGCAACCTCCATGAAAACCAGATTTCCATCAGCGGTAGCTCACACCATCCACCGCCGCCGCATACACCATTTCAGGTCCGTCACATTAAACTGGATTTCCCTCGATTTGATGGTTCTGACGTGATGAATTGGATCTTTAAGGCAGAGCAATTTTTTGATTATTATGAAACGCCGGACAATCACCGTCTTACTATCGCCGCCGTTCATATGGAAAAGCACGTTGTCCCGTGGTTTCAAATGATATCTCGCAACCAGCCTTTTCAGTCTTGGGCCTTGTTCACTAAGGCCTTAGAATTGGAATTTGGGCCATCCCCGTATGAAGCAGCCAGGCCCAACCTTTTCAAATTGACCCAACAAACCACCGTTACCGAGTACTATTCTGCATTCGCCATGTTAGCCAACAGATCTGAAGGATTGAGTCCTGAAGCCACACTTGATTGCTTCATCAGTGGGTTGAAAACCGATATCAAACGGGATGTCATCGCCCAGATGCCGTTATCTCTGTCGCGCGCTTACGCGTTAGCTAGGCTATTTGAAGACAAATATTCACCACCGGCACAAAGTAAACCTCCCTATATTCCAGCTACCAAATCCTACCACTTTCCTTCCTCCACAAATACAACCAGAAATTCTCCACCACCACCGTTATTGCCTACCCCCAAACCCACCAACCTAACCACAAAAGACCACCCTATCAAACACATCACCCATGCCGAAATGCAACTCCGCCGTGAAAAAGGGTTGTGTTACTACTGTGATGAACGATTTTCTCTTAACCATAAATGTCCCAATCGCCACTATTTCTTATTCCAACTGGAAGACGAGGAATCGGAACCACCAACTTCAACAGTAGCTACATTTGAACCGGAACCACCTCCTACGACAACTTTAGAGCATCATTTGTCTTTGAATGCATTGAATGGTTCTGCTGGGATGGGCACCATGAGATTCAAAGGGCAAATTCAGGGCATTGCAGTGACAGTGTTATTGGATAGTGGAAGTTCTGATAATTTTCTCCAACCTCGAATTGCTCACACTCTCCAACTACCGATTCAATCTACCGCGCAATTTCAAGTGATGGTTGGAAACGGAAATTCTTTGACTACTATGGGCTACATTGCAGACTTGCCAGTGACTATTCAGGGTAACACATTACACATACCTACCTACTTATTACCTATTTCTGGTGCTGATTTAGTGTTGGGTGTCCCTTGGTTAAAGACCATTGGACCACATATAGCAGATTATAATGCGATGTCATTAAAATTCTATGTCAAGGACAGTTTTGTGACTCTTTTTGGGGAGCAACCTAAGGGTCCTACTCAGGCCCAATTCCATCATATAAAACGTTTCCACCATACTGATGCTATTGAAACTGCTTTTACTCTTCAGTTTGATAAGGTTGTACCTCATGATAATGCCTTGCCAACAATTTTACCTACTGATATAGCTGCTATTTTACACCAATTTGCGGATGTCTTTGAGGAACCAAAATCCTTGCCACCTGCTAGGTTCCAGGACCATGCTATTACATTGATGGAAGGTAGTAATCCTGTGAAAGTAAGGCCCTATCGTTATCCTCATAGTCAAAAAGCTCAAATTGAAACCATGGTCACTGATATGTTAGCTCAGGGTATTATACAACCCAGCATTAGCCCTTTTTCCTCCCCTGTGTTACTTGTGAAAAAGAAAGATGGGTCTTGGCGATTTTGTACTGACTATCGGGCTTTAAATTCCATCACTGTTAAAGACAGCTTCCCCATCCCTACAGTCGACGAATTACTAGACGAATTATACGGTGCTTCCTATTTCTCTAAGCTTGATCTGCGCTCCGGTTACCACCAGATTTTAGTCAAACCGGAAGATCGCCCAAAAACGGCGTTCCGAACTCACCAAGGACTCTATGAGTGGTTAGTTATGCCGTTTGGACTCTCGAACGCACCAGCATCGTTCCAAAGTCTCATGAATCATGTATTTCACGCTCAATTACGAAAATCGGTATTAGTTTTCTTTGATGATATCCTAGTATACAGCCCTACATGGTCAACTCATTTGACTCACTTGACTGAAGTATTACAGCTTTTGCGTGATCACACCCTGTTTGCCAAGAGGTCTAAATGCTGCTTTGGCTTCACAGAGGTGGATTATTTGGGCCATACTATTTCTCATGAGGGTGTGCACATGGATAAGGATAAAGTTAAGGCTGTCCTTGACTGGCCGGTTCCACAAAATCTTAAACAACTCCGGGGTTTTTTAGGCTTATCCGGCTATTATAGAAGGTTCATCCGCAACTATGCTTCAATAGCGACACCGTTGACAGCACTGCTCAAAAAGGATTCCTTTGAGTGGAGTCCTATAGCTACTGATGCCTTTTTAGCTCTTCAAAATGCAATCACTGTCGCACCAGTTTTAGCACTACCGGATTTTTCAAAACCTTTTATTTTGGAAACTGATGCATCTGGTACGGGTATTAGGGCTATTTTGAGTCAGGACAAGCACCCCATTGCCTATTTTTCTAAGAAGCTCAGTACTTCTATGCAACATAAGTCGGCATATGTGAGAGAATTATACGCAGTGACCGAAGCCATGGCAAAGTTTCGACACTATATTTTGGGCCACAAATTCATCATTCGCACTGACCAACAAAGTCTCAAGGCTTTGACTGATCAGACCATTCAAACCCCGGAACAGCAGAAATGGTTACATAAATTCTTGGGATTCGACTTTACTATCGAATATAAGCCAGGTAAGGATAATGTGGCAGCTGATGCACTTTCTCGTTCTTTCTTTATGGCGACCTCAAGTCCTATCAATTCACTTTTGAGCACCATTACTGCTGCTGTCAACTCTGACAATTCTTTAGCTCAAGTGAAACTTCAATGTTTACAGGGTACTTGTGCTGATCCATTGTACCAAGTCAAACATGATATGTTATACTGGAACAACAAGATTGTAGTGCCTCAGATTCCTCACATTATTCAATCAATTTTACAAGAGTTTCATTCTTCCTTGTTAGGGGGACATGCTGGTATTGCCCGTACCAAGGCTAGAATTGCTTCGCAGTTCACATGGTCATCTCTCTCTCGTGATGTGAGACTATTCGTGTCGCAATGCTTGGTGTGCCAACAAGCTAAGTCTTCTAGTGCTGCGCCTGCTGGGTTATTACAACCATTATCCATTCCCTTGCAGATTTGGGATGATATTTCCATGGATTTCATTATCGGTCTTCCGGCTTCTAATGGATTCACTGTCATCATGGTGGTTGTTGATCGACTTTCGAAGTATGGTCATTTCACTCCTTTGAAAGCTGACTTTACTAGTTTGAAGGTGGCTGAAGCATTTCTGCATAATGTAGTTAAGCTACATGGCTTTCCCAAGAGCATTGTGTCGGATCGGGATAAGGTGTTCACCAGCTCTTTTTGGAAACATCTTTTTAAATTAAGTGGTACCACTTTAGCCATGAGTTCGGCGTACCACCCACAATCGGACGGACAAACAGAAGCTGTCAACAAGTGTGTCGAGATGTATTTGCGCTGTTTTGTGGGTCAATCTCCTCAAAAGTGGTCAAAGTTACTTGTTTGGGCGGAATATTGGTACAACACTGCCTATCAATGCAGCATTGGTATGAATCCATTTAAGGTTGTGTATGGTAGAGACCCTCCGATTCTCATTAAGTATGACTCTGCTGTTGCTGTACCGCCCTCCCTACAAGCCTTGTTAACAGAAAGAGATCAAACCTTACAGCTTGTTAAAACCAATCTGCATCGTGCTCAGCAGATAATGAAGAAGTATGCTGATTCCAAAAGAAGATTTGCAGAATTTCAAGTGGGTGATATGGTGTTGGTCAAGCTTCAGCCCTATAGACAACACTCCATAGCCTTGCATCAGAATCAAAAATTGGGACTTAGGTACTTTAGTCCTTTTCCTGTTATCCAGAAAGTCGGCTCTGTGGCTTATAAATTGTTGTTGCCGCCTTCGGCTAAGATTCATCCTGTGTTCCACATTGTCAATTTGAAAGCATGCAAGGGAGATCACTCGATTCAATACATGCCCTTACCTCTATTGACCACTGAAACAGGACCTATCCTACAACCAGAAGACATCCTACAATCTAGGAAATTATTGATAAATGGTAAGGAAGTTTCACAAGTTTTGGTGAAATGGTCTGGTTTATCTACCTCTGAAGCAACATGGGAAAACTGGCAGGAATTTTCCAACAATTACCCAAACTGTAACCTTGAGGACAAGGTTAGTTTTAATGGGGAGGGTAATGTTATGAATGAGAGGGACAAAAGAGTCACTGCAGCCAATAAGTCACATGATGAGAAAGGACAGATGGCAATTGATCCCTATTGTGAGGAGCCAAGACGTGGAATGAGGCCCAAGATTCCTAACAGAAAATACACTGAGCACTTTGTTAAATAGATCAATCATTGGCAATGATGAGGAGGAATTTAGTGGTGGAAAACCTGACTCTCTTCTCTCTCCAAGCTTCTATGCTTTTCTATCTTTCATTATATTCCTCTATACTGTTACTGTAAATGGCTTAGCCATATTTCTCATTTAAAGTTGTACTGTTGCATTGATTTTAATAGCAGTTTACAGTATCATTTCCTCTATATTAATCTCTGTTTTATCCATACACTACACAAACATGTTAAAAAGAATTTAAATGTTATTCTTTTTCTTTTATCAAAATTTTGAAAACACTTCGATGTTTGAAAAACACATTAAATTACACAAAGATGATTGCATGTTTTAAATTTACAGTAAATTTACATTTTGACCTAGAATAAATTAAATACATAGGACATAGTTTGTTCTCTAAAAAACACATTTTGTTACTCCTCATAATCTATCTAAAAAGAGATGTTTTTGTACTTCGTGATCCTATTGCTATAGGTTGGCTATTGAGAGCTACTTTACTTGTAAAAATATAACATCATAATTTTAGTCCATTATTCTTCGCATCTTCAGTGTTGCTCACTCACTATAGTAAAAAAAACTAATAACGTCTTCAAAATTCGGAAGTTAAATTATGGACGCATCATAAATACAACCCTAATTAGGTCTTAGACTCAGGCCAAGAAAAAGTGCTGAAACAATTCAGGGGTCGATCTTCATATTTTTTACGGAATTTAATTTTTGGAATCCACGCTGTTACCACACACCAGAAACAATTGCATAAATGAGAAGAACAACATAAATTTGTTTACGGGAGTTAACTTTCAAAATCATCTCTATTATCCCACACTAGTAACAATGGCAGAAATGTATAGAACAACATAAATTAACATAAATTTTTGTTATGACATGCATAAAATACGTAACATAGCATAGATTATCGCTAACATAAATTTAATTTAACATTACGTGTTTAGAATATCTTAGTCGATTTTGCAACTGTCGCATCCACCTCGATAGAATCTTTTGTTTCGTAACAGTGAAATGTACTCCATATAAGAGTTAAATTTCCATTCATCTTCAGCTCAAACTTTTTGAATTGTATTTTCCTTTTGTTGTCAATCGAGGGTGAACGATATTAGAGCTTCACAACTATTTAATTGTCTAGGTATCACAATATATTCTCCAATGCAAATTTCAGATCGACAAGACATGTGATATATGTGATCCTAAACTCAAGAGGGAGTCTCTCGCCGTTGAAGTAGACAAATGCGAGATACAAATATTAAGACATCATGTGGTAATTTTGTTAACAACGTGAGGGAAACCTATAATTTATACAAGTTTTAGAACAATATGAGCCTTAGACCCATTCCCGTCTCAGAGGATAGTTAGGAACTTCAATTCCAACACAACTCAATTACATTTAGAAAAACACAAGAATAAAGGGTTTGTCCGGAACTTAAATTTTGGATTAAACCTTGTTAGTAGTTATTTTGAAGAAACATTTTTGGCATAATGTTTTATTCACAAACATAAACTTTTTTCATTAACATAGAAATTTTACAACTAATATTTATATAATTAATATTGGATATACATTAAAATGTATCAAACTGTATCTATATTACATAGCTGACAATAAAAATACAACATTACATACAAAAAATGAGTCACCGCCTAAATAAATTTGTTAAATAAAAACTAAAATGCATCAAAACATGTGTCACCTCCTAAATCTATATCTATGAACGGTCTTTTCTTTGACTTTTGCTTATTTGACTCTCTTTCAATCTCGCTCAACTTGGTGAATTCTTCCATCCTATCCAAAAAGTTATACGGCCAAGTTTAAGCTTCCTTTGTAGAATTAGCCTTCCATTCCGATGATGTCAGTGGTATAGGACATCCCGATTTCAAATAAACTTGAACAAAATATTGTGATTTTGAAAGCCACTTAATACACGTAACGTGTCTAGTTGGATTTCGAGGCGGGCCATTTCGAAGTGAAAAAATGTTTCCAAGACGCCACATCTTGTCAGATCAATACACACCCTATTATATGCACTTAATATAAGAAGATCGATTTCAGAAAAGCAGATCCATTTTTCTTTCGGTGCCAGACCACTAACACAAGGAATAAGAGATTCATAAAATGCATCGAAATGATTTTTTTTTCCTATATAGCGTTATATATGATTCCTTATGTTCCTTCAAATATTTGAGAAGTTGTTGGCGAATGAGTGTATAATTCTCCTTTCGTCTACTGAGCAAAGCTGAAACAACGTCAATATATTTATGCATAAAAGCCTACATCTCTTCAATGTGTTTGATTTTTGGTAAAGTTGATGAAAGACTTTTCTAAGGCGAGTACATTTGAAAACACTTTTTAGATTTTGAAGTTGGAGAAACTAGAAAATATGTCTCAACATGTTCGAAGTATGAAGGAGACCGTTTTGTTGAATTGTCACTCTGTGTTGGTTTGACCTTCTTAGAAGAACCCTTTGTTTTTACCGGTTCGGATGGTGGCTTCAAATCTATCGTTTCTAGATAGACAGTCTTTCTTATCTGCTCTTCGATGAGTAATTTCATGTTGTCATCAACTTTAAAAAATATCTCTTGAATCACTTATTTTTTTAGTCATGATAGATATATTTGATTTACCATCCTTCATCACACCATCATCATCAAACTGTAGCTTTTCTAGTTTGTGTAAACTTGATCCATTTGTATGGATCTAACAAGTTTCATCTTCTTTGAAATGAAAAGAACACGGAAGACTGTACGTCTTCCTAAGTGTATAAATTATACTTTGAGCTATATGAACCTATTGTCTTTGATCACTTGGCTTCATGATAATTAAAATTCAACCCTGCTTGAGAAATATTGTCCATCAACTGTGAATAAAGATTGTTGTCTCTAAATCTGTGTTCTAATATTGTAATGTTGCGACTAAATGATATTTGTATTTCATTATGTTGATATTGCCCATCAGTTGTCGTATTTCTAAAGTGTCTAATATAATTGGTCCGAGCACAAACAATCTTTTTCTTCACCTAGTCTAGAATTTTACTTTCAACATATTTCAAAAAATCCAAATATTTCTCACACATCCTCCTAGAATTGTCACCAACTTTCAAAAATATCTCTTGAATCACTTCCTATTAAGTCATGATATGTATATTCGATTTACCATCCTTCATCACACCATCATCATCAAATTGTATCCTTTTCTAGTTTGCGTAAACTTGATCCATTCATATGGATCTATCAAGTTTCATCTTCTTTGAAATAAAAAGCACACAGAATATTGTACGTCTTCCTAAGTGTATAAACCATACTTTGAGCTATATGAACCCATTGTCTTTGATCACTTGGCTTCATGATAAATAAAATTCAACCCTACTCGAGATATATTGTCCATCAACTGTGAATAAAGATTGTTGTCTTTGAATTTGTATTCTAATATTGTAATGCTGCGACTAAATGATATTTGTATCTCATTATGTTGATATTGCCCATCAATTGTCGTATTTCTAAAGTGTATAATCTAATCGGTCCAAGCACAAACAATCTTTTTCTTCACCTAGTCTAGAATTGTACTTTCAACATATTTCAAGAAATCCAAATATTTCTCACATATCCTCCTAAAATGTATTACATATTCAGCATATAACTCTTTTGTAGAAGAATTATTATAACATTCCACGCATTCATAACACTTTCCAATATCACAAAAACTTTGATCATTTTCCCATCTTCACCCTTGAGTTGTTTGGTCCCTACTGCATGCTTAAGTCTTCTTCTCATATTTTTTTTTGACATATGATACCTACAAAGTAACACATATGATGTAGGAAACACAATCAAATTTAAATTCAACATGAAAATAGTCCGGAATTAAAATTCTGAAACAACTTGTAACATAATATGGAAGTAAACTTCCCGACGCAACATTAATTTTTAAACAATAAAACTATATTCTTACAATCAATGAGGAAGGAAATACATGTATATTACCTTAAATTCTAGTTTTTTTGTTCCTTTTGATGTGAAAAAATATAACAATGTGGTTTTGTGGTATAAACTTGTTTGAGAATGGAAGGAGATTTTTGTAGGGTTTTGGAAGTATGATAGTATGATCATGAAATAAAGAGTACATGCAAGGTGACGTTATAATCATTTTCCCGCTTAGTAATTCCAAACGTTAACTTATGTATTTTTCATTGATAGTTCTGAAATAAACACATTATCATGAGTTCTAAATGTGTCCAGAGGTTAGTTTGAAACTTAATCTATAGACTCACCATTCCTTCAATACGGAGATTAACTTATGTACTATTTTTTTTTTGGAAAATGAGGTGACTCAGTTATGAAGTGTTTTGGAGGCGCTTGGAAGTTAACTTCCCTATTTTTTCAAAGGCATAAGGGTGAGAACAAGTTTTTTAGGAGTTCAAGTTTTTTAGAGATGATTTACAAACAAGACATTAAGATCATTTAATTTGGGTTAGAACAGTAATTGGTACAAGAAGATGAAATTCCGTTCTTCAGGGGACAGACATCTCACGCGATGTCCTAGCACCTGATTCGACATGTTAAACCAAATCTACCGCAATGGTCATGTACAAGATGATGGAGCATAAAAGTAATAAATAACACAAAGAATTGGTAATTCAATTTAGTGAAACCGCACCTATGTTTGGATGGTTGAGTCCACAACCCAAGAAATGAAATTTACTATTAGTAGCTTAGTACAATCAATCTTACAAGCAACAACAAACTCTATGTTGTCCTATGATTTTCCTAACACTACCCAACCTCTATCAAAACTATGAGAGATGTTGAATCTTACAACTCAACTAGACAAACCTTCTATGCTAAGTTTCTGAAACATAGATGTGTACATAAAGATTCTACACCAATCCTATTAGGCCATTAATGTGGAATACAAGATACAAAATCTATCACTTTAAGATTTTTAATGTGAATGCTTGAATTTCAATGCAGGTTATGAGCTCCTTATATAGCATAATTCTTTCGGGCTTTTATTCATGGATTTGAAATTTGATTTCGTCCAGAGATAATGCATATTCTGTTTAATATTTGATTTTTTCTCCTCGAATATCTCCAATAAAAATATGATTTGGTTTGTTACAAATCAAATTTAAATCCCTTTAAATCTTATTAGATCTTCATAATTGTCCAACAAATCATATAATCATATTATTAAATCAATAAAAATAAAATCTTCAAAGAGTCTTCTGTAGAATATTCTCCCAAAATGCAACATTATGGCTTGTTGAAAAAATGCCCAAATGTCGTACCACATGATGTGACATCATGTCCAACATGTGTCCCTTATGCAGTCTCATACAACTCAAGCAATCTAGATTATCTTGAACCCTTTGAACACTTGTCCATGTTGTTGTTTTGCAAAATGCAGCCAATCCAAGTGACCATTTCACAAAGAACTTAAGAAGATAAAAGAAATAATTAAGTCCAAAAAGTAAAATGAGATATTTAATTATAAACTTTGACATAGTATGTTTTCATCTCCGATTATATAGCAGTTGTCATATGTTGTCATGTCAGATTGACGGTGAATATATTAAGAGGTAACATTATTATTATTATAACTCTTACATAAATACTAGGGTTAAAATTACTGCAATACTCTTAACACTTTTCGCAAGAGCTTTGCCTCCCGCACCCTTAGCCTTCACCCGTGCATACAATAATCATTTGGCCAAACACATGTTCCACTTTCCCATTGGGAAATATTATCCTATACTTCAACAATTATTCTCCGATCTCTATAATTTATATAAGATGATTATTATACCATTGTTTAAATAATACATGTTTGAACATTTTCATTTTGTTTCGGAGACTTTCAGTCCTATATTTTAAGTTGAGAGAATTAGAAGAAAGTTTGAGTTCCATAAGTCTTGCACATTAGTTTTCTAGTCCAAGAATTTTCCCGTGGTCTTGAAGATAGGTTGTTCGGTCTACACATTAGTCCCGAAATTCTTAGAAGTAAGTTGTCCAATCTGATCATTTTTTTAATAATTTTTCACCGAAGAACTTAGACTTAAGTTATCCGGTCCAATGCAAAAGTTTCAAAGACTGGAAATCTTACACTAGACATTTTATATAGTAAATTTTCCTTAACTGGATGTCTTTAGTATAAAACTTCTAGAATTATTAATTTTTTAGCCACCGAAGGTCTTGAGTGTGAGTCATCCAATTTTGTTTTTTTCTGTGAAAAATTGTCTAAATTTTTTTTTTGACTAGTGGGCGTAGTCGAGGGCGCTACAGTAAGGTTATTATGCCACTACTAGATAAACTACTTTTCATGAAAACGATTTCACCCCACATATCAAAAAATAGGTATAATCCCTTGATGCGCCATATTTTTTCTTAAAAAAATATACAATCTATTTTGTCAATTTTTTTATGAAAGCCAAGGGGTAAACTATTTCAGTGTACATGCTTCGAATTCCAGCAACTTCATATTATGTTTTTATTCTATTAAAAGTGGCGTCTTCATGAATATTTTATTTTTAATCTAAAAATATGCTACTTTTCACCTCGGTTTTGTTTTCCATCCAAGGTGAATTTGTTTATCTGATTTATATAGCTTTAGCTTGTAGATTTCAGTTTTACTTTGGTAAGCAACACAAGCAGGACCCTAACGAAGAGCCCTTAACAAGATAGACCTAAACAAAGAAAGCCATAAACACATATCATCTTCAATACGAAGATGATATGTGTTTAGGGCTCTCGTTTCTTCTTTTGAAATCCAAATCATTTTCTTTCACTTCTTCAGAAATATGGTATGTCAAACATCACTACTCATATTATTGTTGTTGTTGTTGTTGTTAAGATCTGAAACCCTAGAGATTTTATCTTGTTGTTGTTTAAATATATTTATGTTATAGGGTTATTGATGTTGTTGTTGTTGAGACCTGTTATTGAGACCCGAAACCCTAAAGTTTTATCTTCTTGTTATTGTTGTTGTTGTTATTGTTGTTGTTTAAACATACTTATGTTATAGGTTTATTGATGTTGTTGTTGATGATGTTGTCTTTGTTGATGTTGTTTTTATTGTTTTATTGTTGAGACCCTAAAGGTTTTATGTTTCTGTTGTTGAGACTCGTTGTTGATGTTGTTGATGTTATTGTGGTTGTTGTTTATTTGTTCTACTAACCAAAGTTATGAAAATATATATCTCATAGTTTAATTGTTGTTATTTAGTTTGAGTTTTATATTGATATTGATATTGAGTTTATGTTTTTTGTAATTCTTTGTGCAACTCTCATCTTGTTCAGTCGAGTTGAGTTTATTATGTCTAATGTCGATTGTTTGTTTCACTAATCCCTCTTTGAACATATAACATATTAAATTGATTTTGGAAAGAATCAAATGAAAAATTATGTTGTATTTGAAACATATCTTACACTGATTAATATTTTTCTAGCATTTTACAACTCATCATTTTTTTCATGTTCTTTTATAGTTAAAATCTCTCAAATACTTCTAATTTTCATTTAACTTTCTTCTATACTTGTTCATTTTTCAAAGAATCAAATTTTATTCTTTCAAGAATGAATTAGTAAAAAAGGAAGTGTTGAATAAAGAACTTGAAATATTGAAGTGATTTTAACCATTAAAGAACGTGAGATGAATGATGAGTTATAGAATGCTAGCTTGAAAAATATTAATCTGTGTAAGTTGTTCTTCAAATATAACAAAATTGTTCATATAATCATTTTTCTAACCAACTTTGAGAAGTTATATATTCAGTGGGGGTTTAGTGAAATAATAAATCCATGTTAGATTTAATAAACTAAATCGTGTTCTACTCGTCGATTTTATGACCAAACTAAAGTGACAGGTGTCATACCCGTTGGTGGAATATCAAAATCGAGGGGAATTTGTTTTCGCCAATTAAGAATTCCAAGATGGATCTCTGTGGGAATCAAACCCATGATCTTTACACATTAACCGCTGGTTGTTTTAAAACCAAAAGGTAAAAACACTTTTCATGACGCCATTCTTTACCTCGCCTGGGAAACTGAGGTAAAAGCTCTTTGTCAACTGAGGTAAAAGATCTTGTTTGTTGTAGTGTGCGTAGAGGCCTAGGATGCAACACTATGGTTATTCTGCATGGAGGCATATGATAAGGGGTTTTACAAGCTCAATAATTGATAGACGCACAACAAGAGCGCAAAGATGGATATGTGGAACAATCACATTATTTTTTAAGAGGGTCGTACGACACATATCTTCTAGTAGAGTATGAGCACTACGTTGCTCGCAAATTATGGTATGAAGAGGTAGGTAATTTTTTTAATTTTGAATAATCTTTAATTGCAATTATTATTTATATTTTATAATTGATACTTCAAATTGTTTTCAGGAGTGAGGTACGAAGAAAGAACTTAAGATTACAGCTTATGGGAGTTAGTTGATAGAATAAATTCCATACTATCTCCCTCCTATGATAGAGGGTTGGTTGAATGACTCTTATTTATCTTCACTTTAGAGTGCCAGTTTGAAGAGGATTGATACCAACCTTATAAATGCTTTTGTTAAGAGATGACATCTAGAGATATTGTCCTTTCATTATGCATTTTGGTGAAAATGACAATCACATCGGAAGACGTTTCTTGCCTTCTTCACCTTTCAATTAGGAATGATTTTCGAGATGCCCTATCAGGTATCAATGAAGAAGGTGTTTTTGCTCTTGCTATTGACCTTTTAGGAGTGGCCATATGGGAGGCTACACGAGAGGTCAATGCTTGTAAGGATCCACATTATAGGCTAGAGTGGTTGCATACTTTATTTGAGTGTCACCGAGGTCTTGATCATTTTAACTATGTTGCGAGAGCTTATATTATGATGCTACCAATTGCATTATTTTTACAGACAAGAGTTTTACTTTTGTAAAGGTAAAACATCTACATTTTTTAGGAACCTATCATTATGTGGTAGATATAAGTTAATAAATGTATGAATACGATAGTGATTAACAAATAAATTATACACTTTTCATTTGTTTGATTAACTACATGTGTCAAAGATAAGCTTTACCATAGTATTTATAGACTTTAAATAACTAAGGTACCTACACTAAAATTGTTTGCAACATTTTTTACCCTCTAACTACCGTATTACTGATGAATCGTGAGAGGAACATCCACATTGGATCAAAAAGCAACCACACAAGTGAGAGAGATACCACATATTCATCCAAAACTTTAAGATATTGAGTATATGATCCTCTCTCACTTATTCAACCTCCATTTTTCTAAGCAATGAGAGACTTCAAACCAGTGTTTTAAAAATCGGACCGGTCATTGAACCGGTGAGGGTACTGGGTCACTGGTTTATCGGTCGAACCACTGGGTCACTGGTCGAACCGCACGACCAAACCGAATAACTCAGTTGAATAGACCTGTCATTATATAGGTATAAAACCGGTCGAACCGGATGATTCAGTCTCTAAAAAAATATAACTAGCTCTTAAATTTTTTGAAAATATCATATCATAAATTCACAATTTCATAACTTAAATTCAAATTTTAAACAAAGGTATCACACATAACAAAATAGTACAAAATTACAAAGTCTAATTGCAAACAAAATCTAATTACAACATAATCTAATTGAATAGTTTATAACAAAATAACTCCAATGTATACCAAATTTAATTCAAAATATGATCCTCCTAAAAAGAAAATAAAATAAAATTCAATATGTTTATGCTATTTAAGAAAATTTATTAGCAAAGATAACAAATAGACAATAAAGTTTTTAATTTGTCACTAACGAAAAAAACTATGTGAGAATGCTATTTAAGTAATACACTACTAAATATATTAAAAAAAAAAGTTTAAAAGAAATGTTAAAAAAAAAGTTTAAAATTTTTTTTTTAAATAAAGTAAAAAAAAAAGTTTTTTAAAAAAAGAAGAAGCAATTAAACCGCCGGTTTTCCGGTTTTCCCAGTTTTCCCGGTTTTCACCGGTTCCCACCAGTTTGATGGCATACCCGATCCGACTATTGAACCAGACCGATTACCTGGGCGATTCGACCGGTCCAACCGGTCCGATCCGGTTTTTAAAACACTGCTTCCAACTCACACTTGTATCTCTACAATCTTCCCCTAAAGTGTGAGTCCATCCATTTATATGATTCTCCTCAAGCGAAATCTCTTTCATTCATATACACTTCCTCTTACCACATCACATGAACTTCAACAAGACACGTCGCATGACCATCACCTTGTCATAAAGAGTTTCGATACAAGGAATCAATCCCTTACTCGAGCTATCAATTCTGATACCACTGAGACGAGTCATGAGGACGAGCATCCACATTGAGTCAAAAACACATTGGGTCAGAACAACCACACAAGAGAGACATCACATATTCATCCAAAACCTATTCTTAGGAAAGCAGCAAAATTAAATAAATCTCTACGCGCAAAAGAAGAAAAATAAATAAAAACCAATAAAAGTACAATTCACTAATTTATTGTGGTTCAACACTTTCATACCTACATCCACAATATCTCGAACAAAAATATTTCATTATTCAAATTATAATTTTTACAAGTAGAAAATTACAAATTCCCTCATACAACTGCAATTTTTATTAGAAGAAAATTGCAAACCCTTAAAATTATAATTTTTGTAGAAAAAACTTGCAAACTCTCTCAATTACAATATTTAAAAGAAAAATTACAAATCCGCTCTACTACAATCTATAGACATAAAAATTACAACTACTAAAACATCATTACACACATAGTTAGAATTGTCATTATAAAAAATTCATACTAATTAACTCTTTATATTTACATTAACACTCTACTTATTATTTATTTCTTGTATATTCGATGTATTTTGACCTAACAATTGCATCATGTCTAGAACCAGTAATGTGTGCAACTACCTTGTAGGCTAAGTTATATGGAGAACCGCTTCAGCCATTAAGTTATACACTTCAATATTAACCATCCACGTCATCTATAATCTTAGCTTAAGTTTTAGTTCTTGTAATTTGTATTATTTGATTAAAAAATTGTACAGTATGATTTATAAACATTCTTTGAATTTAAACAAAGAAGAATATAGCAATTAAAATTGAAAATAAAATAAATAAATAATGTCTATATCTCATCAATAAAAACTTTAGATTAACTTTAAATAGTTTTTTTAATAAAAGTTTATATCATTGTATCATATATGCATGATAACAATTACTTAATTAGTCAAACTCTATATGTCACATTATATAATCACGATAATTACATTTTTAATATGTTATCTATTTTATTGATTAGTTTGTATATGATGGAATGAAATGTATTATTAATTATATAATTTACCTCAATTTCCCAAAAATTACGAAGTTGGTTGGAAATTAGCCACCTGTTTCCATGTTTTTGCTTCATCAATCCATTCATGAAATATTTCTTAATAATTAAAAGATTTGGTTAATTATGTGAATGCATGCGAGAGATTTTATGGCAACTATGATAGAAACTTAATTTAATTTTTCATCTATTTACGAATCTGTCAAATTTGCTTTACAACGATTCTTCTTTTAACAGATAAGGGTTGAATTTACGGTGACAGTAACTTATCAATTAAGCAATATATCCAGCATATTAGAATCAAATTTTAGGATTATGCTGCTCGATGTAACTTTTTAAACATGATTTAATTACTATATTAGACTAACCATGAAAAAGAAAAACCAGACTAAAATTTAATTACGTCTCATCACCTAATTATTTATTTTGTATAAATATTTCAAATAATATTATAATGCATAAGATTGTCTCAACTAATGTGAATATTATTTTTTTATTTATTATTACCCTATAGTCCGGTTTGAGGGTCAGTTATGACATTATCAAGTGGGTCTAGCTCCCTTCCAGTCGCAGTTGTGGAAGATTGAACTGTGATTCTTCTTACTAAGTTCAGCGCCAATCACCACTAAACCAACTAACAATTTATTAATAAGAACAAATTATTGGAGACTTTGATTTTTATTTAAGAGGAGAGAAATAAAATTTAACCCACCATAAAAACATACATGTCTAATCCATCCTTCAATTTTTATTAAAAAAAATATAAATATAGAGTGAACTTCACATTCTGGCTTAATCAACAAAATAATTTGAAAATTTTGGTTTAATCATAAAAGCTAGACCAATAATAAAAATAACACATAATATTTATAAGACACATATTTTCTTTAAATAGTAAATAACATAAAAAATCGTCCTCAACATGTCCTAATTAATGTCCTTCCCGATCATAACCATAAACCTTTTTTACCACATTGTCTCTGAATCCTCTTTCGTTGCATACTCCTCTCCCTTATCTCTCATAGGATGAGTTCTTCTCATTCTTTTATGTGTTTTGATGCCGAATAGTCAAAATTCCTCTCTATGCATGTCTTCAAGAATCCCGAAATTTAAATTTAATGTATATTTTCATCTACTCCTCTTTTCTTTTCCATTAATACTTTCATTGTTAGAATTTCTTATTCTCTCTATTAGGTTATCAATGAGTCAACTTTAAATTTTATTTAGTTTTTCAAATTTTGATTGTTAGGGTGTTGTCTCCTTTTTAATTGATTATTGAATATGTTGGATTTGATTTTTATTTAATGTGATTTTAATTTACCAATAATTACACATTTGATTTGAGGTTTATTCCTAATTCAGTGTGATATTGTGTTAATTGATTGAATGCTTGATTTTTTTAATTTTATTTCTTCGTCAAAACGTCAATTTTATGAATAAGTTTTATGAACCAATTTGTGCCTGTGCTTGTAGGGATGTCAATGGGATAGAGTGAGGTTGGAGGCTAATTTCCCTGTCCATATTTGTGCAATTAGACTCATTCTCCATCTCTGTCTCATTCCCGTTCTCCATCTCCACCCCGATCCTTGCCACACGGGATTTTTATCTTCATTCCATTATGAGAAAATACAAATAAACGTTGTTGGCAAGGATTGAACCCTAGACCAATAACTTACACTCATCTAACTTAAATAACACATAATAGTTGAGTTACCTCACTTAGCCATATCAAAATAGCACAATACTTACTCGTCTAATACATAATAGTTGATCTACCTCACTCACCCTTATCGAAATGGTATAATACTAATATTTCTCAATTATTTCAAATATTGATGGCTTCTTATATTTTCATACACATTCTATGTTAAATTACTACTTTTTCATAAGTATGCTTGAATATATATAAAATTCAACAATATAATTATGTTTGAAAAGATTAAAAAATATGAAAAAAACATATAAAATAAAAATTATATATACTAATTAGATTTATTATAATTATTAGGCAGGGCAAAGGATATATTCCAGGCTCGATCCCAAAGGGCTCCCATGGGCACTTTCCTCCCCGTTCATGCTCCGTGGGAAAAATATCACCCATCTTTGGGGCGCCGAATAGGGAATTCCTCGCAGGGAACTCCACTGACAAATGCTCATTAATATTTGTATGTGCTCGTGGTTGTTTTTTTCCAGTTCAACATTATTGTGTTTGCATTTATAGATATATGGTTCTAGTTCAAGCATTTTTTTCTAAGTCTTTTGAGACAGCTGCATCAAGGGAAAATACTTAATGACTAAAACTTTTTGAAAATGGTAAGTAAACAAGTGAGTTTGAAATAAAATATTTTGTTTTATGCTCTCTCAAACTTTAGGTGTATGGTTTTAAGATGTTCTTCACGTGGGTATTTGTTGAAGTTGTGGATTTAGAAGAATTGGTGTTCTTCATGTAGGTATAAATTGATAAATACTTAGGGATACTTATTAACATTTCTATTGCATTGTCATAAGTAAATTATATTTTCCTATGATGTAGTTGTAGGTAATGTCAAAAACGGTGTAACACTCTTTAATTTTCATATAGTGTAAGATCTTTAAAATTTCGAGACATATGCTAAGAGTTTAATTGCCTTTACACAAGGCCAACCTTGATAAAACACATTGTTCCATTGTGGAACGAGAGATAAGTGATGTGGTAGATAAGAAATCCTCCGATATAGTGGAATGAGGGTGAACCTCCAAAGATAACACTCCAACACTCTAATCATTATGGTCAGAGAGATGTAAATTGTAAGAGTAAAATGAATAAATATGTGCTATGGGGCAAGGCATATTTATATATGGTGAACGATTAAAATCGCTCCTGCTTTATGCGACATGGGTTGCGGGACACTATCTGATCACGTCTAACACTGGATGATGGACTAATGATTTGAATAAGATGCATGCCTTTTTGGAGAGGGTCCACTTGTTTTACGACTTCTAATGAAAGTATTTGGGATTGAGCCTTTTGAGTTGGCCGATATTGTCTGGCCTTTGACCGGTCCATAACATACACTATACAAAGTATTAGGTTTAAATATATTGAATCAATTCGTGCCCTACTACAAAAAATGTCTATCACCACAGTTGGGAGAAGGATTCCATCACGAATAATGGTGAAGGTGAGAAAAATACACAAGAAGGAGGGATTGAATTATGTATCTGATAAAATTTTGTTTCTAAGAACATCAACTTCTGAATCTGACCAAGTTCATATTCTAAGCAAGAGTAAGTAGTGTTAAGTGCCAAATTGTAGTTATTTTGTGTATGTAAATAGTGGCACTTATCAATGCTTTTTGTTAATACCGTTTGAATAATCCCCCGTTTTTGTGTAATTACGTTTACTTTACGAATACTTGTATTTTCATACACGTTTATACCGTTTGATAGCTTTGTTGTATTTTTGTAGGTATTCTTGTGTTTTCGGAGCCTTGAGGAATAAAGTGTCGAAGACACGGCTGCGAGAGCAAAGAGGAAATAATTCTGCTGTTCTGGTGCAGGGCGCTTCGCGCGCTACAGGGCGCGTCGCGCCCTCTTTGAGTTTGAAGAACTTAGTCTGGCAGAAGATTGGGCGCGTCGCGCCGGATTTGGGCGCGTCGCGCTCTAGGGCGGTTTAGTAAATTTATAAAGGGCGCATCGCGCCGAAATAGGGCGCGTCGCGCCCACTGCGAAACTCAGTTTTGTATAAATAGTTAATAACAGATTTTTTTAGGTTTTTTATCACCTCTTCTTGACAAGTTGAGCTCTGATCCTTTTTTGGTAGTTTAGAGGCTTAGGAAACACCATTGGGTGCGATGTCATGTGGATTGATCATGGATCTGACTCGATTTCATTGTACCGGTGAGATCTTTCCGGTTCATCTTCTCTCTTCCCTTTGTTTCATTCCAATGGTGGGTGTTGTATGTATATTTCTACTCTTATTGTATGTACATTTGTGGATCTTGGGATCGTTTATATATTCGCTTTACAAATCATCATTGTTGTTGTTCTTGATCTTTTTGCTTAAATGCTCTGGATTTGTGTTGTTGCAGACATGGACACCATAGATCTTGATTAGGAATGATAACTGTTAGTTTCTGGGTTGCAGACATGGATTTAGGACTAACAATCTTAGTGGGTATCAAGTATAATGCCTCCGTGTTGTTTGTGTCGGTGGAGAAATCGCTGATGTGAATAGTACAGTTGAGCTTTCGTCGGTGTTGCAGACATGGGCACCGATGTGGCATCTCGAGTGATGCCCGGTGATGTTGATGCGTATTGTGAGTGTCGAGCGATAGATCTTCAGATTTAAGTATTCGACGGGTAGAACGAAATGCAATTCCATAACTATTTCTTTTAGGCTATTGAGATTGTTTATCTGCTTTTATTTACTTTTCCCGCATTTACCTTTCCGCACCCAAATCATGAAACTTAGAACGCGAGATAGTCGAACGGCAGTTCTTCTCACCAATCTCTGTGGACACGATAAATCCCGGATGAATATTTCCAAAACTTTTGTTGCTTGCCGCTTTACCGCCACAACAAAATGGCGCCGTTGCCGGGGATTGGTTGAGATTAATCGCATTGCGATGGTTTTATGTTTTAAGTTTCGTATAGTTTTGATTAAGTGTTTGGGCAGGTCATTTTCTTTAGGTTGCGTTTGAGGCGAAAGCATTGGCGTACCGCGAGGAAGTTTCTTATCATTCGCGAAACAATAAAGGCGTCGAGCTTACGACGTTAAACGAGCGCTTGTTGGGAGGCACCCCAACGGTTTTATTTTTCTGTTTTTCTGTAATTGAGTTGTGTAGGTGTTAAGTGGTGGCTCACTGAAAAATCTGTCTTTTTAGATTGGTCTGGTTTTTCTGGTGTAGCGCGCGTCGCGCGCTCATGGGCGCGTCGCGCGCTGGGTTGCTTTTGGCCAGTGACCTCTTTTTAAGGGGTCACTCGGCTCGCCTTTTTCCCACTTACACCAAGGCTTTATAGTATAGTATTTTATCGATTTATTTTTAATTCTTTTGTTTGTGTTTAGACTCAAATTTTGGCCCGATTACTTGGAGTCGCATTTGGTAATTCTCCGATTGTGATAGATTCAACATGCCGGTTGTGCGGTAATGATTGTTCGAATTTGTACATAGCAAGGTACTCGTTTATCGCTTTCTATAGCATAGCAAGTTTTTGAGACTTTTCATTTGTACAAATTTCATACTATTCATTCTTTTTGCATAACTTGCTCATGACTTGAATCACAATTAGTTTCCCCTTTTTACCATAAATGTGAGGTGGCTTTCCATTGTGTATATATGCGAGAGACCGGTATTTCTTGTTTTAACTGGATATTATTATGTTTAATCTTTCGTATGTATTGATTTTGTGAATGCACGAAAGTGATCAAGGCACTTGTTTGATTTTGAGCACAACTACCATAAGCCAAATGTCATTTTACCTTGTGAGTGTGTGACCATTACTATCCCTTTGAGCCTTTTTGTCATTGTCCATTTTGTTTTTGAACTTGAGACATAGTTCACCCTTTTTGATGGATTTTGATTATCTTTGTTTTCTTGACCTTAACTATGATGTTTAGTTGGATTTTTACCTTGCCTTAGAAAGTAGGGAGTATTCACTTTATGTTATGGTTGAATTTAAGTTGGGGAGAAGGTGTTTGCCTCTTTATGTTGTGATTGATGTGAGGTTAAGAAAAAGAAAAAGAAAAAAAAAAAAAAGTGAGAAAGAAAGAAAAGAAAAAGAAAGAAAAAAAGAGAAAAGCTTGAAAAAGAAAAGAACAAAAAGAGTTTTGAATAAGAGTGTGCTAATAAGTTTTGTGTTTGGTGTGAAATTTGTGATGAAGAGAAAAGTTGGATTGAAATTGTATTGTTTGAAACTTTGCGGAAGTAATTACTCCCTTAGGTTTAGGCAAGTTTTTGTTTCGATTAGCTTTAGGACTTATCACTTGTTTGTTAACCGAACCACATTACAACCTTAAAAGCCCTTGTGATTCGTGTCGTTGCATTTTCAATACTATTTTTAGATGAACGCATAATTTTGTCTTTTGTTTGCAAGTTTGTCGGGTGTGTGTCAAAGTCCTCACCTTCCGGTGTTTTTCATCTATCGATGAGTTTTTGCTAGGCGTGATTCATTATTGAGCTTGTTTTGTTTTAGAATGTTTTATATGATTTTTGTACTTAGGATTCGTTTCATTTACATGTTCGTTGTAGGATAGTGGTAAGTGTTTACTTTGCTCGTACGTTTTTGTTTGAACCGTACAATTGTTTTGTTTTTCCAAATCTTGTTGATTCTTGATTCTTTGGATTTTTACTTTTGATTCTTTGAATGTTTGGCCCTGTTTGAGGACAAACAGATTCTAGTTGGGGAGAGTTGTTAAGTGCCAAATTGTAGTTATTTTGTGTATGTAAATAGTGGCACTTATCAATGCTTTTTGTTAATACCGTTTGAATAATCCCCCGTTTTTGTGTAATTACGTTTACTTTACGAATACTTGTATTTTCATACACGTTTATACCGTTTGATAGCTTTGTTGTATTTTTTAGGTATTCTTGTGTTTTCGGAGCCTTGAGGAATAAAGTGTCGAAGACACGGCTGCGAGAGCAAAGAGAAAATAATTCTGCTGTTCTGGTGTAGGGCGCTTCGCGCGCTGCAGGGCGCGTCGCGCCCTCTTTGAGTTTGAAGAACTTAGTCTGGCAGAAGATTGGGCGCGTCGCGCCGGATTTGGGCGCGTCGCGCTCTAGGGCGGTTTAGTAAATTTATAAAGGGCGCATCGCGCCGAAATAGGGCGCGTCGCGCCCACTGCGAAACTCAGTTTTGTATAAATAGTTAATAACAGATTTTTTTAGGTTTTTTATCACCTCTTCTTGACAAGTTGAGCTCTGATCCTTTTTTGGTAGTTTAGAGGCTTAGGAAACACCATTGGGTGCGATGTCATGTGGATTGATCATGGATCTGACTCGATTTCATTGTACCGGTGAGATCTTTCCGGTTCATCTTCTCTCTTCCCTTTGTTTCATTCCAATGGTGGGTGTTGTATGTATATTTCTACTCTTATTGTATGTACATTTGTGGATCTTGGGATCGTTTATATATTCGCTTTACAAATCATCATTGTTGTTGTTCTTGATCTTTTTGCTTAAATGCTCTGGATTTGTGTTGTTGCAGACATGGACACCATAGATCTTGATTAGGAATGATAACTGTTAGTTTCTGGGTTGCAGACATGGATTTAGGACTAACAATCTTAGTGGGTATCAAGTATAATGCCTCCGTGTTGTTTGTGTCGGTGGAGAAATCGCTGATGTGAATAGTACAGTTGAGCTTTCGTCGGTGTTGCAGACATGGGCACCGATGTGGCATCTCGAGTGATGCCCGGTGATGTTGATGCGTATTGTGAGTGTCGAGCGATAGATCTTCAGATTTAAGTATTCGACGGGTAGAACGAAATGCAATTCCATAACTATTTCTTTTAGGCTATTGAGATTGTTTATCTGCTTTTATTTACTTTTCCCGCATTTACCTTTCCGCACCCAAATCATGAAACTTAGAACGCGAGATAGTCGAACGGCAGTTCTTCTCACCAATCTCTGTGGACACGATAAATCCCGGATGAATATTTCCAAAACTTTTGTTGCTTGCCGCTTTACCGCCACAACAAGTAGCAGCAGAAAAATTAAATTCAAAAGCAATAAGTAAAAGCACACACATAAATTATCCTGGTTCCTTTCCAACCGAGAGTAGTTCAGTCCCCTTGTCTCACAAGAGCTTTCTCACTATAATCAGAACCTGATTACAACCTGCTTAGACAGACCAGTCAAAAACTTCCTTGCTCAATCATACCTGAAAGAGACTTCCTTATCTAGACGCACCAGTATAGGACTTCCTTGCTCAATCAAACCTAAAAGAGACTTCCTTTCCTAAACATACCAGTTCAGAAATTCCTTGCTCAATCAAACCTGAAAGATACTTCCTTGCCTAAACACTCCAATTCAGGACTTCCTTGCTCAATCAAACCTAAAAGAGACTTCCTTGCCTAAACACACCAGTTCAAGACTTTACTGATTCTAAACAAAATGTTTAGGATTACAACAAAATGTACTTGATATACAATCATAGGTACAAAGAATACAACACAATAAAATACCCGGTTACTTGAGATTTCTAAGATATACAAGAGTAAGAATTCTCTAATCTATGTGTAATACAACAACTATGTACAAAATGTTGGTGATTAAATTGATTCTAGTTCGTTGTTGTAGTTTCTTGTTGTCTGATGGTGTATCTTCCTTTGAATATGCAGTTCCTTATATAGAGGTAACGAAAGAGCCGTTGGAGGATAACTTGCACAAGTGTCTTTCTTGAAGAAGCAATTTCTAAGAAAGAGTCGTTGAGAGTTGGTACGGTTAGGATGTTCAACTTCTGAATAATCTCTTTATCCATTGTATCTTTCTCAAGCAAGGCGACCATGTGCATGCTGGAGTAGACTTAAGAAATCATGTCAAACAGCCTTGATCCTTGTGGTAGAACCCCTAGTTGACTTTTTCAATAATTCTGGAAGTTGACAAGATGGAGCTGCTTTATACAGAGTACAGACTAGAGGTGTTGTACTATGTTTCCAGATTAATAGAGGCTGAGTCATCAAACGCTGAGGTACTACGTGAAAATAAGATTCTGATCCATTAGAATATGAGTGAAATGCTTCTTCTTCATATGCTATTTAGGTCAGAACCAAGTTAATTATTAGCTTAATGATCATGCAAACTTAAACAAACATTACTATACCCTATTGTTCTTTAAGTACTTTATTATCATCAAAATCCAAAGAGTATAAATAAATTTTTTTCCAACAAATGGTTTATGGTTACGAAGGGCGTGATAATAAGTGAACCACTTTCCACCACGGGCTAAGGCCCGTGGGGAGAAACTAGATAGCGCGCTATATTTCATCACGGTTGGAAATTCCAACCGTGGTGAAATATTGTCATCCAACTTTTCACCATAGTTGAAACTTCTAATCACGGTGAAATGTCAGTCAGCCCACTTTTCACCATAATTGGAAGTTCCAACCATGGTGAAAAGTTATTCAACCTAATTTTCCATTTTTTTCAAATGCTTTGACTGGCTAATTTGAGAACTCCCATCACAATACAAAATACACTACAACGCGGAAGGGCTTTAAAAGCGCTTTTTTGGGGCTTTAAGAGCGTTTAAAAGCGCTGCCGTAGGCTACGAGAGCGCTTTTGAAAGCGCTCTGGTAGACCCCCTATAGCAGCACTTTTTCCAGAAAAGCGCTCTGGTAGGCCCCCTATAGCAGCGCTTTTTCCAGAAAAGCGCTCTCGTAGCTTGCCCTATAAGAGCGCTTTTTCAGAAGCGCTTTCGTAGGTTGCGCTTTTTTTTTATGCTTTTATTATATTAAACAAATAAAAATTAAAAAAAAATTAATATGAAACATTTTATGAATTGAATATATAAGTATTGCATATATTTATTATCAAAATACAAATAAAATATCACTAATTTTATAAGTGCTCTAGAAGCTAAGTTTACAATCAAATTCTCAAAACACAAAATACAATACAAATATATATATATATATATATATATATATATATATATATATATATATATATATATATATATATATATATATATATTGATTTGCTCTCTAAGAAAACTAGTTCTCTCCAGTCGAACGTGACTCCTAGATGGTCATAATTGACTTTCCAACAATGCGCAAATCAACTTCTAATTTATCTTCAATTGTCCACGCATGCTAAACCTACATCAGCAAGGGTAAATCACGGCATAACAGAAAAATTGGAGAGTTTAATTATAGACGAAATAGAGAAAAGGGCTACATTTGATTTTACATAACACATAATTGCATAATCAATATTTCATAACTAGCTAATTTACATATAGTGTGCATCTTGATACCGACATTATACATACAATGAGACAAAACACAATTAACACCAAAAGATTTCATAAACTATTTGCTAATAAACCATCTTTACTTTGAATTAGAAAACTAACCGTCAAAAGACTACAAAGATATAAGATTAGGAATTGAAACTCCATTCCATGTACATTCTAGTTTTTACAAAGATGGCAATTACATGTATATTCTAGTTTCTAAAAGGATACAATTTACAACAATAACAACAACAATAGCTTATATTTTCTCATAGTGAAACAAAGATACATGGTTTCTTGTGTATTACCTTTAGGAAGTCAATATGCTCATATATGAAGGTAATTGGCAGCCATCATTAACTCAAGAGTAGATTTAGGCGCAATGTGAAACTATGTCCTTTCTCCTGGAAAATTCAAGATGCCTATTAAAATATTGTTAAATCTTCTCAAGAATGGTAGAACTAATTCCAGCAAAAGTTACTTCTCCATGCTGAATTTCACAAAAGAAAAATCAAATAAACAAAAGAAAAATCACTAATTGCAATTCCGAACAAATAAAAATAAACACAAAGCAAAGGGAGATAAAGAGAGACTGTGCTTTTAGAGAATGCAAATGGGTGAGATTTTGTTGAAATCCTTGAAATAAATGGCTTAAGAACACATAACGCTATCTAAAAAATCTAACCAATCAATTTAAATCTACTAATACAAGGAAGAAAAAAATTAGATATTTTAGTAAGTCATTAACAAAATCATCAAGAACCCTGCATATTTACCTCGTCAACAAGTTCAGCATTTTCTGCCATCAATTTCTCCACTAACATATAGGCCTCTTCAATTTGAGATTTAAACTTTTCATTTTCAGAAGCACCGTCCTGTCCATCATTAAGCAAAATATTGTCAGAGGCAACATAAAGGCAAGGAAAGAAAGGTTCTTCTTCCTCCCTGCTTCAGTCATGAACACACTTGACAAATAATAATTAAAAAAATCCCTTTCTGATCATGTAAAACCATCTACGATTTCCTTATTTCAAGGATTTCAAGAAAATGCAATTTTCTATGAATGAATGTATTGCAACGAACAAAAAACCAGAAAGATCTCACCGTAAAATCATCGGACAAAAACGCAGCAACCACAAATGTTCAACATCACAACAACAATCTTCAACCCGCGCAACAGTTTCATTACCGACGTTCAGCTTTCAAACCCAGCAACATCATCTCCACAAAATCGGAGAAAGCTTCGAATCAGAGAGAAGAGGAGGACGACCGAAGATTCACGTCAGAGAAAGAGAACGAAATCGAAAAAGGGTTTGAGTCACCGGTGATTGATCGGAGAAGAAGAGGAAGACGATCAGAGGAAGAGAGAAGCCACTGGAGTTTTGTTGAAGATGAAGGGCGCCGTTCTTGTGTTGAGGAGGAAAAGAAAAGAACGTGTTTTGACCAACACAAACCCTAATCCCTTTTCCTATTTATTCTTCTTTTTATTTTTATTTTTTTTATTCTATTAGTTAATTAATTTTGTTTTAAAAATTTTAATTTTAAATTAGCTACAAGAGCGCTTTTCAAAAGCGCCTTTGTAACCAGCCTATACCAGCGCTTTTTAGAATAAAAGCGCTTTCGTATCCTACCCTTATAGCAGCGCTTTTAAAAGCACTTTCAAAACTTACCTATAGCAGCGCTTTTATAAAAGCGCTTTCTTAAGGTAGCCTATAGCAGCGCTTTTCAAAAGCGCTTTCGTAGGATCACCTATACCAGCGCTTTTTTCCCTTGTTTTTTAGTTTTGTTTTAGGCGAAACCTATAGCAGCGCTTTTTTCTAAAAGCGCTTTCGTAGCTGTGCTGCTAAAAACCAAATTTGGCGTAGTGATATTAAATATTTCTAACACAACAAAAAAACAATAACAACAAGAACAAGAACAAAAACAAGAACAAGAACTAGATTAAGAACAACAAAAACAAGAACAATAAAAACAAGAACACCACCACCAATAACAAGAACAAAGTAAAATCAATAGAATCATTAAACATAAAATCTCAACTACAAGTACAACAACAAAAAATAAAATCAATAGAATCGTTACACCTTAAATCTCAACAACAACAACAATAATAAAACCAACAACCACAACAAAAATAAAATCAATAAAAACGTCAAACATTAAATCTTAACAATAACATTAAACATTTTACCTTACTTAACAACAAAAACTAACCTTGCTAACTTGAATTCATGTTTTCCTTGCCTCGTTCAAGTTGGAGAAGAGAAGATGGAGTTCCAAAAATTGTTAATAATAGAAATGACATTTGTTGAGTTAGTTTATGAAAGAAGTGATGTTTTTAAGTTTAGTTAATTAGAGAAATAGAGTTTCGTAAATGGAAGATGAAGTTTAGATGTTGAAGATGAAGTTTGTCTAAGTTCGTCTAGGAAAAAAGTGAATGAACATGGAGTATTATATATCTTGGAAATGTATTTTATTTTTAATTTAAAAATTAAAGAAATAGAAAGGCGCCACTTTACACCACAATTGAAATTCCAACCATATGAAAAATGACTTAAAAATAAATAAAAAACAAAACTGCTAGTGGTAGAATTCAAACCTATGACCAAACGCCACTTTTCACCAAGGTTGGAATTCCAATTGTGATAAAAATGGCTTAAAATAAAATTAAAAAAATAAAATTACTGGTGTTGGAATTTGAACCCATGACCATACGTCACTTTTCACCAAGGTTGGAAACTACGACCGTGGTAAAAAGTAGCTTAAAAATGAAAATTAAAGGAATGTGCCTAATTAAATAAATTCTACCACGGTAGAGACTTTGACCAAAGTGAAATTGCATTATGAAATTTACTTTTTGCAGTAGTGGTGCTTTACATGTAAGATAAAAAGTTTCAATTTTTACACTTATCTTGAATGTTAACTTTATTCTATCCGAGACTTGAGTTTTAATTAATAAATCTTATCATGTTCACCACTATCAGACTTGATGCATGAAAATAGACAGTAAACAGTCTAAATTAAAAGTCTGTGATATCATTATTGTATCAAATTTTGGCTAAAATGCATTTCGAACCCTCCCAAATTCACAAATCGGCCCTCCACTTTTTAAAATTGTCATTTTAATACCTTAAGTTTATCCTGAATTCTTAAAATCAGGCCATTGAATTGAATCCTGAATTCAAAAAATTGATCATGTATGTTTGTCAATTATGTTATTACCTGTCTTGAATGTGAATGATAATATGATTAAAATCTTATGATAATATGTGAGGAAAAACCTAGGAGTACAACTAGGACAATGAATTAGTATTGGATAACTAGGTAGTGATAAGTGACTTAGATGGTGATGTTCGGATGCAAAAGTACCTTGTTGAATGCAGTATAGGGCAAACAACAAAAAAGATTTGGAAATATTGATCCGGGAATTATCGTCCACAAAGATGGAGAGATGCCATTCAACAGTTTCTACGGTTTTGAGCTTGGGTTTGAATGAGAAAAAAGTAAACAAAGATATAGACAGGAAAAGAATAAACACATTCTCAGAAGAGAAAGAACTTATCAGGAATGTAAATATATTCACTCTTCACAAACATACACTTACCAACCCATTATACTCAACCTACGATACTCATCTATGTTATCACGTATCTCTCACATAAACTTCCATCACTGGAGCACAAACGAGATCATCTCACAACTAAGGTTATCTCTAATGCGAAGTCGCGAGAACATCCGTATTCTCGCGTCGGCGATCTCTCGCGCGCCGCTCAAACACGAAAGCATTAAGTACGGATACCCACAGTGAATGCTAGCTCTAAATCTATCTCTAGAGTTTAGAACCAACAGATTATCATCCTAGATAAGGATTCAAGAAGTTTATCTCTAAAGCAACCCAAATCCCCAGCATAGAGCAAAAATCCAGAACAACATCAACACAGATTTGTAAAGCAAGTTAAATATAACATTATAATCGGTAAATATACATAAGATTTGAGTAACTATACAAACAAACCCAACCAAAGAGAAATACACAAAGAAGAAGAGAAATGAACCGAAAATCTCCCGGTTTGTCAGCTCCGTTCGATGCTCAATCCACCCCCAATCATCCAAATGCAACCTCCGAAGTTGTTTTCTAAGCTAATCTACCCTAAGAATGAAGGTTTGATGATTTGGGAACAATTATCCCAAAACATCACCTAAAAATTGTGTTTTTGGCCCCTTTTAACGAGCTGCTGTCTTAGCAGGTCCGCTTAGCGGCACAGAGTCCGCTTAGCGGCTGACAGCAAAAGTGAATTTTTGTTTTCGCCGTAACTTGAGAACCGTAACTCCGAATTGCGCCCGGTTCGAAGCGTTGGAAAGATTATTCAATGCTCTATATAATAATGAATGAATGGAGACCAAATTGATGATTTTGATCATCCTTATTTTGAGTCTTTGGAAGTCCGCTTGATGGTGGCTAAGCGGGCTTGCACCAAAACTGCGAAATTGAAGTCGTGCCTTTGACATTTTATTCCTCAAGGCTCCAATATGCATAACTACCTACAAAACACAGGAAAAACTATCAAATGGTATAAAAGTATATGAAAATACAACTATTCACAAAGTATACGTATTTATACACAAAACGGAGAATTATTCAAACGGTATTAACAAAAGTATCGATAAGTGCCACTATTTACATGCACAAAATAAGTACATTTTGGAACTTATCATACCTCAATGTGTACAGTGGATGAATAGTCGCTAGAATTGAATCATAGACATGAATTAATATGCTTTATATGGAACATGATGCTTTGTTATGATTTGGGTGAATGTGATCACCTAGTGATTGATGAGTATAATCATGTTGCGATGAACTAATCATGTATTCAGAAACAACCTTATTGTCGTGCCCGTTCCAAATTACGATGCTTATGAAAAGTAAGAATTTGGATACATGCACTATTGCTTTGCATCCACGAAATAGGTTAGAGTCCCATAGTTAAACCAAATGGGGTAGAGTCCCATAGTTCAACCAAATGGGTTAGAGTCCCATAGAAGACGTGAACCTCAAAGTGGGTTAGAGTCTCATGCGAGGAAAAGGATCGAAATGGGTTTGATTCCTATATGGAGCGACGATTCTTGAAGTGGGTTTGATTCCCATGGAGAATCCAAAATCCATAAGCAAGTCGAAGCGTGATTCAAGGATCAGTGACCTGTGTTAATAATCATTGATGTAGGGTTGGGCGGGGAAATATACCTTGGTATGGTTTCAGAATAGTGATTAATTTGAGTTGGTAAATTCAAGTGTACATGTTTCCATACAATGCAAAAATTCCCCTAGATGATTAAGTCTTCATCCTATTTATATGACTTAAGCTAGGAATTGATTAGAAATCCTGTAGACCTGAGTGGACACATAAGATAGGAAACTCACTGAGATTATTATCTCACCCCATTATTGTTGTTGTTTTTCAGGAAGTTCTTTGCAGGTGAAATGCAAGGGTAAGTCTTTTTTACGACCCTTGGTGGATTGATGCTTTGGATGGCGTTTCTTGTGCTGTGTAGGTAGATATTTTGAGATCATCTAGATGTTGATCTAGATCCTAGCTTTTGATTTAGGCACCTTTATATATATTGTGCCATAGTAGTACATTATTAGTTTGGGCATGTATATATAATATTTTCAATAGTCTCTTATGTATTTTCAATACCAATTACACTATGTATAATATATATTCCATGGATGTATTATATGCAGGTGTTATGATTGGTATAAAAGAAGATAGATCCTTGACCCAACCATGAAACATCATAAGTCTATCATTTATGTGTCATATGTATTTTGTCATTGTTATGGATGTTATATTTATAGCATTGAGCCTAGTTAACTTAATTTTACATGTATGAAATTTAAGAGCATGGGTGATAGACACAAAGTTCCTAGAAGGCGCATTACTCATAATATGGAATCGGAACCAATAGTTGAAGATAATGGGACTTAATGGCCACCATAGTTCATGCAGTTTATGCAGCATGTGATGCAACACATAAATGGTGGTTTTCAACCATTAGCCGCTCAACAAGCTTCAACGGGTGGTAGCTTTCGAGATTTCTTTTAGATGAATCCTCCTGAATTAATAGGTGGCCTAGATCCATTAGTGGCTCATGATTAGTTGTTCAATGTGGAAAGAGTGTTTTAGGTTGTGTCATTTAGTGAAGAGAACAAGGTGGTTTTTGCTTCGCACATGATGAAGGCTTCTTCCACTAAATGGTGGGAAAATGCTTCTATTCTCATGACCAATCAAGGAACTAAAAGGGATTGGGAACACTTTAATACTACCATTGGAACCATTGGAAGTTCCGGTGTGGAAATGGGATAATATTTCTATGGACTTTGTAGTTGGGTTACCATGTACTATGGGTGGTTACGGTTCGATATGGGTAATTATGGATCGACCAACTAAGTCAGCCCATTTTCTACCCGTAAAGACTACTTACAAGGATATTCATCTTGCACTGTTGTTTATTGTAGAGATTGTGAGGTTGCATGGTATTCCCACTAGTATCGTGTATGATAGAGATCAGAAGTTTCCTTATAAATTTTGGGAAACCTTTCATCAAGCCATGGGATCAGAGTTATGTTTAAGTACGTCTTATCATCCTTAGACGGACGCTTAGACCGAGAGGATGATTCAAATATCGGAGAATATGTTAAGAGCATGTGTGCTTGAAAGTGTAGGAAATTGGAAAGATCTCTTACTATTGGTTGAATTTGCATATAATAATTACCATGCAAGCATTGGTATGGCTCAATATGAAGCTTTGTATGGAAGGAGATGCACAACACCTTTTTGTTAGACGAAAGCTGGTGAAGAAGGAATCTTAGGGTCTAAAATTATCCAAGAGACCGCTGAAAAGATAAAAATGATTCAAGAGAAAATGGACAAGGCTCAAGACTATCAGAAGAGTTATGCAGACAATAGACAAAGACCATTAGAATTCAAAGAAGGTGATCATGTATTCTTGAAAGTTATTCCAAAGTTAAGATTGAAATGACCTTTTAAGTCACGAAAGTTAAGTCCGAGACATGTGGGACCTTATCAAATCATTGGAAGAATAAGAGAAGTAGTGTACAAATTAGCTTTACCACCATCTATAGCCGGGAGGCAAGATGTTTTTCATGTATCACAGCTTCATAAATTCATTCCTGATTCTATTCAACTTGTTCTTCTAAATGCCATTGAAATGGGATCAAAGATGAGATCTCTAGGGGATTTGCATGAAGGCATTTGGATTCAGAACCTAAATCTTTCCTCTGAGTCGCTTTCAAAATCGGGAATGACTTAATTTAATGGTATCACTAGCATTCTTGAAGTGGTTTTTCCAATTCTAGAGCTCTCTGACTCTTTCTTATGGTGGCGTGATCCAAAAGCCTTTTATGTGAAAGTAGCTTACTCAAGGCTGCATCACCTTTCATATTCTATTCATCTTATTCCTCATTCCTTATCTTTTGCCTTGCAGATCAATTGAAAAGCTAAGGTTCCTAGTAATGTTCAGGTCTTTGTGTGGAGGCTCGTTCTGAATAGGGTTCTAATTTGATCAAAGCTTAGTAAGCGCAGAGTAGTTAGTGGCCCTTATGAACCGTGTTGCCCTTTTTGTTTTCATCATGAAGAAACTACTGCCCATCTTCTTTTGTTATGTCCCGTTTCTGCTCGCATTTGGCTCTTTGGTGTTGGCTTGGATCGATTTTGATGGGTTCCCCACTTCTGCTCCAGTTTTAGACCACTTTTTAAATTTTGACATTCTAGTATCAGGTAGAATCAAAAGGATTTTAAAATGTTAGTTTAGTTTTCGGTTGCTTGAAGTTTATGATTAACTAGGAACACTACTCTTTTTGAAGGAGATTTAATTAATGAGAAGGAATTAGTTTATTTAGTTAAAATTCGTTCTTGAGATTGATTTGAGGCTAGATGTAATGGTTCTTTCCACTCTAGCTTGTTAAATTGGCTTCACAACTCATTATTGTATATTAGTTATGTGGCTGTAGATTAATGTTGGTTTGTTTTATTTTTCTTCCTCCTTGTATTGGGTTGCGTATCCTTTATACTCTCTTTAATATATTTCTTTTGATTATAAAAAAAATTATGGTTGATTCGGCTAGATAGATTTACAAGTAGAAATATTGAAAATTCATTATCCAAATCAATTAAATTAATTTTTTTTGAATTAGTTCATTTTTTGTCTGAACTAAAAAAAAATCAGTTTAAACATTTTGATTTAGTTTAAATTTCGGTTTGATTTGAATTTGTCCTATGTGACTGCTTTGTGGTATAAAAGAGTTAAATTGAATTCTTCTTTCCCTCGATAGGTCCTTTTAGAGGGTCATTTGACTGTTTACTTAAGTATACTCTTTTTCCAAGCCGCTTAAGTGGGAAAACCTTCGTTATCAAAAGAATAATAACTTATTAGAAAACTATTTATTTATTTCACTATTTAAAAATACCAACACTTTGTTTTTATTTGCCACGGAACATGGAGAAACATAATAAAATTGTCACAAAAGGACCCTCAAAAGAATTGAGAACTACATTAACATTATAATATAATAAATTAGTGGGTCCTTCTAATATTTTACCAAACCACAATCCAAAATAGAATTAAATAATTGTAGAAAATAAAAAGAATAATTATGTTAGAAAGCTGGCTTGTCATTTTGTGCTTGTCTTTGATTTGTTGAAGATTGAATCAACTGTTTATGAGCATCATCAAAGTGTGAAAATGGAATAATATCCAAAAAAAATATAATATAATATTTTAGAAAGCTACTAATTCTGTAGTCTCTTCTGATCCTTAATTATGTCATTAATTCACATAAAAAGTATACTATAAATATTAGATGTTGAAGTAAAGAATTTTATCCATACTTTAGCTTGACTTGAACACTAACATCTTCTTTTGAAAGTTGTTCATCAGAAGCATAAATAACTTTTTTTCATAACTTTTATATCATCAAAGTTATACACTATCTTCATTAGAGGCAAAAGCTTTGGAACATATACAACTTCTTGGAGTAAGAAAATTTGCATAAACTGTAAGTTAGCACAACTTGAAACTTCTTTAAGAGCTTTTAGCTTCCATAATTGTTTTTGAGAATAGCATATTTAAAATGGGTTTTGTTTGGTTTTTCAAAATTTGAAAAAAACAACTTACTTTTATTTGCATGAATTTTGATTCTGGGTTTCATATGAGATTTCACGCCTATATACATTTAATATATTAATTTTTTTTAAAATTAAGGTCAGTCGATTCTGATTTTAAATTCATTATCTAGTATCGAAAAAAATTTCAAATATTAATTATTTGATTTTAATCCAACAATTTTAAGTCTATGATATGTGTCAGGATCCACTAATTTCTTAATGTATTATTAACTATTTAAAATTTTAATTTTTCTTCTTAAAACTAGTATGGTCGCTAATAATTATAATTTGTAGATGTTAAGCTATTTAATTTTCTTTAGAATATAGTATAGTATAATTTTAAAATCTCTTAACTTAATGATAGTGATATGTCAAACAAAACTTAATGATAATTATGCCATAATATTTTATTGCATATATATTTTATTGTTAACAATGTGAACACTAGAAATCTTAGATAACAAAAAAAAATATCTGATTTTTAAATTACAAACAATGTGAACACGAGAAATCTTAGATGACAAAAAAAAATGTCTCCATGCATGTGAAAAGAGAATAAATAAGAATATTATACTATATTAATGAATAACTAATAATGTCTCACATTTAATTGTTACTTATACTAAGCTCAAACTTGTTGCAGATGGAAGAAAGAACTGAGATGGATAATATTAAGGTTGATGATTTGATGCCTGGTTTTCGTTTTCATCCTACAGATGAAGAACTTGTTGCTTTTTATCTCAAGAGAAAAATTCAACAAAAATCTCTTCCTATTGAACTTATTAAGCAAGTTGATATTTACAAATTTGATCCATGGGATCTTCCAAGTAAGAACTCTTATAACACACATTCGCTCATTCTTTTTTGTTTCTAGCTTTCTCTTCTTTTTAAATAAAACCCATTTTTCTTTTTCTAATGTTCTAAAGAATCAAGATAAAAAGTTTAAAACTTAAAGGTTATTTATGCATTTATTTATATTTATAATTAATATGAATAAATTTATAAATTAATAACTTAAAAAAAACATAATAAATTTAAAACTTAAGGTTATATTTTATTAAAAAATAACTATATATTTTAAAAGTTATATTTATTAATGATTGAATTAAAATACTTTAGCTTTTATTAAATATTTATTTTTTTTATTTTTGATCCTTACTAAGATTTGTTTATTTTTATCTCTACATTTTTATGAAAGTATGGAGCACCCTATTTTTATAAAAAAAAATAAGGATGAAAATAGATGATTTTATGAGGACTAATCTATAAACTTTATAATTTTGTAGAAATTATAAATATATTAAACTTTTAATATATTTTAATAAGATGGAAAATTTATATGATAGAGAAGATAAAATGAGAAGATAAATTATAAATATATTAAATTTTCAACATTCTATTTTTTTTCTGTGGTGACAAAAAAGTTGACTTATTTTTTTCTTATTTTTGTGTACAAGAAGAGTTGGCAAGTAGTGGTGAGAAAGAATGGTATTTCTATTGTCCAAGAGACAGAAAATATAGAAACAGTTCAAGGCCTAATAGGGTTACAAGAGCTGGATTTTGGAAGGCCACAGGAACTGATAGACCTATTTACTCATCAGATGGAAAATGCATTGGTTTGAAGAAATCACTTGTTTTCTACAAAGGTAGAGCTGCCAAAGGAACCAAAACTGATTGGATGATGCATGAGTTTAGGTTACCTTCCATTTCAGATTCATCAACCTCTCCTCCCAAAAAATTCTCAGACAAAAGTTTCTCTCCAAATGTAAGTACTTTAGTAGTATTTTCATACTATTTATACCTATGTAATTTTTATCTGAGTCAAGTATGCGAAATCGTAATAACTATCAGAAACTCACGCATACAATTAACTATATATAACTAACTGAAATATGTGGTTATGGTTCACATACAATTAAGTTGCGTGATTAGGATTTACACCTGAGAACTGTATTAATATTCGTTAGTTGAACTAGGTCTTACCGCCACTACTTTTACTTTTTTATGTTCTACATTCAAATTTTGATTAGTCCTATACTAAACTAAGTGTTTTATGAATTTTCAGGATTCATGGGCAATTTGTAGGATTTTCAAGAAAACAAATTCTCTTTCCATGGTGCAAAAAGCTTTATCTCATCCTTGGATCTCTCAATTACCAGGAAACTTGGTATCTGAATTACTCACACAAACTACAAACATCAATCAATTCTATTCAGAAAATAATATCTCGTGTACAACAACAGAACAAGGATCATCAGCACCAACAAACTTAGAAATGTAAGTTACTATTTAAAATGTTTTTAATAGTTTTTCTGAATAAAATAATATATTTGTCTATATATAGATCAGATACATCTATTACTTAATATAAATATAAAAAATAATTTATAATAGCGACAGAAAAATGTAAAATTTCTATGAGTGTTGCTGATCATCAACATTTAATTTTGTACGTAGCAACAAGCATGAGCTACAACAAGTCACCAACACCAACAACAATTTCCCAGCTCCCAATTTTCCAACATACAAACCTATCAACAACATTAACACAATTTCCAAATCCTCACAAATTCAAGTTCCTAATGGAGACATTATTGATAATCTAATGTTCTACAATCTTGAAGCCAATGGTTCAACAAAGTGCACAATTGATAATGATTGTTCAATTCTTTCAAACACAAACTATATTGGTTTTGAGGACACAAATAATCAATATAATGGATTCTCAATAAGTCTACCTCAAGATATGCAACCAAACATTCAAGATCAAATGGAGCTTAATAATCAATGGGAAAATCTAGGAAGAACAATAGAATTTCCCTTCAATTTGTCTCCAAATTTTGATAGTTTGAGGACTAGTGGTATATGGGACATACCACCTAGTACTAGTGAAATTTCCACAACCTATGTCACTAGTAAATGTTACACTTAGGATATGTTTGGATTTATGTGTCAAATTAATTAGGTGGTTATAGAAAGCTATATAGTTATAGTGTGGTTAATTATCAATTTTTAACAATTAGTATATTTACCAATAAAATCATTACCATTTTAATTGGTTGTGATTTTACTTGTAAATGTACATGTTTTATTGTTTGTTTGTATGTATAATAGGGTATTGCATTGTATAAGACATGGTCATGTATAGAGAAAAATATATTAAAAAAAAGATAGGGTTTTTGTATATAATAATCTTTAAATTTTTATGTAACCTTGTAACATGATAGTAGCATATATACTATTCTTTAAAATTATTTTGTTTGCTTGTTTTATTATGTATATAGTTATATATCTTATTTCACTTCCATTGCCAAATCCTAATAACTTAGAATCCAAGAAAGCTTTCAAATATAGTATAGATTTTTTCCTTCAATTTTATCAAATTTCTTGAGTTTGAATATATCTCTAGGAATGTAATAATATTAAAACTCTTTTAAAAAAATAATATTATATTTTAATTAATAAATTAGGAATTTGTTGTAACCTTGTTATTTGGATCATATAGCTGTAAAGGTTGAAAAAAGTTAAAACAAAGCACAACATGATTTTTGTTTAAAGACTAGACTTATATTTTGGATGTAACTAATAAAGTTGATAATTAAAAATTAATTAAAATTAATAAAAGTTAGCTTTCATGGTTTTAGATAAGCAATACTATTAGCTATAGCACATAATTAAATACAAGAGTGGAAATTTGTTACGTGTAAGAATGAATTTATCACAGCAGACAAATGAGACATTTTGTTCACTTTCACATTATAGATTGTGAAAAATGAAAAATCTAATTTTTGGGCTCTAGCATGAAATTCAGAGACTATAGTCCAAATTCATTTGCATGTGGCGACGTGAAAATTAAATACAATATTTCATAAATTCGAAGAGGCAAAGATGAAAGAATGTTACGTAGAAAATTTTCATTCTTAGTGTATGAACAAACTAAAAATGCATGTCACATATCAAAGATACAATAAATATATGTGTACCATGTTCTCCAAATTATAATTAAACTGTTATTAAAAACAAGTTCGATTGATAATAGATTAAATATATACATGTATATGAAAACACATGAACTATGAACACATTCAACTCACCTTAATCTATTGTTGCTTGGTTATATTTATTTATTTATTTTAGATCTTCATATTTTACAAAAGTAATTTGTTTTTAATTTCTTCAAAGGATATTCGAGTGTGTTTTTTTTATATAGAGAATATAAAATATTTAAATTTATTTTATTATTTTCTTCATATTTATTTAGTCACTTTATGCTTATAAACTTGTTGCATGTTACTTTTATCTCTTTCATTATTTTTGTAAGCCGTACGGTTATTCAAAAAGTTGCTTTCCATACCTCCTTTTTATTTCATTTTGATCTTTTACAAGTCTAATTTGATATAATTAATTGAGTCTAGTTTGATAGAGTTAATTTGAAAAAAGTCAATCAAATATACATGTTTAACACATTATAACATATAATTTAGTGTTTTAATTAGAATATATTTCTATAATAATGATTATACAAAAATAGAAAGCAAACGGACAATAAACCGTCCCACTACTTCTTTTTTGATGGTAAAACTAAATAGTCATACATGTATGGATATAATTAAAGAATCTACAAGTTAATTTTAGAAATAATTGGATCCAGGGCGGTTTTATCGCCCAACAAGTCTGGGAACGCGCCCGGGCTCAACCCCCTACTTTCTTTGTATTCTCCTCAATCTAATAGTCGATTTTTAGAGAAAAATCATGGGCAAAATTAGTAAAAACAGGGTGTGAAAATTAAAACAGATAAATAACCAATGGTCCAGCCTAAATAATTATTTTTGTCCAGGCTACATAAAATTCCTGGCTTCGCCACTAATTGGATCCATTAAATTTTTTTTCGTTGGTGGTAATCTTTAAGATTAGGAGACAAACAACGAATATTGATGATTTGTGTGATTCTTCTTTAACCGGTACTCTTAATGCCTTGAATATTTTTCAAATAGGGAGACAAGATAAACGGTTTGTGTATGATATATTATAGACCATAGCCTATTTATAGAATGATGACCAATTAAAGTTTCATGATTCCAAAATGCGTGTTCCTGACATTCATTCATATTTGAGCATATATTAAATTAATTAATTTTTAAATGAAATTTAATTAGCCTTTTAGATTTATTTGATCACTTAATTGTTTAAGGCACTTAATTTGATAAAATATCTATTATAATTAAAATATATATGCCCACATAATAATTATTGGAATAAAAAATATTTCAACAATCTCCCACCTGGGCGATATATCTTAATAATCATATCATAGTTACTTAGGTGCGCATTCAAATGCTATTTATCCTTAAATATCAACTTTACAATCTAGTCCACCCCATACATCAATAATGAGACCACCACTGATGTCGTCACTGACGTATAACGTGAAGGAACCATGACGACCACCACATCAATGTACTTGATGACATATATCGATATGGATGAGTGGAATGGAAATTTCATGCAATGTGATCTCTAAATCGTGCATATTTCCAACTGGTCCTACTGAAGCTTTAGTGAGATCAAATTGAAGTTCCTTATGTGCAATTCAAAATTAAAATTATTTGCACAAAACAAAAAAAAACCAGATATTCTTATAACAATAGTACCTCATAAGTTTTTTTTCTATAGAAAATTAAACATAACATAAAATTTATACCAAAACAAAACTAAAGTATAGAACATAAAAAAAGAAAATGCTCCCACTAATCTAAGACAATCTCAAAACAAGACCCATATTAGCAACATGCCCATGAAAAGCCTTAGGTGTCAAACCTTTGGTTAGTGAATCAACTAGCATTAAGTCTGTCCATATATGTTATATCAAAAATTTGTTTTTCCTGGACCCTTTCTTTCACAATAAGATACTTGATATCAATAAATTTTGATTTTGTAGAACTCATATTATTGTTAGAGTAGAACACAACTGCACTATTGTCACAATAAACCTTCAAGGGCCTTTCGATGCTCCAAACGATGTGTAGGCCCGTGAAAAAGTTCCGTAGCAAAATTACATTATTTGATGCCTTAAAGCAATCCACAAACTCTGCTGCCATAGTGTAAGGAGCCACTAAAGTCTATTTTGAAGACTTCTAGGAGACGGTTCCTCAAGGGAAATGGAATATGTTTGCAGATGTAGAACATTTTCTATTCGGGCATCCTGCAAAAATGGAGTTTGAATACCCAATGATCTCTAAGTTATCTGACTTCGAATAAGTGAACACATAGTCTCTAGTTCCTTTCAAGTAACGCTTTACTATTATCTAGTGTTGCAAACCTGGGTTTCTTTGATATAAGCCTAGAACTCCTACACTAAATGTTAAGTCGGAACATGTGAAAACTTGAGCATAGATAAGATTCCCCACACCTAAAGCATATGGAACCTTATGCATCTCTTCTTTTAAAAGATGTGTATGAGGCACAGTTGGGACTTAACTTGTCTTTTTTAGCAATGGGTGTGACTTCTTGTTTGATATCATTCATGGAAAATCTATCCAGAGTTGTATCAATATCCTTTGTGACAATTCTAAAATGCCTCGAGATTGATCTTTAAGTATTTGAATTCCTAAGACAAAGGAGGCGTTCCCAAGTTATTTCTTCTCAAATTTCTTTGTGAGAAATCTCTTAGTTTCATGTAATAAGCTTATATTATTTCTTTCCAAAAGGATATAATCTACATATAGTACCAAGAAAATGAATTTACTCCCACTAAAGTTTTGGAACACATAATTATCAATTAGATTAGCCTCAAAACCAAATGAAGATATAACTTGATGAAGTTTATAATAGCATTGACGAGAAGTCTGCTTAAGGTCATAAATGAATTTCTTGTGTTTGCAAACCATATACTCTGGGTTTCTTGTTACAAATTTTTCTGGTTGCACCATATATATTGTCTCTTTAATGTTTCTATTTAGAAACAGAGTCTTTACTCTAAATCAAAATGAATTACTAATTCCATCATGATCCTAAGACAATCTTTTGAAGAAACTAGAGAGAAAGTCTTGTTATAATCAATGTCTTCCTTTTGATTAAAGCCTTTGGTGACAACACGAGCTTTATATCTCTCAATGTTACCCTTTGAATCCCTTTTAGTTTTAAATATCCATTTATAACCAATGAGTTTCTTTCCTTAAGGTAATTTAACGAGATCCCAAACATCATTGTCGACCATCTACTTCATCTACTCCTTCATGGCATTAACCCACTTAAGAGAATTTGGACTCCACAAAGCTTCAGCAATGGATGTAGGAGTGATGACAATAGGAAAACTAAAGACATTTGAAAAGATTGATTGACCATGATCGCTCACAAAAACATATTTCCAAAATGCTTTAACCAGATTGGGATAGATTAATCCATGCAATATTGAAAAGTACCCAGGCCATCCTTGAGCAAAAATTCTTAGAGACAAATTGAAACCTGCAACCTTTAGGATAAAAAAGTCTGTAAGAACTTCATGAATGACCTCTTGGAGATCCTCATTCCCAGCAAATTTTTTTGAACACATGAAGAAAACCAATTTTTAGAAAGAATTTTAAAATGATAATACAATGAAGGATGAAGAGTGAGATGAAACAAGAGAATTATATATAGGAGAGAAGGAGACATGACTAACAAGAGAATTGATTTACTTCATAAACCAATCATACTTGAGACTTACAAAGCCGTTAATGTCTGAGCTTGGAACTAGAGAGAATAAGGGACAGCCAACATTGCATGATATAAATGAGTTGTATGCATGATATATATTTTGTGTGTGAATGTTAAGTTATGTGTGAGAATGTATTGTGTAATGCTGTATGTAATAACCTGTAGAATATGTATGTGTTTTATACTCTACCTAGCAGTATGTACCGCTTACTTTATTAATGTAATTTCACACCCCTTTGTTGTTGTTATGGTCTATGCTCCTCTTCGGAGTCTAGATAAGCAGGTAATCTAAGTAGCAGCTTAGAGTGGAGGATGGGGCGAGGTTGTTCTTCTTTTATTTCTTGTTTGGCATTCTTAGTATTTGCGTTACTCTTATCAATAACACTGGGCAAGAAGAACGATTATTTTCCTTGATTTGATTATGTTAATTTGAGAGTTGAATGTTGTACTCTCGTTGTGATGATACCTATGTTATTTTATGGAGATTTTTACTATGCTTTATTTGAGTTTAATAAATTGATTTATGAGACATATATGAGTTGCGAAACATGTTTAATTTTATAATTCTGATGCAATAGTACCCTAAGTGAAGATGAAAGATGGTAGTATGCGTTTATGTGTTGATTATCGACGGCTGAATAAAGTTACTATTAAGAACAAGTATCCGCTTTCAAGGATTGACGATTTGATGGATCAATTATAGGTGCTTGTGTCTTCAGCAAGATTGATATGAGGTCAGGATATCATCAGATGCGTATGAAGTCTAGAGATATTCTGAATATTGCATTTAGAACGAGGTACGTTCATGATGAATATTCAGTAATGTCATTTGGTGTGTCTAACGCTCTCGGTGTGTTCATGAAGTATATGAACAGGATTTTTCATCTGTATTTGGATAAGTTTGTAGTGGTGTTTATTGATGATATTCTGATTTATTCAAATACTGATGAAGAGCATGTTGAACATCCATGGGCCGTGTTAAAACTTTTGTAGGAGAAGCAATTATATGCTAAGTTGTCAAAGTGCGAGTTTTGGTTAATAGAAGTGAGTTTTCTCGATCATGTGATTTCTAGTGGAGGTATTGATGTTGATCCTTCAAAGTTTGAGGTTTTGTTGCAGTGGGAGACTCCAAAGTCTGTCACTGAGATCCAAAGTTTTCTTGGGTTAGCTGGTTATTATCGTATATTCATTGAGGTCTTTTCTAAGTTGGCTTTTTCGTTAACTCAGCTAACTAGGAAGGGCCAGGCTTATGTTTGGGATGTGAAGTGTGAAGAGAGTTTCCAAAAGCTTAAGAGGAGGTTGACGTTAGCTCCAGTGTTGGTTTTGTCGAGTCCAACTGAATCTTTTGTCGTGTGTTGTGATACTTCTAAGATGGATTTATGAGGTGTGTTGATGCAGAATGGGCAAGTTGTGGCTTATGTTTTAAGGCAACTTAAAGATCATGAGAAGAATTATCCTACACATGACTTAGAGTTGACTGTCGTTGTGTTCGCACTTAAGATTTGGAGGCATTATTTGTTTGGCTCTAGGTTTAAAGTGTTCGCTGATCATAAGAGCTTAAAATACCTATTCGATCATAATGAGTTAAATATGAGACAGAGGAGATGACTCAAATTGTTGAAGGATTATGATTTTGGTTTGACTTACTATCCTAATAAAGCCAATGTCGTAGCTGATGTGTTGAGTCGAAAGACGTTGCATATGTCGACTATGATGGTTAGAGAGTTAGAGTTGATCGAAAAATTTAGAAATTTAAGTTTGGTTTGTAAAGTTACGCTGCAGAGTGTAAAATTGGATATGTTGAAGCTTATTGTTGGTGTTTTTAGGGAGATTAAAGAAAGTCAAAGGGCTCATTTGAGACTAGTTGATCGATTAGCTTTAATTAATCAATTAAGGTCAAGGAGTTACTGAATGAGGCCTCATTAATATGGTAAGAATGTAATTATGATATTACCGTATATTGATACTGTTTATAATGTTTGTGACTATAATATATAGGGGTGGAAATAAGCTAGGTTAGGCTAGGCTTTAGAAGTCGTGAGCCTGACCTACGATAAACTTAAAAGGCCTAAGTCTGGCCTATGGTCTATCATAGTTTCAGTTTTTAGGCCTGGTCTTTTTAAAAGTCTACCCTGCCCTGATAGCCTATTTAAAAGTCTATATCTCATTAAAGTTTTCGATTAATCCATATTACTTAAAAAGCCTTATAGGCCGACCTATATATGCATATATAAGTCGGTCTATTTAGCCTTTGTTCTAATATATATGCATACATAGGCTAGCCTATTTAGCCTTCTCTTTTCTAATATATATGCATATATGGGCCAACCTATTTAGCATATCTCTAATATATATGAAAATATAGGTTAGCCTATGAGGCTTCATAGGTTTTTTTAATAGCCTAAATCTGACCTATTTAATAAAATAGATTTTTGAAAAAACCTAAGTCTGACCTTTTTATTTAATAAGCCTCGCCTGACCTTAAATAGACTAGGTTATAGGTCTCTGTAGGCGGACCTGGCCTATTCCCACCTCTAATAATATAATATGTTGAGAGGTGAAACCGTGAAACACTCATACTCACTTGATTGATTTCATGTATGAATTAGTTTGATTGTTTGTGTTTGTTTAATAAATATTCTCAAAAACAAATTATATTTGGAATCTAATTCCAAAACTACTGTTGTTGTATTTACTCTGTTATTGATTTGTTCTTAAGTTGTGTAGCTGAACTTGATTTGTTCTTGAATCCAACTGACTGGTTGGTTGCAGACTTTTGTGCTTTTGGGATTGCAACTTTCTTATTTTGTTTGTTGTGATTTTGGCTTTGAAAAATAATTAGGACTAAGAAATTGTTTACTAAGTTATCGTCTATATGTAATAGATGCATTTATCTTTATCAAGTTTAATGCACTTGCATTTTAATATTGTATTAAGTAATTGTGGCTCAAGTTTAAACATGCATAATGATAATAAATAGGTTACCGTTTAATAATCCAAAACCAGTCATAAACTTAATATACGAAGTGATTCTTCTGACGTGGGAAAAACCACCTAATTAAGTAACTTATAAATGAGTTGTGGCGGTCATAACATCATATCGAGGGGCAAACCTTCTTTTACTCTGTGGCGACCGACATGAAGGCTGTGACGAGCGTCACAGTCTTCTGTCATGAAGTTTTCTGCTACTTCTACTACAATGTGATTTTCCATCCGTTTCTTTGTCATTTCTTCCTATTTTCTCATGCAAGCCTTGTGGAATATAAATACATGAAAACATACTTAAAATACCAATATAATGCAACATAATCAACTGAACACGGTAACATAACTTATGCTAATCGAGCCGAATATGCGATGTATTTTCGTGTTATCATCTGACAGTGAGATCCAAAGTTTTCTTGGGTTAGTTGGTTATTATCGTATATTCATTGAGGGTTTTTCCAAGTTGCCTTTGTCTTTAACTCAACTAACTAGGAAGGGCCAGACTTATGTTTGGGATGTGAAGTGTGAAGAGAATTTCCAAAAGCTTAAGAGGAGATTGACTTTAGCTCTAGTGTTGATTTTGCCGAGTCCATCTGAATCTTTTGTAGTGTATTGCGATGCTTATAAGATGAGTTTATAATGTGTGTTGATGGAGAATGGGCAAGTTGCGGCTTATGGTTTAAGGAAACTTAAAGATCATGAGAAGAATTATCCTACACATGTCTTAGAGTTGACTGTCGTTGTGTTCGCGCTTAAGATTTGGAGGCATTATTTGTTTGGCTTTAGGTTTAAAGTGTTCAGTGATCATAAGAGCTTGAAGTACCAATTCAATAATAATGAGTTAAATGTGAGACAGAGGAGATGACTTAAATTGTTGAAGGATTATGATTTTGGTTTGAATTACCATCCTAGTAAAACCAATATCGTAGCTGATGCGTTGAGTTAAAAGACGTTGCATATGTCGACATTGATGGTTAAAGAGTTGGAGTTGATAGAAAAATTTAGAGATTTGAGTTTGGTTTGTGAAGTTATGTCGCAAAGTGTAAAACTGGATATGTAGAAGCTTATTATTGGTGTTCTCTAGAAGATTAAAGAAGGTCAAAGGACTCATTTGAGAAGAGGATCGATTAGCTTTAATCAATTAAGGTCAAGGAGTTAATGAATGATGCCTCATTCATACGGTAAGACTGTGATTATGATATTACCATATATTGATACTGTTTGTGACTATAATATAATATGTTGAGAGGTGAAACATTCATACTCTCTTAATTTCTGGAATGAATTAGTACGATTGTGGGCCCGTTTGTTTTACTTTTTTTTTTAAAAATGATTTTTATAGTGTTACATAATTTTGTTAAAATTTTTTTAAAAAAAACTTTTTACAAAAGTTTCAAATAAAAATTTGGTTTGAATAGTTATTCTTCAAATATGATTTTAGGTATTTCATATATTTATGGAAAAAATTGGACATCAAAATTTTAAAAAATCACTCAATTTTAAAGCTATTTCAAATATATTTTCCTAAAAATCATTTTTGAAATACAACTTTTTGAAAAGATTGCAATTTTGATTATATTTTAGTATTCAATAATGTATGTTTATGTTATAGGATGTCAAAATTAGTGTTTTATTTTAGAAAAAATTAATATAAAAAACTTGTAATATTAAGAAAAATAGTTTTGAAAAATCTATTTTAAAAAATATAAAGAAAAAATTTATTTTTTTAAAATTGAAACAAACATAACCTATGTGTTTGTTTAATAAATAATCTCAGAAACAAATAATATTTGGAACCTAATTCCAAAACTACTGTTGTTGTTTTTACTCTGTTATTGATTTGTTCTTAAGTTGTGTAGCTGAACTTGATTTGTTCTTGAATCCAACTGATTGGTTGGTTGCTGACTTTTGTGCTTTTGAGATTGCAACTTTCTTATTTTGTTTGTTGTGATTTTGCCTTTGAAAAATAATTAGAACTAAGAAATTGTTTACTAAGTTATCGTCTATATGTAATAGATGCATTTATCTTTATCAAGTTTAATGCACTTGCATTTTAATATTGTATTAAGTAATTGTGTTTGTTGTGATTTTGCCTTTGAAAAATAATTAGAACTAAGAAATTGTTTACTAAGTTATCGTCTATATGTAATAGATGCATTTATCTTTATCAAGTTTAATGCACTTGCATTTTAATATTGTATTAAGTAATTGTGGCTCAAGTTTAAACATGCATAATGATAATAAATAGGTTACCGTTTAATAATCCAAAATCACTCATAATTTTTTACTCCTAAAAAAAATGTTTCTTTTTGAAAGTCAGAACTACCTAGGGATTCAATGGGGCGGGGCGGGGCGGGGGCGGGGGATACATTCCCGTCATAATCCCCGCCATCGAATCTATTCCCCATCCCCGCTTCGGGTCCCCACTACGGGGGATTTTGTCCCCCATCCCCGTCCCCGCGGATCCCCGCGGGTCTCCACGGATCCCCACGCGGAGATCCATAGACATGATTATTAATTTTTAAACCAAATTAACAGTAAAAGCTTCAAAAAGTAACCACGAGAAATTTATAAATTATTCTTTTACGATAAATATATTCTTTTAACAATATTTAATCTATAATATTGAGTGTCATGACCACCAAAATTTCAAACTTAAAATAAACTCGAAATAATCATTTAGCTTTCACTCTTTTACTAACACTGCATATATATTTTAAATTTGTATATAAGATTAATTATATGAAATGACAAATAGACTTACATAATAATTTAAATAATAATTTAAAGTTATATATATATATATATATATATATATATATATATATATATATATAATAAATTAAGGACATTTGGCTATTTTATGCGGGGCGGAGGATATTTACGCCACCCCCGTCCCCGAAGCCCTTCGGGGAGACTTTGTTCCCCATCCCCGTCCCCGCGGGGGGAAAATTCCCCGTCTTTGGGGCCCCAAACGGAGAATCCCCACGGAAATCCCCGCTAATGGAGGCAAGTTGACATCCCTAGAACTACCTAAAATTATGTCTGTAATGAGCATAGATAGAATCATTAATTAGTTAAAAAGATTATACAGAAATAACACACAATAAGTTGCACTAGCTGTTACCCAGGGCCGGTTTCCAACTTTTTAGAAGTCTGTAGCAAACAAATAAATGGACCCTAAAAAAAAACAAACCCTAAAAAATGAAAAACAAACGTAGAAGTAGGCATAAATCATGTATTGTCCCTGATATGCAGGTTTAACGTTTTACTTGCCTCAAAAATGAAAAACAAACGTAGAAGTAGGCGTAAATCATGTATTGTCTCTAATATGCAGATTTACCTGAGTGATAAAAAGTTTATTTTTATGATCTAAAACATAATAAATCATAGCACGAGTGATAATGAATTCGATTTCATCATAAAAATTTGATAAGAATGAGTTAATTGTATGATAGACTTTTAAATATTTAACTAAAATAAATTAAAATAAAATTATAAAAGTTACAGCATTAAATTTTATTATAAATTTTAATTGGTTATATACAAATTATTTTATAATTAAAATTTAAAAAATATTAATTGTCACCAAAAATTATATTAGAAATTCATTTTGCAAACCTATGTAATTAGGTTGTATAATTAACTATAGTTTATCTTTTTAAAATGATGACTTTATATATTCTTTCTAAATGAGGGAGTTAACTTTACATATTCTTTTTAAATGAATCATAATCAGTTATAGATAAAGAGAGTTATGAAAGCATTTAGTGTTCAATGTAAAAAATTTAATTAATTAAAATTTTGAAGACATTGTTAGGAACCAAGATAAGAATGCTTCTAAAGCAAGATATGAGCCGCTGGGCTATAACAAACATGTTGTGGTATAATTTGACTAAACATATACATAATATATTATTTTAGTAATATAATTTGTTAACTACACCTCTTTTTGAGGCTTCCATTTTTTTAGGCCCCGGGCTGTGGGCCTGCTTGCCTTGGCCCAGGGCCGGCCCTGCTACTATCCCTTTTTAGATGACAAAATTAATTCCTTTAAAAATTACATTCATTATTCTAGGTGACACAACATTGTTATGCATAAATTTTTATCTGAAAAAAAGATCAACTGTTTCTGGTGCTAAAAAACCAAACGTGTCAAAGACAAAAGGTATAAAAACATGTTAGTTGTCGGAACATACTTTCTAATGCTTAGCCACTTTATTGGAAGCGGCTCTAAGAGCTCTGTGTCCCACAGTTAACCCTCCATAATAATAAAAAGCTTGATAAGTCATTGTGAAGAAGCATCTTCAAAAACAAATTATGTTGAATGGCTCTATTAGGCTACAAAGATTCCAATGCCTCTTTCTTCATCACTTAAAGTATGAAAATCCCAAGCAACAATAAGAATCAGAGATGCCGAGAAAATGGGAGAAACAGCTAGAAAGCTCTAGCATCCCTAATTACATATGTGTTAGGTTGTGGAGTTTTAGCCATCGGTTTTTGCACTTCTGCGTGTTATTTGAATTGAAACATAGAACATGTAGATTCATACTTTTTGCAGTTCTATGTAGATTCATATCTATGCATGTTATCGCTATCTTTAGAGTTGCACATGGTTTCATTTTTTTAACAAGAAAAACGTTTCTTTAATTTGATGGTGCACCACACTAATTGGAAAGTTAATTTATTAGAATACATTTTAACTTTTGTAAAATGTATGCTTGTATATGTATGTCAACTTAACTAGTCATTACTGCTATGAAATAAGAGGCCGACTGGCTGAGCCTTTTTTATCTTAACACCTTTATTGATTTGTTTTTCAAGTTTTAGTTTATAATCTTTCTGTCATTTTTTTAAAAATTCAACTCGTCTTTCATATGGTAAGTATGAAGCACGGGCATCCCTCTAGGATTAGGCGTGTCGCAGTGTCCGACATTTGTATGACATCCGTACGACACGTGTCGGAAAAGTCAAACAAGTGTCGAAAAAGTCAGACAAGTATCCCTTAAAACGTGGTGTTTTTCTTTGCTTCGACGCTCATTTAATCAGTCCTACACTCATATGGCACTCATACCATAATGTCGGACAACTTAGACAAGTGTTTTAAGGAAAAAATTGTTTTTTCATTTACTTCAACACACATTTACATATTTCTTCCACAAATCTCACCCATCTAAAAAGGTTAAACATATAGTAAAGCAATCTTATAAGTGAAAAATTAAAGACATTAATTTTGATTAGAATATTTTTATTTATTTTAATAAAATATGAATAAATGAAACTCCAATATTATCTTATATTTGACAGTGTCGGTGTCCTATGTTTTTGACATTATCGATGTCGGAGTGTCTGTGTCCTGTCGTGTCGCAGTTGTCCGTGTCAGAGAGTCATTGCTTCATAACACCTCTATTACTTGTACGTATAATGGTCCCTTTATTCACTTTTCTCTAATTTTCACTTCAGCTGAAACTGGTTTTGAAACTCATAAATTTGCATCTACTTCAGTTGTTCTTGTACATACAAATTTCTAATGTAATAAATGCTGCACAAATGATTTACAAGTTTGGGCTAGTTCACTCCGCAAACGCCACTGGTACGAAGCTCTAAACTTTATGTTGGAAATTTGCAATTCGTAAATTTCAAATAGTTGCCTCTAAGTCCATGTTTAATACAAATAATTAACAAAATCTAGAATATGCAATGCAGACAAATATGAAATGGAAAAATGCATCCCCAAGTGACTTGCTATGATATTTTGTAAGAATCAATTACATAGTGCTTTGTCGTTTCAATTAACATTTCCTTATCATCATCCACATTCATTTCAGCCTCTTTAATGCACCATATATTTTTACACACAGTATATTAGAATCAGAAATAAACATTGTGATAATCAAGTTAGTCACTTCTCATTGTTTTTTCTCACTTTCCAGGAGCAAAGTTTGTGGCATATGCCCATGCATTGTTGTTAACTGGATCAGCAAGGTGGTCAGCAAGATTTTCTATAGGTCCTTTTCCTGTTACAATTGCTTGAACAAAGAATCCAAACATTGAGAACATGGCTAACCTACCATTCTTCAGTTCTTTCACCTTCAACTCTGCAAATGCTTCTGGATCTTCGGCAAGACCTAATGGATCAAAGCTGCCACCTGGGTACAATGGGTCAACCACCTCACCAAGAGGTCCACCAGCAATGCGGTAACCTTCAACAGCTCCCATTAAGATTACTTGAGTTGCCCATATGGCCAGAATGCTCTGTGCATGGACAAGACTTGGGTTACCCAAGTAGTCAAGTCCACCCTCACTGAAGATTTGTGATCCAGCCTTGAACCACACGGCCTCGCCGAATTTGACACCGTTGCGAGCCAAGAGCTCGGGGAAGACACATCCTAAGGCTCCCAACATAGCCCACCTGCTGTGGATGACCTCTAGTTCACGGTTTTTAGAAAAGGTCTCAGGATCAGCTGAAAGTCCAGCAGTGTCCCAACCGTAATCTCCGGGAAACTCACCAGTGAGGTAGGATGGTGCTTCACCGGAGAATGGACCCAAGTATTTGGCACGGTCTGGTCCATACCATGGGCTACCAGAAGAAACCTTCTTTGTGGCTGTTTTTCTCATTGTAACTCTTCCCACCCCAAAGTCCTGACCGGACGGGGAAAGCTTGATTGCCTTTCCAACCAATGATGAAGAAGATAAAGACATTGTTGAAGCGGCCATTCTAGTATTTTAGTGCTTACTTAGTTAACAAATGAGTATTTGTATTGGCAATGTTGAGGATGGTTTTATTGAATATGATGAGTTATGAGTGTTATTTATATGTTGCTTCGATGATAAAAATGAATGGTACATATCTTATGAAATCTATGTCTAAGTTTCTATTGGCTTGTGGCATTTCATTTGTTTCTTCAACCACACATTCTTTACAAGCTATTTTTTTTTTTTCAAACATATAAAATATCATAAAAATACTTGTTCCATCCAATAAGAAATATCATAAAAATACTTGTTCCATCCAATAAGAGTTTCCCAATTATGATTTCTGGATAGGAAAATCAATAATGTTTAAATTCATGTATCAAAGAAGAGGGGCCACAGTGCACACTGGTCCCATTTCAAGTTAATTTGTGGTGTGTTTCAACAATTGGACAAACCATATTTCGATTATTGTTCAATGGATAACACATCTTTATCCTAATTATTTTAAGTCATTTTACCATATTCTACAGATTAATTTTAGAGGCAGTGCATAATAGACATACAAGGAACCATCCCAACCTTACTCTCTCTTTTGTCATGAGCACAAATATAGTTGCTGTAGTACTTGTCATGTGAAAAGGATATCTCTATGATTTTGCTTCACTGTTTTGTGAAATATTTCTTGTAAAAAAAATTAAAAAAATATAAAAATATAAAAATTAGTTAAAATAAACTCACTTTTTTTATTGATGTTTTGTTAAATAAAACTAGGGTGACAAACGGAATGCCCGTTTCGTTTAGGGCCGTTCCGCAAAAGTCCGCAAAAAATAGGGCGAGGCGGAACGGGCATATTTGAGAGTGCGGGTCTAAAATCTTGTCCCGCCATGCAAAAAAGTGAGGGCGGAGCGAATAAAGCCGGCATGCAATGGATCTTTTAAGTCTAAAAATAATAAAATATATTGTATGAAAAAACTCATGCACGCAAAAGCCTACAAAAAACGGGGCGGGACGGAACAGACATATTAAAAGAAGCATGTCTAAAATCTTGTCTGATCCCGCGAAAAAGTGCATGCAGGCAAAACCGGATAAAACGGGGCAAAACGGGCATGTCCGATGTTCAGTTTTGCCACCCTAAAACTCATGTATATGAGTATTTATAGTTAATTATTCATCAGACTTTAATTTAATTACAAATATTTAAATTAACGATCATCTATATATTGATACATCCACTATTTTTCTGCTTATTCACTATAACAAATGTATCTGGCTTTCCAATGAACACTACAAAGTAAATCACATAACTTGAAATGTTTTGGACACAATACGCGAGACTAATTTCTCATACCAAGAGTTAAGATAACAAACTGTTTTTTCTATGGAGTTGAACTTCTATCGAATTGGGGTCTTTAGAAATTTAATTCGAATTCTTTTTCTTAGATGAATCATGTTAATATCAACTCCCTCAACAATCAAGTTCATCACATAAGCATTGCAAAGAAATATATGTTCAGATTTCAATATTTGATTACATCTTTGGGACATTGGAATACAATCACTCTTTTAAATGACACGCCACTCTTTTCCTCCTCATTCTCTTATATTTGAAATCAACTCTAAAGAACGCCAACTTACCCTCTCAAAAATTTGGATTCAACATTTTTTTAATCATCTCTAATTTCTACTCTTTTTCATTCAAATTAAACTTCTTAATCAATTTCTACTCCTTCTCATTTAAACTAGGAACCAACATCTCTCACATTTGAAGACTATTTGGTAGATTATCTCTCATCCTCACTGTGAACTCACTACCTAGCAGCCATGAATGACAAGCTGAGAAGCTTGAATAGAGAAAGAGAAAGGCAAAAAAACTTTATTACACAACTGAACTTACAACAATGCATAGAGCCAAGTATATATAGCAATGCTGAGTTAGTTACAACTCAACTAACTACTATAACTAACTTAACTAACTATGCTTATGGCAGTTGCTAATACAATAAAAGTGATTACTCTAAGCTTTCTTTACTATGCTTAACATCCCCCCTCAAGCTGGAATAGATGTTCAGCATTCCAAGCTTGCTCTGTAAGGTATTAAAAGGTCCAACATGCAGAGATTTTGTTAAAATATCTGCTACTTGATCTTTTGAAGCAATAGGGAGCAAGTGTAGGATTCCTGCCTGTACTTTATCCCGCACAACATGACAATCAATCTCTATGTGCTTTGTCCTCTCATGAAACACAGGATTAGCAGCTATGTGAAGGGCAGACTTATTGTCACAATAGATCAGAAATGGACCAGAATGTTTAATGTTGAAATCTTGCAGCAAGTACAAAATCCATTGACCTTCACAAGTAGCTTGTGCCAATGCTCGATACTCTGCTTCGGAAGATGACCTGGATACAACTGTTTGCTTCTTACTCTTCCAACTAATCAAGGAATCTCCAAGAAAAAAGCAAATTCCAGTTGTTGATCTCCTTGTATCTGGACATGCTCCCCAATCCGAATCTGAAAATCCTTTGAGTGTGAGAGTGGATGATGAGCTAAAAAACAAACCATTTCCAGGATTGCTTTTGAGATACTTTAGAACATGAATACCAGCAAGCATGTGTGCATCAGTAGGATTACTCAGGAATTGGCTAAGTTTACTAACTGTGTAGGAAATTTCAGGTCTAGAGTGAGTGAGGTACAACAGTCTACCAATCAGTCTCCTATATGCAGTAGGATCTGAAAGAGACTTGCCAGATTCTTGATGTAATTGGAGATGAGGCTGCATAGGGGTATTACAAGGTTTGGCACCAGTCAGGCCTGCATCTTGTAACAAATCCAATGTATACTTTCTTTGACAAAGAGAAATTCCTTCTTTGGATCTACTTACTTCAAAGCCAAGAAAGTATTTGAGGGCACCTAAATCCTTGATGCTGAACTTGTTATGTAGAAGGGTCTTAATGTTAGTGATCTCATCAACATCAGTCCCTCCTAAGACCAAATCATCTACATAGACAAGAATGATAGTGAAGTGAGGACCATTGGATTTGCTGTACAAGGAATAATCTGACTTGGATTGGATGTAACCCGAGTGTAAGAGAGTCTCAGTCAGTTTTGTGTTCCATTGTCTACTTGCTTGCTTCAAACCATAGAGAGATTTTTGAAGCTTGCAAACAAGATTAGGATGAGGTAGTGTGAGACCAGGGGGAGGCTGCATATATACTTCTTCATTGAGATCACCATGAAGGAATGCTGTGTTCACATCAAGTTGAAACAAGGGCCATTGATGAACAGCTGCTATGGCAAGAAAAACTCTGATGGTGGTCATTTTAACAACAGGACTGAATGTGTCCATGTAGTCCAAACCTTCAGTTTGGGTGAAACCCTTAGCAACCAATCGTGCTTTATACCTTTCTACAGAGCCATCAGCATGTTGCTTGAGTTTGAAAACCCATCGACATCCAATAGCTCTTTTATGTTCAGGTAGAGGAACAAGTGACCAAGTATTAGTCTGTGTGAGAGATTGTAACTCAGATTGGATGGCATCACTCCAATGCTGGTTACCTATAGCTTCCTCATAAGTATGAGGCTCAGGAATGGAGGAAAGATGCAAAATATATTGATTGTGAGCAGGAGATGTATGATGATAAGAAAGAAAATCAGAAAGGGGATACTTACTTTGGGAAGAAGATTGAGCATTGGCTGAATTGTTGAATTGGACTGTGTTCTCAATCAGATTGCAGTGAAAATCCTGAAGGTAAGTTGGAGCTTTGGTAGGTCTGGTAGATTTCCTAAGAGGGATAATGGGATCAGAAGCTTGTATAGGGAGATTAGGAGATGTGTTATGGGATGGAGAAGAGGATGGATGAGCAGAATTATTAGAAAAAGACTCATTAGTGGAAATATTGGGAGATGGAGAAATATTAGATGAAGGAGCAGACTCATGAATGAAAGGAAAGTCAAAATGTTCAGGTGAAGATTGAATAGATGGAGGAGAAGATGTAGGAGGATGTGGTAGATAAGGAAATAAATGTTCAAAAAAGATAACATCTCTGGACAGAAATATTTCTTTAGATTTTAGATCAAAAAGAATATGGCCTTTGACTCCAAGTTTGACACCTAAATAGAGACACTTTCTGGATCTAGAATCAAGTTTATGTCTATGGGCTGGTAAAGTAGTAGCATAACATAAGGAACCAAAAACTCTAAGGGATTTTATGTTGGGCAGGCTGGTATATAAGATTTCAAAAGGTGACTTGTTTTGTAAGAAAGGTGTGGGGAGTCTGTTGATAATATGAATGGCATGACTGACTGCATAAGACCAAAATATTTTGGGAAGATGGGATTGGAAAAGAAGGGCTCTAGTGATGGCAAGTATGTGTTGATGCTTTCTCTCAACTATGCCATTTTGTTGAGGGGTACCAACACATGATGTGTGATGAAGAATGCCATGAGTTTGGTAGTAATCATGCATGAGAAACTCACTGCCATTGTCTGATCTTATGCATTTGATGGATTTGTTATGCTGAGTAAGGGCCATGGATACAAAATTTTTGATCAAATTTCTGGTTTCAGTTTTGTGTTTCATAAGAAAGATCCAAGTAAAACGACTCTTGTCATCTACAATAGTAAGGAAATATTTGTGGCCATTTATAGAAGGGATGGAGATTGGTCCCCAAATGTCCATATGGACCAAATCAAAGACTGCATTAGACACATGAGTACTATCAGGAAAAGGTAATCTTTTCTGCTTGGCATAAAAGCAAATGTCACAAGGAACATTAGAAGAATCAACATTGATAAAAGGAAAAGATTTCTTTATTTCAATTAACTTGGCATTGGAAATATGTCCAAGTCGTAAATGCCAAAGATTACATGCATTGGTAGGGCTAAGGTTTACAAAGTTATGTGGAGGTGCTAGAGAGTTAAGTGCTAGAGAGTGATGTGGAAAGTTGGGAATGACTGCAAGTGGCTGAGTGAGAATATACAGTCCTCCTCGCAATTCAGCTATACCAATCCTCTTCTTGGAGTAAGTGTTCTGTATGAAACAAGTAGAATTGTCAAAAAGCAGTTGGCAATCTAAATGTGAAGTGAGTTTAGGTACAGAAATGAGATTAAAAGTAAAGTGTGGCATATAGAGGACATTGGTCAGCACAAAATTATCATCAAATTGAATGGTGCCAGCATAATGAGTAGACACTAAAGTTCCATTTGGCAACTTTACAGTGATTTCAGGAATGCGTGTAATGCAAGAAAAAAGTCTTTTGGAAAAGCAAACATGATCAGTAGCTCCTGTATCTAGAATGAATGATTCATTCAAGTCCTGAGAAGGAATAGTACAGATAATACCTGAGCTAGAGTTAGGTTGAGTAACAACATGATTCACACTGTGAGAGGAGGAGGATTGCTGAAGCAAAGCCAAAAGAGCTTTGTGTTGAGCAGGTGTGAATCCATAAGTGCCCGATGCTGTGTCATTAACTTGGTCGTCAGGAAGATCATGTGGAGCTTCATCTTCAGGTTCTTGTTCAACTGAAACATTGTTGATATGGTTTTGTTGCTGCCAATGGGGAGGGTAACCATGCTTTTTGAAGCATGTGTCAATAGTATGATTAGTCATGCCACAATGAGTGCATACCCTCATTCCTCTACCACGACCATTAGAGAATCTACCACCTCTTAAACCACGACCTCTAGTATGATTATGACCTCTGCCTTGAGATTGAGTAGCAGGAAAAGCTAAGACTTTTGATTCATCAATCGGAACGATCAACTGTCTTTCTTGTTGCACGAGTAAAGAGTAAACTTTGCAAATATTGGGAAGAGGATCCATTAACATGATTTGTGATCTAACAGCAGAATAGGTATCATTTAATCCTTTCAAGAATCTAATAACTTGGTTAGAATCATGGTAGCTACGCATCTTGTCAATAGCTATGCATGTAGAGGCACAATCACAAACAGGTATGGGGCGAAAATTATCTAGCTCTTGCCACAACATTTTCAATTTTGTGTAATAGGAAGATATAGAAGAATCACCTTGCCGAAGGGTGCAAATTTCTTCTTGAATCTCTGAGATTCTGAAAACATCTCCATGATAAAAACGATCTTTGAGTTCTTTCCATATGCTTGAAGCTGTCTCCATCCATAGCACGCTTTGAGAAATTTCTGATTCCACAGAATTGTTCAGCCAAGACATAATCATCGTGTTGCAACGATCCCAAGCAAGAGAGTCACGATCTTCATCAGGTGGTCGAGGTAAGGCACCATTGATGAAGTGAAGTTTGTTCTTGGACCGCAATGCCATTGTCATTGATCTAGACCAAGAATGATAATTGCTGGCATTCAAAAGAGGAGAAACAAGAACGAGAGCCGGATTCTCGTTGGGATGCATGAAGTAAGGATTAAGAGTGTCATTTTGATACCCTTTGTTGCCATGGTTGATCGGAGAGGAAGAAGAGCCATCAGAAGACATGATGCAAAAGAAGAAGAGGAAAGAAGATCGGGAAGAAGAAAGGAACTGAGTTGTGAATAAGATCGCAGCGGAAAAACGCAATAATGGGGTAGCCACAGGTCGATGATACCATGTGAACTCACTACCTAGCAGCCATGAATGACAAGCTGAGAAGCTTGAATAGAGAAAGAGAAAGGCAAAAAAACTTTATTACACAACTGAACTTACAACAATGCATAGAGCCAAGTATATATAGCAATGCTGAGTTAGTTACAACTCAACTAACTACTATAACTAACTTAACTAACTATGCTTATGGCAGTTGCTAATACAATAAAAGTGATTACTCTAAGCTTTCTTTACTATGCTTAACACTCACATTCCTTTTCCTAATTTTGAAGCATGCAATTTCTTCATATATATTCTAACTAAGCTACATTATGTTTCATCCAATAAAAATGTAATATCTTTTTTCTCCTAGTTAGATTTGGTTTGAATTTGAGACATTTGGAGGTTAGGGTTATGTTGTTGGTAAGAGATCTGATGCATGGAATCTAAATTTTAAAATACAAACTATTGTTAGGGTCAAATCAGTATGTAAAAATAAAAATCATTTCTTTAATTATTGAAAATAATGTTTGTCATTCTGTTTAAGTAGGCTTTAGAAGGTCTGAGTCTGGTCCACGATAAATTTAAAAGGCCTAAGCATGGCCCATGGTCTATCATAGACTTGGTTTTTTCACTTGGCCTGGCCTTTTTAAAAGTATGGTCTGACATGAAAGCCTATTTAAACGTTTGTATCTCATTAAAGTTTTCAAGTAATCCATATTACTTAAGAAGTCTTATAGGTTGGCCTATATATGCATATATAAGCCGACCTATTTAGCTTTTGTTCTAATATATATATACATACATAGACTAACATATTTGACCTCTTTTTTAAATACATATGCATACATGGGCCAACCTATTTAGCATATCTCTAATATATATATGAAAATATAGGCCGCTCTATAAGGTTTCATAGGTTTTTTTAATTGCCTAAGCCTAACCTATTTAGTAAAATAGGTTTTCAAAAGGCCTAAGTCTGGCCTCTTTATTAAACAGGCTTGGTCTGGTCTAGTCTTAAGTAGGCTAGGCTATAGGTCCCTGTAGGCCGGCCTGACCTATTTTCACCCTTAATTTTGATTTTGATATGCTTTGTCTTGTGTAATATAGAAAAATGACTAATGAACAACCATGGTATAGATTGGTTATCTTAACATGCTTCAATGCATAGAGAGAAAGTTAAATCTTCATGTCTAGTTGAAGAATCATCTCGTGATGTTGAGGGATCGTATTCCCATAGTCATGGATCTCCGATTCATGACGATGCACCTACTTCTTTCATACATGGTCCTGGTGTTGAGAGGGTCACTTTACAGACGATATTATCTGTTAGTTACCAAATTGTGTTAATATCTTGGGTAATTTTTGGTAATTTTCAAGTCTTTTTGTGATTAATAATAGTATTTTATTATCATTTTATATATTTATATTCTTATATTTATATTATTGTCAAATAGTGCTTATCTTTGCAATTTGTGTTGGATTTTATAGTTTTTGCTAGATCAATGGAAGCTTGGGCCATGGAAAATGAATGGAAGATATTCCAAGACCAAAAACCAAGGATTGCTGGAAAAAGGTACCGCGCTAAGCGGGGTATAGGCGCGCTAAGCGCGGTTTTGAAGAAAAGAAGGAAGTTCTGGCAGAAACTTTCGCGCTAAGCCCGGTATGGAGCCCGCTTAGCGCGGTTGGGCGGTTTAACCATTTTGGGATAGCGCGCTTAGCCGGCTGTACCGCACTAAGCGCGGTCTGCGTAATTCAGTTTGGTTGTTTAAGGGCCAGAAGTGTTATTAGGAGGAGTGATATAATCCTAAGACCAAAAAGAGCATATTCTACTGTAGATGCTTGTTGATCTTCATCCTTTCCTTCTTGAGCAAGCTACCATTTTCATGGATAGCTAATTCTCTTTTGTATCAAGATAAGATGTAATCTTCCTAGCCTTTTGTATGTATGTCTTGTGAACATATTGTGTATGAACAAGTGATGATCAATATAGATGGTTTAGTTTGTTTATTAAAGCTTTTCTATGGTATAAGTGTTTGAGACATCAATGTTTGTATCTAGACCTAACTTTATCATCTATCAAACTATAAGTTGCAGACATGGATTTAGAGTTTGATGTTTACTTAGTATCGGTTTTAAAACGTTATTTGTATTGTTTAAACGGTGGAGAAATCGTCGGTCAAACAATATGGTAAATCTAACTATATCGTTGCGGACACGGACGATATAGACGTCGATACGTAATTATATTGATCGTTAACAAGTTCATATACATATATTTGTAGGAAGACATACAGATTTAGGTCGATGAAATCGAATCTTGATACATTTTCTTTAACTTAGAACTTTCATTAATTTACTCTTTGCTACTAATATTGTTGAATGATCTTTTGCAAACCCAAAACTAAAGTAACATTAACTCAAGACAAAATAGGCTATAGAACGGCGGTGATATCGCAATAATCCCTGTGGATACGATATAAACGAAAAGTACACCACAATACTCTTTCAACAAAATGGCGCCGTTGCTGGGGATTATTGTTTAGATATTGCAAGCATTGCAATAGTTTGTTTTGTATTGAGTCTTATAATTAATCTCTTGTTTCTAAATTTATTTTCCTTGTGTTTGTTAATTTGCTTGGTTAGTTTTTCAGATTACAGTTTATGCAAGGACGTGTACCTGCAGATCAACTCCTTTTTGATCCTGAGATTGAAAGGACTGCGCGTAAAGAGAATAGCAAAACTCGTAGGAGGAGACTACTAGCTAGGGAAAGCAGACAACAACAAGAAGAATCTTCTTCTTCAACTCCGGTTGAAAACTTGGTTGAGGAAGAAATGGCTGCGGATCCTAATGTTCCAGCGGAGGGCCTTGTGCTAATAGCCCTCGTCTCAATGCACAATTTGCTCGTGATCAAGCCAATGGAAGAAACTCCGAAATGAAAACGGGGTTACTTCAATTATTATACCAAAATCCGTTCACAGGGGCAGATCACGAGGATCCGTTTACTCATCTAACAAAGTTCTACGAGATCGCCGAAACAATTGGTGCTCCGGAAGCCGAAGAAGACCAGGTGTTCAGGAGACTCTTTCCTCATTCCTTAATTGGAAAAGCTAAGGAATGGTACCTTGATCAACCAAATAATGTCATGACAAATTGGAACGAGTTAGAAGAGAAATTTCAGGATCGGTTCTTTCCTCACAATAGGTTCATGGAAGCGAAAACTTCTATAGCGGTGTTCTCTCAACTTCCGAATGAATCTCTCAATGAAGCATGGGAAAGGTTCAAGTCCATGGTTAGAAAATGCAAAGGTCATGGGTTTGATGAATTGTCTCAAATCCATATCTTTAGAAATGGACTCCAACCTCAACCAAAAACTCTTTTAGATGCTACCGCGGGTGGTTCGTTGATGTCAAAAACTGCTGCAGAAGCGATTGCTATCATTGATAGAATGGATTTGAATGACCATCAAGGGCAACATAACCGTAGTGCATTGCAAAGAAAGCCGGGAGTTCTTGAATTGAATACTAGTGATGCAATACTTGCTCAAAACAAGTTATTGACACAACAAGTAGAATTTCTCACTCAACAAATGTCAAAACTTCCTCAACAAATCAAAGAGATAAGTGGGATCCCTTCTAAAAATCAACAGGTGATGTGTTGTGAATTATGTAGGCGTGACCATCAAACGGGTTTTTGTCCTCCACCGGGCGAAGAGGCGAATTATGTGTCTAATCCTAATCAAGGCTATGGTGGGAGACAACAACAATTTTACAACAATAACCAAGGTTACCAACAAAGAGGTAATCAAGGTTATCAAGGATGAAGGCCGGATGCGGGTCCATCAAATCGTCCAAGTCCTTATCAAGGTGGTTACAACCAACAACTTCAACAACCTCAACAAACAAAGCTTTCAATAGAGGACACTCTTAGCCAATTCATGCAATTGCAAATTGCGAGCCAAAAGAGTACGGATGCCGCCATAAAGAACCTTGAAACTCAAGTTGGGCAATTGTCAAAGCAACTTGCCGATCAAAATAAAGGTCCTTTTCCGGCTACTACACAAGAAAATCCTCGTGAGCATTGTAAGTCAATTCTAACTCGTAGCGGTAGAAATATTGATATGGGTGTGGGAGAGATAGTTGAGGAAGAAATTGTTGAAAGTAAAAAAGATAGGGTGATTGAAGTAAAAAAAAATGTTGAGGGTGATTTAGTTGAAAATGAGAAAGAGAAAGAATTAGTGGAAAAAGAAACTCTTAAGAAAGTAGTAGAAAAAGAAAAAAAAAATTGAGTGTGAGTGAGAAGGGGAAGATGAAAGAAAACTCAATTCATGTGAAGAAACTACCTTACCCTCCCGGTCCGTCAAAGAAAGAGGATGCGAAGCACTATGCTCGGTTCTTGGACATCTTTAGCAAGTTGCAAATCAATGTTCCTTTTTCCGAGGCATTAGAGCAAATGCCGATGTACTCTAAATTTATCAAAGACATCATCACTAAGAAGAGAAGATTCTTGGATCCGGAGGTAGTAACGGTGAGCTCTTGTTGTAATGCGTTAATTCAACGCACTACACCGATTAAATCAAATGATCCCGGACGGGTAACCTTGCCGGTGTCTATTGGAAATGTTCAAATAGGCAAAGGGTTGGTGGATACCGGTTCTAGCATTAATTTGATCCCATTGTCTATGGTGAGAAGGTTAGGAATTAATGACTTGAAGCCGACTAGAATGACACTATCATTAGCAGATAAGTCCACAACTCATCCTCATGGAGTTGCGGAAGACTTGCTTGTCAAGGTTGACAAATTTTGGTTTCCTGTTGATTTTGTCGTCATAGACATGGAAGAAGATCCTGATATACCTTTGATCTTAGGAAGGCCTTTTATGAAGATGGCCCGAATGATGATAGACATTGATGATGGCTTAATGAAATTAAGGTACCAAGATGAAGAATTATGTCTTGATCTCTTTGAAGCAATCAAGCATCCGAGTGATGATGATGATTGCTTTACAATCGATGCTACAGAAAAAGCCATAATGAAAGTGGAGAATCAAATGCACTTGTCGAATCCTCTTGAGAAAACTTTAATGGAAGCTCTTGAAGTGCTCACCAAAGATCAAGAGAAAGAAATTGAAGATTGCTTGAGAAATCTAGAGGCTTGTGATGAGATGAATCCATTTGAAACTCAAATTGAAGAATTGATAGATGAGCCTAAAGTTGAAGAGCAAAAGGTGGAGTTGAATGTGTTACCGTCTCACTTGAAATACGGGTTTCTCAGTGACAATTCTACTAGGCCGGTTATCATTAATTGTGGTTTGTCTAGCAATGAAGAGCATCGATTGAAGGAAGTATTGATAAAGAATCAAGAAGCAATAGGATGGGTTTTATCCGACTTGAAGGGTATTAGTCCGGCCTATTGTATGCATAAGATTATGTTAGAAGATGATTTTCGGCCCGTGGCACAACCTCAAAGGCGATTGAATCCAACCATGAAAGAAGTTGTTAGAAAAGAGGTTGTGAAGTTATTAGAGGCGGGGATGATTTATCCCATCTCCGATAGCGAATGGGTAAGTCCGGTGCATGTAGTTCCTAAGAAGGGTGGATTGACGGTTGTGAGAAATGAAAAGAATGAGTTGATTCCTTCGAGAATGGTGACCGGGTGGCGTATGTGTATTGATTATCGGAGGTTGAACCAAGCAACAAGAAAATACCACTTTCCATTACCTTTTATGGATCAAATGTTAGAGAGGTTAGCCGGAAGAAATTTTTATTGTTTCTTGGATGGTTATTCAGGATACAATCAAATATCTGTGAATCTGGCGGACCACGAGAAAACTACTTTTACATGTCCCTTTGGCGTTTTTGCTTATCAAAGAATGCCATTTGGACTATGTAATGCTCCTGCAACATTTCAAAGGTGCATGCAAGCTATCTTCTCAGATTTGATCGAGAAAAGCATCGAGGTATTCATGGATGACTTTTCTGTGTATGGGTCATCTTTTGACTTGTGCTTGAAAAACCTTGATGTGGTGATGGAGCGGTGTATTGAAACAAATTTGGTTCTCAACTGGGAGAAGTGCACTTTCATGGTAACGGATGGGATAGTTCTTGGCCACAAGGTTTCTTCAAAAGGGCTTGAGGTCGATCTGGCAAAAATTGAAGTTATTGAAAAGCTTCCCCCTCCGGTGAATGTGAAAGGCATAAGGAGCTTTTTGGGACATGCTGGGTTCTATAGAAGATTCATCAAGGATTTCTCCAAAGTAGCAAAGCCTTTGAGTAATTTGCTCAACAAAGGTATGAAATTTAATTTTGATGAATCATGTTTAACAGCTTTCCTAGAACTCAAAGAAAAATTGACCACCACACCCATAATTTTCGCTCCTAATTGGTCGCTTGAGTTTGAACTCATGTGCGATGCTAGTGACTATGCGGTTGGTGCGGTCTTAGGCCAAAGGAAGAACAACAATTTCCATGCTATACATTATGCGAGCAAAGTTTTAAATGAGGCACAGGTTAACTATGCCACTACTGAAAAAGAGTTGCTCGCAATTGTATTTGCATTGGAAAAGTTTCGTTCTTACCTTATTGGTTCTAAAGTGGTGTGTTATACCGATCATGCCGCAATCAAATATCTTCTCACCAAGCCTGATTCAAAACAGAGGCTTATTCGGTGGATTCTTTTGCTTCAAGAATTTGATCTTGAAGTGAGAGGTAAGAAAGGTACTGAAAATTTGATTGCGGATCATTTGTCTCGGTTAATGAATACCGAGGTTACTAAACATGAAAAAGAAGTGAGGGAAGAATTCCCAGATGAGAAACTGTACATGGTTCAAGAAGTTAGACCCTGGTTCGCGGATATGGCTAATCACAAAGCATCCGGCTGGATACCGGAGGATCTAACTTGGAATCAAAGAAAAAAGTTTTTGAACGATGCTAATTTTTATGTTTGGGATGAGCCTCACTTGTTTAAGTTGAGTAGTGACAATCTTTTGAGAAGATGTGTCGCGGATGAGGAAACAAAAAGCATTTTGTGGCATTGCCACAATTCGCTGTATGGTGGTCATTTTAATGGTTTGCGTACGGCCACAAAAGTCCTTCAATCGGGATTTTGGTGGCCTACTTTGTTCAAATATGCTTACCACCATGTTGCCTCATGCGACAGTTGTCAAAGAACTGGTGGAATAGGGAAAAGAGAGAAAATGCCCCTCCAAAGTATTTTAGAAGTATAAGTATTTGATTGTTGGGGCGTTGACTTTTTTGGACCATTCCCTTCCTCAATGTCTAATGAATACATCTTGGTAGTTGTGGATTACGTGTCTAAGTGGGTTGAAGCGATTGCTTCATCCAAAGCGGATGGTAAGACCGTGATCAAATTTTTTAAGAGAAATATATTTTCGCGGTTTGGCACGCCAAGAGTGTTAATTAGTGATGGCGGATCTCATTTCTGTAATGCCCCGCTTGAGAAAGTGTTGGAGCAATATGGAGTAAAGCACAAGGTAGCTACTCCATATCATCCACAAACTAATGGGCAAGTTGAGAGGACCAATAGAGAGATAAAGAGAATTCTTGAAAAAACTGTGTCTAGCTCTAGGAAGGATTGGTCGATGAAACTGGATGAAACTTTGTGGGCGTATCAGACTGCTTTTAAAGCACCGATCGGTCTTACACCATTCCAAATGGTGTATGGTAAAAGTTGCCACCTTCCCGTAGAATTAGAACATAAGGCATATTGGGCCTTGAAACTTTTGAATTTTGACCACAAGTTGTGTGGTGACCAAAGAAAAATCCAACTTCATGAGTTGGAAGAAATGAGATTGCATGCCTACAAGTCTAATTCTATCTACAAAGAAAAGACAAAATTCTATCATGATAGTAAGATTAGAATGAAAGACTTTAAGGTAGGACAATTGGTGTTACTCTTCAATTTCCGGTTAAGACTTTTTCCGGGAAAGTTGAAGTCGAAATGGTCTGGACCGTTTTTGGTCAAGGAAGTTAGAAGCCAAGGGGCTATTGTGATAGAGGACCAAAAATCAAAGCAAGAATGGGTAGTTAACGGTCAAAGGTTAAAGGTTTATTGAGGAAGCGATTTTAATCGTGAAACTTGTGTTTTATCGTTTGGTGATCCTTGATTGCCTTTGACCGTCGAGCTGACCGACGTTAAACAAAGCGCTTATTGGGAGGCACCCCAATTTGTAAATATTCAGCTTGTTTTATGTGCTTTTTATCGTTTATGTTTTTTGCATTCTTGTCGAGCCAAAATCAACCTACCGGTAAAGTTACACTTGCTGGTAGAAGAAAAAAATTTCTGTTTTCTGTCACAGGCGCTAAGCGCACTCCTAGCCCGCTTAGCGCGCTTTGAGGATTTTTGAAGCCTTAGTTCCAGAGAGTTGCGCGCTTAGCGCGCTTCACACCCTGCTTAGCGCGGTTTGGTTTTCAGAAAAAAAAAATATTGGAATTTTTGGGCCCTTTGTCCTTGACCCGGCCCAGCACGAATTCTGGGTGAGGGAAGTAGGGTTTTGAGGTCTTGTTGCCTCATTTCTCCCATTTTCTTCTCCTAAATTTCTTTCTTTCTTTGCTTTCTTTTTATCTTTGCTAATTAATCAAGGTCTTTGCTCTTTCTTCATCATCACCAAGGTAATATCTTCATCTTCTTCTTGTTATTTCTTTTCTCTTATGCTTGCTTTATATATATTAAGGTTTAGATTTAGATTAGGAATAGAAATGATGTGGTTAGGGTTTTGTGTGTTGAAAACTTAGTATTAGAATCAATTTCCTGTGCCTTGCTATGTGTTTGAAACCAATTTTGGATGCTGGAAGAGTTGGGAGAAAACCCTGGTTCGTAGGGCATTTTTTTTCTGCAAATCGCAGAGCCCGCTTAGCGCGGTAGGCGCGCTTAGCGCGGTCTGGGAGTTTCAGAAAAATTCCCTCTTCTGTCTTCTTTTGTTTGATGCAGGGGGAGTGATCCTTTGCAGTTGGTACTTAATTTGGCTGTTTATTTTTTATTTTTGTGTTAACATGTTGGTTTTGTGGTGCCGTTTTCTTAATTGTTTCAGATGGGACCAAAGTTCTTAGGCTCTAAAAAGCGAAAGACCGGAACCGAAGGTGGCAGTTCTTCTCAAGCACCTAGGGCTATTCCGTTTGATCAGAACCGTTTTAAGGGTCATGTCCAAGAGGCAAGGTACAAGAAACTAGAGGTTAGGACATGGTGGCCTGAGCGGATTGTGAGAATTAATCCTGAGGGAACCTATGGGTGGTGTTATCACACTCTTGAGGAATATGGTTGGCTTAAACTTTGTGAGTCTGCACCTAAGTTTCACTTGGAGATTGTTAGAGAGTTTTATGCTAATGCTGTGCCAAGTGAGGAATTTCCTGTGGAAGGTGTTCCTTATGAGTTCAAAACTTGGGTGTGTGGAAAAGAGATCGATTTTTCTCGTCAGGCCATCCGTGAATTTTTAGGAACTCCATTGCCTTTTGAGGATGGTGAGCTTTGTGGTTATCATGTGTAGTTGGCACAGGGTAATTTTGATTTTGAGCAGCTTATGGAGGTTTTGTGCATGAGTGGGCATTCTTATGATCTTAATCCTTCAGGGCAGCCCCAGAAGTTCTCTAGAAAAGTGTTGACTACTAATGCTCAGATTCTCATGTCGGTGGTCCTTCATAATTTGAGGCCTAGGAGTCACACTTCTTCTTTGCCTGCTGAGTCTGCTGCTTTGGTTGCTCGTATGATAGAGCATGAGCCGATTGATATTACTCGCATTATTGCGAATGAGCTGAAGAGGGTTGCTTTGAGTGGAACTCGGCATGGTGATCGTGCTCCCTGCAAGTTGATCTTTCCTGGTCTGATCATGAATCTGTGCAAGAAGGCTAGACTGCAGATTCCTTCTGAGGGTCTTATGTCAATTGATATTTTTATTGACGATATTTTTATTGAGCGTTACTGTTTATCCAGGTTGACTGCTGTTCTTGTTGCTGCTGCTCGCCCTGCTCGCCGTCGTAGTGATCCTGATAGAGAGGAGAACTTGGCATTTCATATGGCGCATCAGAGAGCTTTCATGTTTTTGCATGACTCTATGTCACAGTTGAGGTTGTAGATGATGGAGCCCAATGTGGCTCATCCGTGGAGTTCTCGCCAAGACTTGGTTGATTATGCTAATTGGCCCGAGGTCAGTCCATTTCCTGAGGAGGAGGAAGTTGGCGAGGATGAGAATATGGAAGAAAATCTCCAGGATGATGATGAGTAGTCTTATGGTTGATGCTTAGTATTATTATTATTAGTATGTTTAGTGCTAGTTAGTTTTTTTTTATTATTTTGACTTAGCTTTGTTATGTTTTGTTCCATCCTTTTAAAGGATGAGGTATTTTGGATCTTAGGCATTACTATGCCTTTTGGATATTTTGACACCTTTTGGTGTTTGTTTTTAATTTATTAAGTTTTTAGTTTAATTGCTTTATATTTCTATATACATATGCAATTGTGTTTTAAATTTTTGTTGTCCTTGTGAAAGTGCTTCCTTGATGAAGCAAGTTTTTTACAACCAATTGGGGCGGTGATGATATAATGTGAAATTAGTACGTGCAAGGTACATTTTACCGTTTCTTTAATATACCATAAATTAGATGCTTTTAATTGTACACATTAGATGTCACATTTTCTTTAACAAAAATAGTTCAATAATGAATCACTGTAGTACTAAAATTAGTGTGAGGAGCCTTTCCATTATATATATATATATATATATATATATATATATATATATATATATATATATATATATTATTTTGTGGATACCAACAATGTGCGTTTAACTCGTGTTTATTATGTTTAATCTTGCGTTTTTTATTTAATTGTGTAAAGCATGAAAGTGATCAAAGCATTTTGTTTCGCATTACGAGTATAACTTCTCTACCAAATATAACCTACCCGGTGAGTGTGTGAGCATTTGATAACCACTTTGAGCCGTTTTGCCAAGATTCAATCGGTATCATTTCCTTGTTTATAATTGCCGATTTTTTATCTGAATCTTGATGACTTTCTTTTAACCTTGAAGAGTACCATGAAACGTGGTTAGGATTGATTCCTTTTCGCCTTAGAATAGGGAGCATTCGTGATTATATGGTGGTAATATTCAAGTTAGGGAGAATAAAAAATTTGGTTGTATTGATGTGGAGAAGAAAATAAGTGATTGCTCAGGAGAGAAAAAGAAAAAGAAAATGAGCCATGTATATAGATAGTTTCCTTTAATTGAAAAAGGATGAACTCTTGAGCAATAAAATTGTGTGATAGGTTGATAAAGATTTGTGGATGTAATTGTGATTTGAATGCTCTCTTAGGTATTGACCCTTTCGTTTCAATGGCTTTGAGAAATGACACTTCCTTGTTAACCAAGCCAAGCTACAACCCTAAAGTCTTTGTGATTCTTGCTTTTACGCTTTTTATATAAATGTTGTGTAGATGAATGCATAATTAATTCTGGATGTTGGCGACATTGTTGTGTGAGTGTTAGGATCCTCAATTTTGTCTCTTACTAGAGAAGTGTGTAGGTTGTGATTCAATCTTGAACTTATTTTGCTTTAGGAACTGTTTACATCAAATGTGTATTTAGTATTAGTATCTCAATCATGGTGTTATTTTAGCAAGGGTACGATGTTACTTGTGTGCTTATGGAATTTGAACCACCCATTTGTTCTTGTCCAAGCTTGTGATCTCATGGTTGTTTTTTGTTTGTTGTTTTTGTGTTTGTTTTTGTTTGAGGACAAACAAAGGTTTAAGTTGGGGAGAGTTGTTAGTTACCAAATTGTGTTAATATCTTGGGTAATTTTTGGTAATTTTCAAGTCTTTTTGTGATTAATAATAGTATTTTATTATCATTTTATATATTTATATTCTTATATTTATATTATTGTCAAATAGTGCTTATCTTTGCAATTTGTGTTGGATTTTATAGTTTTTGCTAGATCAATGGAAGCTTGGGCCATGGAAAATGAATGGAAGATATTCCAAGACCAAAAACCAAGGATTGCTGGAAAAAGGTACCGCGCTAAGCGGGGTATAGGCGCGCTAAGCGCGGTTTTGAAGAAAAGAAGGAAGTTATGGTAGAAACTTCCGCGCTAATCCCGGTATGGAGCCCGCTTAGCGCGGTTGGGCGGTTTAACCATTTTGGGATAGCGCGCTTAGCCGGCTGCACCGCGCTAAGCACGGTCTGCGTAATTCAGTTTGGTTGTTTAAGGGCCAGAAGTGTTATTAGGAGGAGTGATATAATCCTAAGACTAAAAAGAGCATATTCTACTGTAGCAAGTGAAGAATTGGGGATTCGAAGCTTTGATCGTCGATTAATCGCCGTAGATGCTTGTTGATCTTCATCCTTTCCTTCTTGAGCAAGCTACCATTTTCATGGATAGCTAATTCTCTTTTGTATCAAGATAAGATGTAATCTTCCTAGCCTTTTGTATGTATGTCTTGTGAACATATTGTGTATGAACAAGTGATGATCAATATAGATGGTTTAGTTTGTTTATTAAAGCTTTTCTATGGTATAAGTGTTTGAGACATCAATGTTTGTATCTAGACCTAACTTTATCATCTATCAAACTATAAGTTGCAGACATGGATTTAGAGTTTGATGTTTACTTAGTATCGATTTTAAAACGTTATTTGTATTGTTTAAACGGTGGAGAAATCGTCGGTTAAACAATACGGTAAATCTAACAATATCATTGCGGACACGGACGATATAGACGTCGATACGTAATTATATTGATCGTTAACAAGTTCATATACATATATTTGTAGGAAAACATACATATTTAGGTCGATGAAATCGAATCTTGATACATTTTCTTTAACTTAGAACTTTCATTAATTTACTCTTTGCTACTAATATTGTTGAATGATCTTTTGCAAATCCAAAACTAAAGTAACATTAACTCAAGACAAAATAGGCTATAGAACGGCGATGATATCGCAATAATCCCTGTGGATACGATATAAACGAAAAGTACACCACAATACTCTTTCAACATTATCAAACTCGATTTGCATTATAGTATATGAGACTTAGGAGGAACATAGGCGTGCAATTTGCTCGGTAGTTATATTTTAAGTTGTATTTTGATGTAAATATTTTGAGTTATAGTCTTAGTAGTTTTTAATTCAAGTTATGAATAACTGAATTATGAATTATGTATGACTTATGAGAGATCTTTTTTTTGTCAGAAATGACTTATTTGACTAACGAATGACTGAGTTATGAATTATGTATGGGTGAATTATGTATGACTTATGGAAATTCGTTTTGTATTAAAAATGACTTATCCGAGTTATGAATGACTGGCTTAATGAATTGTGTATGACATATGAATGTGATGTTTTATCCGAATTATAAATTACTAAGTAGTATATTTTGCAAAGCTCCTACCGTAACAATATAATACTGTCTCAGTGGTGTGTATGGATATTGGAATCAACACACACCCTTGATTTTTAACTTATTAACAAACAAATTAAATATCGTCCCCAAGATGTGTGTGGATAATGGAATTTAGATACACCTTATGTTATTAAATATTCTTGTAGCACATGAAGGTCTTAATTTTCACATGATGGATGTTGTAGCAACTTATTTGTACGGCCACTTGATAGTGACATTTACATGAAGCTCCATAAACGATTTAATGTACACGAGGTATATAATTTTGAAGCTCGAAAAGACTACTCCATCAAATTGAACAAATCTCTATTGGCTAAAACAATGTATACATTGAGCATTTGGAAAATGTAATATTTGTACATCAAGAAACTTATATAAAAAGTGTTAAAACGTTTTTATATGGACAAATATCATTTTTTGTCTATTTCAATGGTTGTTAGATCATTGAATATGGAAAAATATCCCTTCATACCTCGAGAAAAGGATGAAGAACTAATTAATTTTGAAGTACTATATCTTAGTGCGATTGGAGCAATGTGGTATTTTTCTAAGTATACATGTCTTAAAATATAAATTTTTATCAATCTATTAGCGAGATATAGTTTTTTAACTAAACAAAGACGTTAGAACAGAGTCAAGCATATACTTCATTATGTTAGAGATACAATGGACATAAGTTGTTTTATTTTGTAATATCCCATTTAAATTTAACAAGCAATGCATATACATGTTACTTATCAAATTTTCATAATGATATATCACAAACATGGTAGTTCTTTATGTGTGGTGGTACAACTATTTCATAGAGATTTGTGAAAGAAACCATGACAATAATTTTTGTCAAATCATGTAAAAATTTAAATTCTACATGAAACAAGTTGAGAATGTGTTTGGTTTAGATTTCTAATTCAACACATACAAAAGACTTATAATTTGTCTTAAAAAAATAAATGTAAAGATAATATTGAATGCATCGCTATGTGTGTATATTGATCTTAATATTTGACTATTTGAATAATATAAATAGGACTCATGTTATCGTGCAAAGTGAGACTTGTGAAAAATGGATACAAAAATTATGATGTCACTCTAACATTTAACTATTTTTCTTTAATTCATAACGTTAATGATACTTTAATATGCATCGATTATATTATTGTCTTGGTATTTTTATTTTATAAGACGTTGAATAACACGTTTGTCATCAATTTATTTTAATTAATTTATCTATCTCATTATTTTTCATTTTTATTTTACAAGCAATATTTCAAAAGACAATGTAGCAAAATCTGATATCCTTTTAACATGACAAGTATAGCAACTGTTGCATACCATAAAAAAATTAAAAAGTTAACTATATTTGATTAGCTAAAACAGAGAGCATGGATTGATGGTAAGCCATCAACATCCTTGTGTCTATTTTGTATTGCTTGTTAGAAATATCGGTGAGATCGAATGGATCCAGGCTGAATCGCGAACGGAATCACTTTCCTTAAAAGTATTTCAAGCACACTCTCGATTGTCTTAGAGTTGGAACGGCCTGAATACCCAGGATAATTCAGCCTTACTCGAGTCTGCACAAGACCGGTGAAGAAACTCGAATGCAAGGAAGCTGTCTGGAAAATATATTAGAGGATAATGATTTTGTGTGTTGATTCCGAAAATAACAAGCTTGTATTTATAGCCCATGCAAAAGTGTGTTTCATAAGTTGCAACTCTTCATGAAACAATATTATTTAAAATATATATAATTGCAATGGTTCATAAAATACAATGCACCACTTCATGGAATGTTATGTATTTCGAATTCAATTTCAAAAATCAAACTTTAGGCAATAATTAAAACATATTCGCAGTATGCCGGCCGAAGGCCGGGCCGCCCGCCGGAGGCGGCCGGAGCGCCACCGGCGCCGCCTCATTAACGCCGCGAATAGCCCGATGCGACGTGCCTAAGTGCTCAAGTGCCGTCTACAAGCCGCCACTAGCGCCTCTACGCCCACGCCCTCGGACCCGGTCCCGGAGCCGGAGCCGGTGTCGCCGGTGGCGACACCGGCGAGGGTGTTTTTGGTAGAGACAAGTGGCATAAGGCTTGGGACCACCACATATGACTATGTGGCACTTTATCCTCTTTGGCTCTTTTGGAATGCACATTGTTCCAAGTGATATATAAATGCTTTTAAAGTTTGCTCCACTTTCTATGTGGGACTATTTATGAAGCATTTATTGCCATTCTCACATTTGTCATTTTGGAACAAAACTTGATGGAATTAATCCTTATAATTTCCAACAATCTCCCACTTGTTCTAATAATGACAAATCTAATAATTCCAGAAATATAGTATAAAGAGTGTTAATACAGTTAGGTATCTTTCGATTTAAAACTTAACCTTAGTGAGGACAACACAAAGTTTAATCGGAATATTAGGTAGCAGAGCTTTTAAACCATGAATCCATATGATTAGACCGGTGTCGACTTACACACACTCTTTAAGGGTTCTTCCTCTGCATAACTCGCCTAGCACTTATTTATGGCCATGTGCTATCCTGTTTCATGAATTTTTCATGAGAGAAACTCTAACTCTCACTTTGAGACGGCACCATCTCGAAATTCACATAGGTGAAGTTCATATTGTGTCCTTTTCCACAAGACACGTACCCCTGGTATTGAACTTCATTAAGAGTTTTTTAAAGTAAAACTCAACCCTCGTTTCAAAGTCAACATTATCACGAAATGTTTGACAATTATCCAAATCAACGACTTGTTGTTACCCATTGAAAATCTTGAAGTTAATGTTCTGTTAACATAAGATTGGGTTGCCGCCGTTGTCGGAACTCTTACTCAAGGAGTTTCAACCCCATGCCTCTCGAGGTTGTTTTTACTAAGTCTCTGGCCAGTGGCTTAGTAAACGGATCAGCCAAATTATAATTTGTTCGTATATACGTGAGTGAAATGATTCCATCCTTAATCAACTTTCTCACGAAAGAATGTCTAAGTCCTATATGCCTAGACTTTCCATTATACACTTCGCTGAATGCTCTTGCTAGAGTGGCTTGGCTATCACAGTGTATCATAACCTTTGAAACATTGTCCTTAGCCAATGGAACTTCTAATAGAAGATCCCTCAACCATTCTGCTTCTTGACCAGCGGAAGCGAGAGCCACAAACTCTGATTCCATGGTCGAAAGAGTGATGCATGTTTGTTTCTTGCTCCTCCAAGAAATTGCTCCTCCAGCTAGTGTAAATATCCAACCAGTTGTAGATTTATGATCTCCAACATTTGATATCCAACTCGCATCGGTATATCCTTCTAGTATGGCAGGAAACTTACCATAATGAAGGCCAAGATTTTTGGTTTTCAGTAAATAGCCAAAAATTCTCGTGATTGACTTCCAATGTTCATTACTCGGGTTGCTAGTAAATCTACTCATTTTACTAACTGCAAAAGATATGTCAGGTCTGGTACATTGCATTAAGTACATGAGACATCCGATTGCACTTGCATATTCTAGTTGAGCCACTGCTCTTCCATCATTCTTTTCAAGCTTGATTACATGATCAAATGGAGTGGTTACTTCCTTGAATTGTAGGTGTTTGAACTTATCAAGCATTTTCTCAATATAATGTGTTTGATTAAGTTCATAACCCCCACTATTTCGCTTGACTTTTATTCCTAAAATAGTGTCAACAAGTCCAAGATCTTTCATCTTGAAAGTGGAAGTTAGAAATTTCTTTGTTTCTAAAATCCCATTCATTTTGTTGCTAATTATTAGCATGTCATCAACATAGAGACACAGAAATATTACAGTGTCTTTGTACACTTTTGTATATAGGCACTTGTCGCAAGAATTAGGAATAAATCCATTTGACAATATTGTAGAGTCAAATTTTTGATGCCATTGTTTTGGTGCTTGTTTCAATCCATATAAGGATTTGACTAGTTTGCACACCTTTAGTTCATTTCCAGGAAGTACGTAGCCTTCTGGTTGTTCCATATAGATTTCCTCATCGAGATCTCCGTTTAGGAACGCTGTTTTAACATCCATTTGATGAACTATAAGATCATTCAAAGAGGCTAAGGCAAACAACAATCGAATTGTGGTTGTCCTTGCTACTGGTGCATAGGTGTCAAAGTAATCTATACCTTCCTTTTGTCTGAATCTCTTTGCCACTAATCTTGCTTTATAAGTGTTTAAGGTACCATCACTATGATATTTCCTTTTAAACACCCATTTGCATCCAATGGGCCTTGATCCCTTTGGTAAGTCGACAAGTTCCCAAGTGTGGTTGGACATAATTGAATCCATTTCATCTTTGATAGCATCCTTCCAAAAAGAGGAGTCCCTGGAAGTTATTGCTTCCTTATAAGTTTTAGGATCATCCCCTACTTGAAGTATGACCGGAATACTTTGAACGAATTTTGTACTATTTCCTTCGACCAGATAAAACGAAATGGATTGAGAATCAATTTCGTCTGGTCCTAAGTTCTTTGTTTTCCGGACTCTTTTGCTTATCCTTGGTTCGGGTTGTGATTCAATGATTTGAGGAGTGCCTTCAGGTTGTATTTCTACAATCCGAGAAGAATCTTCTTCACAAGATTCTTTATTTGTGGCCGACTCCGATTCTTTATCCTTAGTGATAAGATTTTCAAAGAATTCTACATCCCGGGATTCAACAATGATATTAGACTCTAAATTCAAAAGTCTATATGCTTTACTATTTTGTGCATATCCAACGAAAGCACATCTTATCCCTCGAGGACCCAACTTGGTTCTCTTAGGATCCATATTTTTGTAGTAAGCGACACACCCCCACACTTTGAAATAACCAATATTCGGTGCCATGTTTTTCCATACCTCATATGGAGAAATACCAGTTTTCTTTAAAGGAATTCTATTTATTATGTGACAAGCGGATAGTAACGCTTCGCCCCACAAATTGAAAGGTAATTCTGAATGCATTAACATAGCGTTCATCATCTCTTGATATGTTCGGTTCTTTCTTTCGGCTATGCCATTTTGTTGCGGTGTTCTAGGTGCCGAACATTCATGTATTATGCCATGTTCTTCACAAAATGCATCAAATTCAGTAGAGAAGTATTCACCGCCCCTATCACTTCTAAGGACTTTTATACTTCTACTTAATTGATTTTCTACTTCTGCTTTATAAATCTTAAAGGCATTAAAAGCTTCATCTTTATGCTTTAAGAGATATACATATGTGTATCTAGAAGCATCATCAATGAAAGTGATGAAATATCTGTTTCCCCCACGGGTTAACATGCCATTAAATTCGCACAAATCTGAATGTATAAGATCAAGTACATTTGTCTTTCTTTCAACACTTTTGAAAGGTTTTTTAATCATCTTTGATTTAACGCATAATTCACATTTGTTAAAATCATTGATGTTACATGATATCATTCCAGATTTAATTAGTCTCTTCATAGAACTAATACCAGTATGTGCTAATCTATTATGCCATAAAGAAACAGAATCAAGCATATAAGCAGAATTAGAAATTTCATTAATCATATTGTTGGTAATACATAGTTTGATCATTCCCTCAGCGGAATATCCTTTTCCAACAAATACACCATTACGGGTCAATATAAGTTTGCCCGATTCATAAACAGATTTAATACCAGGTTTTCCCAATAAATCCCCACTAACAAGATTCCTATTCATGTCTGGGACATGAAGCACATTGACAAGAGTAATTTTCTTTCCGGAAGTGAAGTTGAGTTCAACCGATCCAGTTCCAACAACCTTAGATCGTACTTCATTTCCCATTTGTACCTCTTGTCCATCATTAGTCTCAGAGTAGGTTTTGAATGCAGCCCTGTCATAGGAGACATGCACCGTGGCACATGTATCGTACCACCAGCCTTGAACTTTGCCCTGGATTGCCATAATCTCGCTCACAGTAGCGATTATGTCATCATTTGAATGAACAACATTGATCTCATTCTTTGATTTATTGTGCTTGCAATCTCGAGCATAATGTCCAGGTTTTCCACAAACAAAGCATCCGGTCTTTGGACCTTTCTGACCCCCAGAATTCTTGAACTTGTTAAGTTCCTTTTTTGGTCCTAGATGACGCTTGTTGCTATCATGCTTCTTTCTTTCTTTGTTGGTCACAGCATTGGCTTTAGAAAGACCTGCAGATTCTGATTTTTCCCTTGCCTTCGATTCCTCCTCGATTCGAAGGTGTTTCTGGATTTTCTCCAAGGAAAAATCCTCGGAACTGTGCAGCAATTTCTTTCTATAGCCTTTCCACGAAAGTGGCAATTTTGCAATGATTGCACCAACTTGAAAGGTTTCTGGGATGTCTATTTTCACTGCTTTGATTTTGTTCACCAGGACTTGCAATTCGTGCACTTGGGGAAGAATTGGTTTACCGTCTACAAATTTAAAATCAAAGTACTTAGAATTTAAACTCGAGGGCTTTCCATATCTCAACCGCGGAGGGATTATCCGTTCCACCGGCGCCGCGAATAGCCCGATGCGACGTGCCTAAGTGCCGTCTACAAGCCGCCACTAGCGCCTCTACGCCCACGCCCTCGGACCCGGAGCCGGTGTGGCACTTTATCCTCTTTGGCTCTTTTGGAATGCACATTGTTCCAAGTGATATATAAATGCTTTTAAAGTTTGCTCCACTTTCTATGTGGGACTATTTATGAAGCATTTATTGTCATTCTCACATTTGTCATTTTAGAACAAAACTTGATGGAATTAATCCTTATAATTTCCAACATTGCTTCCATAAACAGTCTATAGAATATGATAAAATGACTTAAAATTAGGATAAATATGTTTTATTTATTCAATGAGCAGAAAAAGAAATATGTGAAGTGAAGCAGCAACACACACCACAAATTAACTTGAAATGGGACCAATGTGCATTGTGGTCCCTCTTCTGTAACACATGAATTTAAACATTATTGATTTTTCCTATCCAGAAATCATAATTGGGAAACTCTTATTGGATGGAACAAGTATTTTATGATATTACTATCATATATTCTGGATATTTGATATGTTTGGGAAATAAAAGAAAATAATTTCTAAAAGATATGTGGTTGGAGAAGCAAATGAAATGATACAGGCCAATAGAAACATAGACATAGATTTCTTAAGATATGGACCTTTCATTTTTCACAGTTGAAATAACATATAAATAACACTCACAAGTCATCACATTTAATAACCATCCTCAACATTTCTGATAGAGGTATTCATTTGTTTACTCAATAGTAAGCACTAAAATACTAGAATGGCCGCTTCAACAATGTCTCTATCTTCTTCATCATTGGTTGGAAAGGCAATTAAGCTTTCCCCGTCCGGTCAGGACTTTGGGGTGGGAAGAGTTACAATGAGAAAAACAGCCACAAAGAAGGTTTCTTCTGGTAGCCCATGGTATGGACCAGACCGTGCCAAATACTTGGGTCCATTCTCCGGTGAAGCACCATCCTACCTCACTGGTGAGTTTCCCGGAGATTACGGTTGGGACACTGCTGGACTTTCAGCTGACCCTGAGACATTTTCCAAGAACCGTGAACTAGAGGTCATCCACAGCAGGTGGGCTATGTTGGGAGCCTTAGGATGCGTTTTCCCGGAGCTCTTGGCTCGCAACGGTGTGAAATTCGGCGAGGCTGTGTGGTTCAAAGCAGGATCTCAAATATTCAGTGAGGGCGGACTTGATTACTTGGGGAACCCAAGCCTTGTCCATGCACAGAGCATTCTTGCGATATGGGCAACTCAAGTAATCTTAATGGGAGCTGTTGAAGGTTACCGCATTGCTGGTGGACCTCTTGGTGAGGTGGTTGATCCATTATACCCAGGTGGTAGCTTTGATCCATTAGGTCTTGCCGAAGATCCAGAAGCATTTGCAGAGTTGAAAGTGAAAGAACTGAAGAATGGTAGGTTAGCCATGTTCTCAATGTTTGGATTCTTTGTTCAAGCAATTGTAACAGGAAAAGGACCTATAGAAAATCTTGCTGACCACCTTGCTGATCCAGTTAACAACAATGCATGGGCCTATGCCACAAACTTTGCTCCTGGAAAGTGAGAAAAAACAATGAGAAGTGACTAACTTGATTATCACAATGTGAATTTCTTATTATAATATACTGTACTGTGTAATATATGGTGCATTAAGAGAGTGAACTGAAATGAATGTGAATGATGATCATGAATATTAATTTCTTATTGTACAAAAGTTTAAATTAAAGGAATGTTTGTGGTGCATCCTCAAATTAAAGGAATGTTTTTCTTGTTCTAAAAATGAAACCACTTTTCTAAGTGAGCATAACCCTGATGATATGGAAAATGGCTAAAAATATGAATCGACAACCTATTATTTATGCAATTATCCTGTACAAATCAATATAACAGAGTAAATGCAATAGTAGAGAGAAAAAAGAGAAAGTGATAAATAGGGGTGTGCAAAATATCCGGTTTGATGTTCAAATCCATAACCAAACCTAAACCACTTTTAAATATCCGGATATAATTGAATGGTTATTAACCGGTTTAGTTATTAATGGTTTGGTTATCGATTCATATAATCCGGATATAGTTATTAAATGGTTTGGTTATTAAATGGTTTGGTTATTAACCGGTTTACTTAATTTTTTTGGTAATTCACGGCTCAACCAAACTTGTTTAGATTTAGAAATAATGACTCGGGGCGTTGCATGTAGGGGTGGAAATAGGCTAGGCTTTAGAAGACCTGAGTCTGGCCTACGATAAACTTAAAAGGCCTAAGGCCTATCATAGGCTCAGTTTTTAGGCCTGACCTGACCTTTTTAAAAGTCTGCTCTGGCCTAAAAGCCTATTTAAAAAGCCTTTATTTCATTAAAGTTTTTAATTTATCCATATTACTTAAGAAGCCTCATAGGTCGGCCTATATATGCATATATATATAAGTAGACCTATTTAGCCTTGGTTATATATATATATATATATATATATATATATATATATATATATATATATATATATATATATATATATATATATATATATATATGGTAGTCTATTTAGCCTTTTTTTCTAATATATATGTCTACATGGACCAACTTATTTAGCATATTTCTAATATATATGAAAATATAGGTCGGCCTATAAGGCTTCATAGGCTTTATTAATAGCCTAAGCCTGACCTATTTAATAAAATAGGCTTTTAAAAAAGCCTAAGCCTTGCCTTTTTATTAAATAAGCCTGGCCTGGCCTAGGCCTATGTAGGCTGGGCCGTAGGCCCCTGTAGGCCGGCCTGGCCTATTCCCACCCCTAGTTGCATGAGATTAATTTGATCTTTACCTCAAATATTATTTTATTTTAATTAAATATGTATTTTAATAAATATAGTTGCATAAATTATATTCATAATAATAATAATAATAATAATAATAATAATAATAATAATAATAATAATAATAATAATAATAATAATAATAATAATAATAATAAATATTATGAATTTATACAATAATATTTTCCGTAAAATTTTATAAATTAAAAAAGTTACAACATGAAAAAAAAATTAATCACAATAATTTTTTAATTACTATTTTATTTATTTTCTAACTATTTACTTTTAAGATTTAATTAATAATTTAATTTAAAAATGTTATTTTATCACAGATAATTCTTTAAATAAATACTATTATGATAAAAATATTATAAAATATATTTTCATCGGTTAACATGATATTTATATTAAATTAATTTTGAATTTACAAACAAAATTACGGATTATTTTCACTTATTTAAACTAAATACCAAAAATCAAAATATTGTAGATCAAATTAATTATTTTATAAAATTTGCAGCGGTCAAATTAATAAATCTAATAAAATTTATTATATTAATAATAAAATAATACATAAAAATCATTAAAGTATTAATCATACATATTTCCTTGACTTATTTACACTAAATACTAAAAAGTTAAATATCATTAAAATGTAACTCAATTTCCATCAATTATTTTTTAAACGTAACTCAATTAAATATAATTTTTTCTTAAATAAAAAAGTATATATAACATTTCTTTAATTCTTACTTTATTCTTTTTATTTTTCATTTTTGTTATATATTATTTTTCTTACTTTAATTCTTAATTAATTTTTATTTTTAGTTTTCATGTATTGTCTATAGTGTGTATTAGTTATAACTTATAACTTTATTGACTATTAAAATGAAAATGAAAGAAAATAAAATTAAAAATTGAGAATTAAAGTTTCAAAAATGATGAGTCTTATGAAATAGACAATTCATTAGATAGTTAAGAAAGAAAATTAAAAAGTGATAGTCAATTAAAAAATAGAAGAGATATTATTCTTTCACATGATATATTTTATCTTACATTTTACTTGAGAGATGCCTTTTAATTGGGTATATAGAAATATACGTTTTATATTATAATATTAAAATTTAACCATCATAATTATAATATAAAATTATTATAAATTTATAAGAGTATTTGATGTAATTTTTTTATAATATCAATTTTTTTCTTTTTTTATTGAGGAATGCAAAAAAAAAAAAATTGCTAGCATGTTTTATGTTAAAATCGTTAAAATTTTGACTTTTTTAAAGTGATAATTAGAAGTGAGTATTAGAGAAAAATTGAGATTATAAAATGTAAGAATTTAAGAATAAGATTAAATTTTAAAATAAAGTAAAAAAAATTGAGACACTACATTTTATAATATTAAAATAAGAGCTATTAAGGTGAGATTTAAAAATTTCATAACAATAAAAGTGAGAATTAAAAGTTATAAATATTAATAAAAAAGAAATATTTTCAAAAGTAGATTTTTTTTATAGTGACATTCTTTTTAGATAATATTTTATATCTTCATTTTGTTTATTTTTATTTTAAAGAATGAATTTATTATTTGAGAAAATTTATAAATGTTAAATTAAATTAAATAATTAAATATTATTATATTATTAATAAAAGAATACATAAAAGCCATTAAAACAAATCATACTTTACTCTTTAATAATTTTTTTAATTTTTGGAAGAACAAAATAAAAATTTAACCCATTAACTTTGTTATAAGAAAAATTTAACTATTATTGATTCTGTTCGAACAAAATTAAGACTCGGAAAATTTAAAATATAAAACATTTATTTTAAATGTGTATAAAAATAACATTGATATGTATGTGAAATCTTTTTTGTTTAATAGCATGTTTTAAAAAAAATTAGGATAAGAAGTTATAAAAAAATTGAAATGCCAATGTAATAAGAGTATATAAAAATAAATTATTTATTAAATATCATATTTGTAATGAAACTATTCTTCTTTAAATAACTTTAGTACAAGCGAATGTAACAATAACAATAATATTATCGTAGAAATGAGAATATATTATGATTAAAAATATATGTATTTATGTCAACAACAATCTCATAGTCCTTCAAAACTACCATGATGCAAGAATTAAAAAAAATGGAAGTCTCATATATATCTTGTACCCCTGATTCAAGAGGAAAAATAGTTATATTTATGTTATTCAATACAAAAATAGTTATATTTATGTTATGCAAATATATGGCTATAGACATGTATTTACCTAAATGAATATTAGACTTCCCAAACAACAATAATGTAATACAATTTTATCATCATCTTCTAATTCACATGAAAAAAAATTGTATTCACATTAACCAATTGATTATAAAAATAGTTAGAATAGGAGACTAACAAAAGTTATATCAATATAAACAAAAGTTTAAATATTTAAAATAAAATATAAACGAAAGTTAGTTTTATTATTATTATATTATTTTTATTTTTGTGAATAGCAAAGTAGATTATTATAATATTATATTTATCTTATTATTTATATTTATATAAGTAAGTTATTTTTTAAACATAGATATTTATAAAATAGATGGACAAAGAAAAGAGAAATAAAAAAATAAATAATGTTATTTTTATTATTATTATATTATTTTTATTTTTGTGAATACCAAAGAAAATTATTATAATATTATATTTATCTTAATATTTATATTTAAATAATATTTATATTTAAATAAATAAGTTATTTCTTAAACATAGATATTTGTAAAATAGATGGACAAAGAAAAGAGAGATAAAAATAGAAAATGATATTAGGGTTGAGTAAGACTTGCTATCAAGCTGACACACAAGCATAAAGATATGTTTGAGGATAGGGTTGTCATCATCACAACCTTATATTTAGATTAAGTCTATTTGATTAAATATAAGTCTATTTGATTAAATATAAGTGTATTTGATGAAATATTTGTTAGAAATTGACTCTAAGTTGAATGTATCAAGACTTGAATCATGCATATGAACACTTTTTAAATAATATTTCGTGCATCTACACGAATGAATACTTAGGACAATTCAGTCAATATTCGAGTTTGCATGAAATAGATGTAAACTTTGATGTAATGAAGAGAAATATGAAATATAAACAGTGAACAGGATAGTTCAATTGAATTTTTTTCTGAAATTAGAATCGTCTATTTATAAATTAAATGGTGTTGTTTCACAAGATTGCGAGACTCTTAATAAAACACACACTTACACCATGTGTCACAAAAAATTATTTTAAAAGAATGTATCTTCTTTTTTAACAAAAAATATAGTATACTATAAAAATTATATTTTAAAAATAAAAACAGAAACAAACCAACCTTGCATGATGTAAAATAGTTTTCAGCTAATATTTTAATGAAGAAAATTTTATTTTGTCTTTGTATTCCGACGTTTAAAAATTTTGGCCCAAAATACCTTTGCATAAATAAGGTGCTTTTTTCACAGTTTCACTTTTTCACCCATTTTACCGAAAATGCTCTGAATACAGAAAGAGATTCCAAACCCGAACACGCTATCAAACTCTTATGGTTTTCATTTCTTACAAACCAAAACACATTTTAAAACTCTTCCGGTTCACAGCAAAGCATACCGGAACAGATCAAGTATTCCGGTTTACACTAACACACATGAAACACTTTGGCAAACTCTTCCGATTTAGGCTAGCACACAGTGGAACAATTTAGAAAACTCTTCCGGTTTAGGATAGCACACACCAGAACACTCTTGAAAACTCTTCCGATTTATACTATCACACACCCGAACACTTTTTGCAGGATTTCCAGTTCAGGTCAATTAAGAAACCGGAACACTTCTTCCAACTGTTCCAGTTTAGGTTTAATTTTTTTCTTTTTGTTAATGTTGTTTTTGTATTTTTAAAAAAAAACTTCACAGTGGTGTGTAGCAGAGGATTAGAAGGGAGACCTGTTAGCCGCACTTTGGGACGATGAGGCGTTGTAGATGATGTTGGTCCTTCTGCACCAGTTCCACAGCCCCCACAGGTGTCAGTTGGATATTCTGGAGGGCCTTCTAACCCGTCATTACTTGTGAGATACGAGCATCATGTTGCTCGACATCTATGGTTCGGCGGGGTAAGTAAAATAACTTTATTCTACATTGATTATTTTAAAATAAATCTATTTTTTATATTTTATAACGTGACATTTTTTTTAATTTCAAGAAAGAGGTCCGAAAAAGGAACTTAAAGTTGCAGGACATGGGTTGAAGCCGAAGGATAGGGTTCCTCATTTGATCCCACCAGAGATGGAGCATTGGGTGTCTAGGCCAGGTCTGACTTCTCTCTAGAGAACTAGCCTGACTAAGATAGACACAAAACTTGTTACAACATTTGTGGAGAGGTGGCATATAGATACATCGTCATTTCATATGCCATTTGGTGAGATGACGATTACATTAGATGATATTGTGTGTCTGTTGCACTTACCCATTGAGGGTGTGTTCTGGTACCCCGGGCATGTCACTGAGGACATTGTTGTTGAGCTTGGCATTCAATATCTGGATGTAAGGGGGGTGCAGTTGTCCGACATGTCTGTGAGTGCAGGGGCGCTTATTATTCGATGCAGTGGTTATATGACAGATTTATGGAGCATCGAGCTGCTGGTAGTTGGACATTTGCGACCAGAGCATATCTTATGATGTTGACGGGTTGTACCATTTTTGTTGACAAGACGCTTACTCTTGTCGAGGCACGATATTTGTTATTATTTAGAGACCTAGAGAGAATTAGTGCTTACAGTTGGGCATCTGCTGCATTGGTTACCCTATACCGACATCTTGGAGATGCATCTATGTTTAGTTGCAAGCAGCTTGGTGGATATCCTACTTTTGTACAGGTATTTATGTATTTAATTTTTATCCTTTAATTAAATGTATGTAATTTGTATACTTTTATTTATATTCTTTGATGTATGTATTTTAATTTATATCATATGTATAATTTTGTAACAATGCTGGACTCACGAGTACTTTCCCACAATTGGAAAGAGAGGAGAGAACTTACATCCATCTAAGAATCATGGGCTTCCTAGGGAAATGAGATGGTCATACAAGCAAGGAGCCCTGAAGGTGGATAAGCTGAGACCGTCTGGTTATTTTACATACCGAAAGTCTTGCAGAAAGTGTTCCGAGAGTCCTGCGTAGTGGTGCAATATTTTTGAATTTTCTGATTTTTGGGTGAATAGTAAAAAATAAAATGGTAAAATGATTAAAAGCTTTGAAGGGTAAAATTGCCATTATTTAAAAATTATAGGGATACAAAGACAAAAGTAAGGGTACAAAAGTAAAATTTCCTATAATAAAATAGAACCGATAACTAAATAGTTGGACCTATTAATGGTATAGCCCAAGCCCAATATTTTTCATTCATATGACGAATGCCATGACATCCAACTAGAAAATATAAAAACCAAAGAAAATGTCTTTCAGAAACACAAGGAATGCATCATGTATGGTCAAAAAGCTGCTTAAATTTGATTTTATGGTCAAGAAGCTGCTTAGATTTGATTTATATGCTTCTTAGAGAGCACCTACTAATACAATGGTGCAACTTAACTTAAATATTTTTAAGAATTTGTATTTGGTTCACTCAATTTTACTCAAATATAAATACTTTTTAAATATATTCTTATTATAATTTAAAATATTAGTAATTTAAGTATTTTTTAATTGATATTCATCTAAAATTAAATTGAAATTAAAATTAAATGCATGAGATATATAATTATAAATGTAAATTATAAATAATATTATATAATTATTCATATAAAAAAATATTATATGACTAGTAAAATATAAATTTTGTTATATTGATTTACAATGTTTTTTCAAATATACTCTACTAAATTTGTTTGAAATTGTAGGTATATATATATATATATATATATATATATATATATATATATATATATATATATATATATATGTATATATATATATATATATATATATATATATATATATATATATATATATATATATATATATATATATATATATATATATATATATATATATATATATATATATATATATATTCTAGCTTCACTCCAAAGGCTCATAAATATTGTATTCAAGTGGAGGCAATAACTTCCTAATTGAAGTGTAGGTGCTTGCTGAACACACAATGTTGACTATGTCACTCTGTGACATACTACAATAATATTCTTTGCCAAAAACTCATGGTTTTCAACTCAGCCGCTGGCGGACCTATGGTTGTTCTTAGGTGGTATCACCTATTTCAATTTAAAATTAAGATTGAAAAACATTTATTAGTATACATACAAAAATAAATAAAAATGTATATTGTCTTTAATAACAACAAACAAAAAATAATATTTAAAGTAATACAAAAGTAAACAAATAAATATTTAAAATCATATTTCAAAAATTAAAATCACATACTATAAATAATTGAAAAATTAAAAACCATATTTTGAGTAATCCATGTTTTAATTAAAGGTCGGACGTGTTGGATCCGAGTTGAATCCTATAAAATAGTAACTTTTTGTTTTAAGATTGGAAGCCAAAATTTTGTAAGATGTAGAATTTACATGATTCTGATCGGTTAAGTGTATTATGTGTTTGGATCAAGTTGAGTTAATGGATCATTTATTTATTCTTTTGAACTTTACAAATGTTATTTGGTATAAAATTTTTAGATGGATCATAGATTTGTTCGAAGATTTTGAGAATTATGATAGGGTAATATTGAAGTTTAGGTTTGATTTTGGTTGGTTATACGATGATTTGGGTTATCTCGAAAGCACCTAATAAATTTTTATTTTTAGAAAATCTCTGCAAATCATGAAGAACTCAATTATTTGTCTTTTTTTTCTTAAAAAGTACTTTTTTTTCTCTTATTTTCCACTACGTCTATATTAAAAAAAAAAAAAAAAGTAAGAATAGATAGATGTCTATGTAAATTTTATAATCATTGAAGTGTTATAATTATAAACAACCAGTGTGAGACTTATAAATGATATTTTAATGAATTAAATTGACAACATTATGTAATGGATTACGTGTACAGTCTCACACATGTATAAGCAAACACCATATTTAAAGTGTTAATTAGGCCAGCAAAGTTAGACGTACTTGGACAAATATGTGTACACTCTCACATTTGTATAAGCAAACATCACATTTATGACAAGAGTGGGCCTTTGCAATTCATCAAATGTGAATCTCAAAATGAAAGTTTGAGGTGGATTTGGCTTCCATCATCAAATTCCTAATAACCAATAATTCATCTAGCCTTCATTATTATCTGTCTCTTGCTAACGTGTTTATCCTTAGGGCAACTTCTTTTTGGAGACAAAATGTTTTCTTAGGACAACATTTTTTTGGACATAATGTTTCTTTAGGACACTTATTATAGAATTAAAATATATAAAATTTGTGTTGTAGAAAATAGTTTTTAAATTTTTAAATTTGAATTATTAATGTATGATATAAATTATATTTATAAGCAAAAATGTCTAATGATCTTATAAAAAAATGTGGATTTTTATAAGTTTTTTTATAAATATTTATTTAAATACAAAATTAATTCTCAAATAAATTTGAATTAATTCTGGTGATCAAAAGAGCTGCATTATATTTGATTAATATATTGAATTATTTCTAATGATCAAGAGGGCTACAATGAGTTCAACAAATACACCAAATTAGTTCTTGTGATCAAATCGCATTGACTATACGAGTTTGGTAAGCATACATGAAGAACACCAAATTAAGATATATATCAACAAAATTATAACATGTTCAAGGTCAATAAAGCTTTTCCTATTTCATAGATCAAGCTTATCAAGCTTGATAGTAAGGTTGTGAATTGTATCTTTAATTGCTATTCAAAAGGTGGGAAGGGTTATGAGTTGTGGGAAGTGAACCTAGAGTTTCAAACCTTGTCATTCATAGATGTATTACTTTTCGTGAGACCTGATAGGGGAGGAAGAGTAAATATCTATAGATGAATGTTTTAGAAACTATGGCAGAGAAGACTCAATTTGAGGTAGAGGTTCTTGCTATGAATACTAGTATTAGTGAGGAAACGATTATAGAGATCTCTAATTATTATTTAACTCATTTTAAGATAAAGAGAGAGATTGTACCCATATCAAGAGTCCAATTATGTTGGCCTTGCGTAATATGCTTTGAAATTAGTTGAAGGGTTGGAAAAATAAAAAGTAGAGACCTTTGGAGAAGTATTCAAAAGCTAGTAGAGTCAAATATAGTTGAAGAGTCGTGTATGAAGGCTTATTAGATTACCTAATAAGGAAAAAGTGGTTAGAAGTAAGGGGGTGCAAGTCAAAAGATCAAGGTTCAAGTGTAGCTTAAAATTAATCAAAAGTGTTGAATGATGATTCAAAATCGGAGAGAGCAACAAGGAGGTTGAAGGATAAATTGGCATGACCGCAATTTAAAGTAAAGGTTGAGAATTGAATAAGTATGTCTAAAAAACTTCTGTGATGAAGAGAAGGAAACCATATTTCAATATTGTAAGAAATCAAATTTGGAGAAAGCCAAAAAGCAATAGAAATGTCAAAGAAAGACATCAGAACCATGGTGGCAGAGGTCCGACGATTAATGAAAACAAGGAGTTGTTGTAGCGGCGCTAGTAGTTTGTGGTGCGATGATAGACACCCAACTCCTGTCCCATGGCGGAGGTAGTCGGGTTTGGCGTCGGGCGGTCCTCGGGCATTGGATCCGATTAAGGTGGTTCACGAGCATTATGCTTTGTCATTTTGGATCACGAATCCAAAATATTGAAATATACTATAAGATAATCTAAATTTATATAATTGATATTATAAGATATTTATAATCTTCTAATTTCGTGTTTGGCGTCCGTTATAAAATTGGTGGATTTCAATAGTTATAAATATTCATCTTTATCATTCTTTCTAAAGCAACCTTCCGCGTGAAGGCTCAAAAATAGAGAGAAGAGATGACAATCCTAGAGGAAACTTATTGAGGCAAGGATACAAATTCTTGTGATTGTGTTCTTAGAATTTCGGGAACCTTTGGAGGTATCGAAGAGATTGGGAAACACGTATAAATATCATGGGCTTGTGTCATTCATATATAGAACTGTAGAGATTGAAAAACACTTAAGTAGAAAATATGGTTTGTTCTTGAGAACTTGAGTGACTTTTTTTTTGTAACTCTTTTGTAATATCTTGTAACAATTCATAGAAATATAGTGAATCTAAGAATTTATCTCTCCACCGTAATAAATTGGTTTGATAGAACTGGATAAACAAGTTTTTTTGTGTTTTTGTCTTCCTCTTACGTGTTGTGGATTTTCTATCACCGATTGTAGGTTATTTTGGTTGCTTGAGACTATTTATTTTAATTGTCATAATTTTTGTTCTACAAGTAAAAAAAAATTGGTGAGTTTGAAGCTACCAACAAATTCACTAAATTTGTTAGAGTTTTCTAAACAACATAGACAATCTCTTATTCCACCCTTTGGGGGTTCTCACGCACCATATGCGTTGCCAAAAATACCCCATGTTTTTGGAGGTGTATCTCCGAAAGCACTTTTTTTTACTTAACGTTGATTTGTTCCGTAGGTGCATCTACGAAACCTTTTCTTAACTGAATTATTTTGAAGTTTTTCCCAACATTTACCTGTTTAAACTACTTCCATAGATGTAGCTCCGAAAAAACCCAAATTTGAGCAAAAAAAAGGTGCCTAAGAGATTAAGGGGTGAATTGAGATTATAGTTAATTTACAAACAACATAACAAACAATGTTTTAAAAATCAGACTGAGTCACTGATTCATTCGTCAAACTACTGTGTCATTGGTCGAATTGCATGACTAAATTGGATAACTCGATTGAATAAATTGGACTCCGTAACAAAATTATATAAATATTAAATCTCTTGAACAAGATGACCTGGTCTCTAAAAATTCACGACACCTTCAAATTTTCAAGGGGCGGAAATAAAATTTCTCTAGGTGCCTAAGAGATTAAGGGGTGGATTGAGATATTGTCAACAACATATGCATAATATCGAAAAATAATATTTGATTATTAATAATACTCGATTTTCCCATAAATAAGAGTTATGTTTAATGTTTTGACATATTTTTGAGCTTATAACTTATAAGCTCATATGATAATAAAAGACTTGTTTGATATTAGTCACTGTGTCATAAACTTATAGTTAATTTACAAACAACATTACAAAATATGTTTTAAAAATCAGACTGGGTCACTGATTCATTCGTCAAACTACTGTGTCATTGGTCGAATTGCATGACTAAATTGGATAACTTGATTGAATAAATTGGACTCCGTAACAAAATTATATAAATATTAAATCTCTTGAACAGGATGACCGGGTCTCTAAAAATTCACGACACCTTCAAATTTTCAAGGGGCAGAAATAAAATTTCGCTAGGTGCCTAAGAGATTAAGGGGTGGATTGAGATATTGTCAACAACATATGCATAATATCGAAAAATAATATTTGATTATTAATAATACTCGATTTTTCCCATAAATAAGAGTTATGTTTAATGTTTTGACATATTTTTGAGCTTATAACTTATAAGCTCATATGATAATAAAAGACTTGTTTGATATTAGTCATTGTGTCATAAACTTATAGTTAATTTACAAACAACATTACAAACAATATTTTAAAAATCAGACTGGGTCACTGATTCATTCGTCAAACTACTGTGTCATTAGTCGAATTGCATGACTAAATTGGATAACTCGATTGAATAAATTGGACTCCGTAACAAAATTATATAAATATTAAATCTCTTGAACAGGATGACTTGGTCTCTAAAAATTCACGACACCTTCAAATTTTCAAAATTTTAAAAAATTGTAATTTCACATGTTCATTATTTAAATTCAAATTCTAAACTTACTCATCTCACACAATACAATAGTACAAAATCCATATCCAAATAAATTTTGAACAAAATCTAATTCTAAAAAAATATTTAATTATAAGGTAGGAAAGTTGTTCAAAATACGTTTAGAACAAAATCTACTTATATTTTAATTTATTTTTTTTAAACAAAAAATTATCAAAATGACCTTGTTTTGTTTGAGAAAAAAAGGCAAGTATTTAACCGTCGATTTTCTAAAACCGTCGGTTCACCGATTTTATCGACTTTCACTCGTTCAATAGCTTACTCGGTCCAACAATCAGAACAGGCCGATGACTCTTTCGGTTCCCGATTCGATCGGCCAGTTCGATTTTAAAACACTGATTTCAAATATATTTATATCTTATAGCATATTATTTTTTTCTTTCACATTTATTTTTATCTTTATTTTATTTTTGGAAGAAAATAATAATTAAAAAAAATACAATTACAACCAAGCGAACCAAAGGTCCAGCTACCAAAACGACAAAATGACCAACTCAAAAACCTAGCACTTCAAGGCATCATAAGAGTACTACGGTGATGTTTAAGTTTGAGATTAGGTAATACAATCAATAATACAAGAGACTACTATATCACTATCAAGTCTTTTGCCAAAGCAAACAACATATTTGAAAGTCCAGCAGCAATAGATAATCTCAACTAGAACACATTTAAACACAGTAGTTTTCCACCCTTTCCTTTTATTATTTTAACTAAACTCACTTTTAGGATTTATCTGAAATATACATTTAGTATTAATTAAGAAATATTTTCATATGTCATTTTAAATTTATTAGTTGGTTGAGCCATTAATTTTATCACACACTTAAATTAGTTTATCACATTGACAACTATGCTAGCCATGACAATGGCAGAGTTTGGATCGAGTGGGATCACAATAAAGTGGATATTAGATACTTGAGTAGTACTAGTCAATTTATACAAGTAGGGGTTTATGACACATGTGGTAAGTTTAAATTCTGGCTCACTGCAGTGTATGCTCATAACCAACTTAGTAAAAGGAAGGACCTATGGAAGGAAATTGAACAACTGAACAATAACCAAAATAGACCTTGGTGTGTGCTGGGTGACTTTAATAATGTGGCAAAAGCACAGGATAGAATTGGAGGAAGGTTGGTTATTGAATCTGAGTACAGTGATATGGTTAATATGATGGAAGCTACTAGTCGTTTGAGATGGATAGTATAGGGGACTATTTTACCTGGTCAAATAAGCATGTGGTGGATCCTATCTATTCCAGAATCGATAGAGTCTTGGGAAATCCTGAGTGGTTTCAATTGCATCTGGATTCTATTCTGAAAATTCTTCCCCCAAGTGTTTCAGATCATGCTCTTCTCTGCATAACAGAGCCTAATCATCAAGTTAAGTCAAAAGGTCATTTTAAATTCAATAACTGCTTAGTGGAACTGGATGGTTATGAAGAGGTGGTTAGGCAAAGCTGGAATAAACCCTGCAGAGGCCAACCCATGAGGGTGCTTTGGACCAAGCTCAGAAGATTACAACAACCTTTGAGGAGACTTGGGAAACCTCTTGTAGGTATAAAGCAGGAGTTACTAAAAGCCAGGGCTGATTTAATTTTAGCTCAGAATGATCTTATAGCTAACAGAATGAATGTACAACTCATTGAGAAAGTGAAAAATCTCACTGAGGAGGTTACTAAGCTTAATGATACTGAAGAGAAAATGTTAATGCAAAGGGCCAAAGTGGATTGGCTGAGATTGGGAGATGGCAATAATGCATATTTCTATGCTACCCTCAAAGCTAAGAACTGCTCCAGAAGTATGAATATGATACATAACAGTGATGGCAGGCTACTGGACTCTCAAAAGGATATTGAAGAAGAGGTACTGAAGCACTATGGAGGCCTGATGGGTTCTGATGATAATGAGCTTTACCATATTGACTTAGAGGCTATGAGGAATGGCAGTTACCTGACTAGGGAGCAGACAGAATCTTTGATAAATCCCATAACTATGCAGGAGATTGAAAATGACCTCAAAGGGATTGGTGATAACAAAGCTCCTGGCATTGATGGTTATGGATCAAAATTCTTCAAGGCTAGCTGGGGTACTGTTAGAGATGATGTTGAGGCTGCAGTGAATGAATTCTTTGCTACTGGAAATATGAATAAGGAGTTTAACAGTACGGTTGTTACACTTATCCCTAAGAATGATAATGCCAAAACTGTAAAGGATTACAGACCCATTGCTGGCTGCACTACCTTTTATAAGATCATTGCCAAAATCATGACCACAAGGCTTGGAAAAGTTCTAAGTAGTATCATCAGTTCTTGCCAGGCTGCTTTTGTACATGGCCAGAATATTCATAATCATATTTTGTTAGCATATGAACTTCTCAAAGGCTATGAAAGGAAAAACAGTACCCCTAGAGTCATGATGCAATTGGATCTTCAAAAGGCCTATGATTTGGTCAATTGGAAATCCCTTGAGTGCATTATGAGAGAGGTTGGTATTCCTAATCGTTTCATTAGATGGACATTGATGTGTGTCACAACTATTAACTACAAGTTCAACATCAATGGGAACTACACTACTGCAATGCAAGCTAAAAGGGGGATTCGCCAAGGAGATCCAATCTTACCCTTGCTTTTTGTCATCATCATGGAATACCTCAATAGGCTTATGAAGAAAATGCAGCTTGACCCTGGCTTTAAACATCATGCAAAATGTAAGAATATTGGCCTCACTAATCTTCTTTTTGCAGATGATGTTCAATTGTTTTGTAGAGGTGATATTGGCTCAATGCAAAAGATGATGGATACCCTGAAAATATTCACTGCTTCCACAGGCCTGAAATTGAACCCAGCTAAGTGTAAGATCTACTTTGGAGGTCTGGATGTGCAGGGTAAGGAGAGAATTAGGAATATCACTAATTTTGATGAAGGAACACTGCCAGTTAAATACTTAGGGGTACCCCTCGCAAGTAAGAAGTTATCCATCAATCACTATCTTCCTTTGATTGAAAAGATTGTTAATAAGATGAAACACTGGTCCACCAATCTCCTTAGCTATGCAGGTCGTATTCAATTGGTAAAGAGTATCACTAGTGCTACAGCTTTCTACTGGCTGCAAAGTTTTCCACTGCCCAAAGCAGTGATCCAGAAGATTGATGCTCACTGTAGGAGCTTCATCTGGACTGGTAGCCACACCATAAGCAGGAAAAGTCCCGTGGCTTGGTCTCGTGTTTGCAGTTCCACGAAACAAGGAGGGCTCAAAATCTTTAATCTGGTAGTGGGGAATAAGGTAAACCTATTGAAATGCCTATGGAATATTTGTAGAAAAGCTGACAATATGTGGGTTAAATGGATTCATAATTACTATATCAAGGCCAGTGATGTTATGAGCTCAGTGGTGAAACATGATAGTACCTGGATCTATAAGAGCATCATGCAGCAAAGAGATAATTTGTCCCTGGTGCAGCATAATTGGGATAGAGCAGTTACCAGCCATAAGTTTGTCATGAAGGAGTTTTATCTGGCCCTGAATGATGACCATAACAGGGTCCCTTGGTTCAGAATTCTCTGTCACAATAGAGCTAGACCTAGGGATATCCACTGCCTTTGGATTGTGTGCCATGGGAGACTTGCTACCAAAGCAAGACTGGCTAGACTTGGTCTGTTGCACGATAGTAGATGTAATATCTGCAAGATGCATGAGGAAACTATCGACCATCTTTTCTTTGTCTGCAGGGATACAAAAGAGATATGGCGCAAAGTTCTCACCTGGTTAAACATTCAACATGAGCCGTTGGAATGGAAGTATGAATTGAATTGGATCATGAATAAAACGAGAGGGAAAGGCTGGAGAGCCATGCTTTTGAAGATGGCAATCGCAGAAACAGTTTACTATCTTTGGAGTTATAGGAACAATATTTGTTTTGATACAAATGTGGATAATACAAACATAGATAGGAAAATTATAGACAATTTAGTGTATAGAGGGTGGAGGATTCCCAAGCTTAGGGAACACATGGCTTCTTTGATGCTATAGGGCTAGACGTTCTAGTCTTTTGTTTCTAGGAGGGTTGGATCCTTAGGGATCACCATTGTATTCTTGGTTTTTTGAATTAATATATATCCCTTTGATTCAAAAAAAAAATTAGTTTATCAGCTATCAACTATAACCCCTAAATTATCAGTCGTCAGACACCACATATAAACTATAAATTATTAGTTAACTTATTAGACAATCGTTAATTATTTTTTAAAACAAAATTTAATAAGAGAGGAAATAGTCTCATAACAAAGAATTTAATTCTATAAAGTTAGCTTATATTCAATTAGACGAAGTTTCAAATAAAATTATTTTAAATAAAAAAAAATTATTTAAAAATAAATTAAATTATCCAAATATTTGTCATTCATAAAAGAAGTTATAATAAGTGGTGTATATGTTGTTTCTTTTTTGTCAAATAACTGACGGGAAAACATAGAGAAAAAACTAATTTATTTGTAGTAGAGACGAATCAATTCAGCAATAAAGAAATTGTACAAACACGAAAAATACTATTGGGCAAATAAAATCATATAACAATACAACTTACAAACCATATACTCCATCTGTCTCATAATAGATGTTCTCTTTTTATTTTTATTTGTCTCAAATTATTTGTCAATTTAAAATTTCAATGCTATTTATTATTTTTAACTCAATGATTTATTCTTATTTATTGTGCTTTGATTTATTTAACTCATGCACTATCTATTATTAATAAAGTTATTTTAGTAAATGACATTCATTTTATTATTGAAATCAACATAATTAATTATTATCTTAAAAAACATAAAAATTTCAAAAAGAACACCTATTGTAAAACGGATGGAGTAATATTAAAACAAAAATGGTCAAACCATAATAATCTCTTTATCCTTTTCCAAAGAAGCATGGTTACAGTGTAAAAATTATCAAACATGATAATAATGTAGCAATACAAGTCAATTAATTACTACTCCCTCAGTTTTTTATTATAAGTCATTTTGAAAAAAAATTGTATTTAAATATAAGTCACTTTACAGTTCTAATGAATAATTAATGTTATTTTTTCTATTATATCCTTAAATATTTATTATTCTCTCTCCTTTCAATTATATAAATTTATCTTCCATATGTCATTAATGAATGATAATCTTGTAAAAACCTTCATAATTTCTCATTTTCATATAACAATTAGATTTTTCTTAATTCATATAAAAAATCTAAAACGACTTATAATAAAAAACGGAGGAAGTAGTACGTAAGGTGTTTGTTGGATTGAATTAAATTGAGAAAAAGCAAAAGTCACTTAGTCAACTCATTTAAATTTGTAAAAACTAGAAGTCCATCCGTAGCATATATGATACTCTACCAAAATACTTATCATTAATAATTTTTAAAAGTGTAAATTTAAATAAGTATATATTTATCTATCAATTATTCTTCTAAAATGATACATATGTTAATTTAAAATAAAAATTCAACAAACATTTAAAAACAAAAATAAAACAAATTAATATTATATAATTTAATATAAGAAAAATAATTAAAGCAACGTAGAATATATATACAAATGTCAATATGTTTGTTTGACCATTATATATATATATATATATATATATGTATATATATATATATATATATGTATATATATATATATATATATATATATATATATACATATATATATATATACATATATATATATATATATATATATATATATAGGGGACGACTCAAGTGAGAACACTTGGTTATTATGAGAAATGAGAACAATGAATCACGACCATTAAATTTGATTTTAATGGACTGGATTGGTTTCTCTTTCTAAGATCTATATATATATATATATATATATATATATATATATATATATATATATATATATATATATATATATATATATATATATATATGGGGAGAGATATATTTACTCTAAAAGTAAGTTGTTATAACTTACTCCACATCTTGACCATTAATTCTTTTCAATATAATAATTAAAGTTAATAAAGGAATAATTTTCTCTCTCCACATTTAATTACTTATTATTTTTAACCATTAGATTGAAAAAAATAAATGGTCAGGATGTGGAGTAAGTTACAATAACTTACTCTTAGAGTAAATATATATATATATATATATATATATATATATATATATATATATATATATATATATATATATATATATATACACGTATCAAATGAGAACTTTTAATAACAACCGCACGATTTAAAATCAATGCTCAGATATGCATTTATGTGATATGTATTTAAATCAAAATCTATCTATTAATTATTGTCTTTTAAAATTTGAGTGAAATCTGAGACATTGATTTTAAATCGTACGGTTATTATTAAAAGTTCTCAGTTTTCATAATAACCAAAATTCTCATTTGATACGTCCCCTATATATATATATATATATATATATATATATATATATATATATATATATATATATGGTCTATTATTTCTCCTAAAAAATAAGCTATTTATAAGACCGTTTAATCGAATGCTGTTAACGATTGAGATTTGGTGTAAGTCTTTAAGACTTACAATTGAAAAATCATATATTTTTTTAATTTTAATTTTATTTAATATGACTGTTTCATTCATTTATATTAATAGTAGAGATTTAGCGTAAAACTTTTAGACTTACTAATGATGTCAACAGATCCTAACTCAAGAATCGCTATCTACAACAAATGTTGCTCTAGCTTAAGCAAATTAGGCATAGAATCCTTCCCACAAAAGGATAGAAGAGCTTGAAGCATCTTTGAAGAAGTCTGAGAAAGGTCAGAAGAAGGCTGAAGACAACATTTAGAGATGCATGTTTAGAATCTCACCTTGACAAAGGAGTATGTAACACCCCGATTTTTTATATTTATATTTTTATATAGAATTTTGGAATGTTTTTAGTGAATAATTGATGTTGGTGAATTTTAGTTATAATTAGTGTAGAAGTGAGGATTGGTGGTTTTGGAGCAAAGTAGATTTAATTAGATTTTAATTATTTAATTAATTGAGAAAATAAGAAACTATTAGCTTTGGGGCAATAAAATAGACTTTTACAAAAATTAGGGAGGTGAGTAGAGTTATATAGAGTTTAGGGGAGTTTTTAGAAATAAAATAAAATAAAAGAAAAATTAGGTTTTTCATTTATATAAATAGAGAAGTTGAGAGAGAATTAGTTCGTACGTGAAAAGTTTAGAAAAAGGCAAAAGAAGAGAAACCCTAAGAGAGCTTTTGGAAAGAGAAGAGAGAAACTTCTATTGTTAAAGCTTCAAGTTTCTTTGAATTCAAGGTAAGGGAGGGGGAATAATTCATGTATGGATGTTTAAGCAGATGGATAATGAGGGTTCCTTGCCCTCATACCTTTTTCTCTTTTTTTTTTCTCTTTGATGATATTTGAGGCCAAAGAAGGTTTGTGTAAAACCTTTATAAGGCAGTTGATATGATGTTGTTTTCATAGTTTTTGAGTTCTGATTTGTTGCTTAACCAAATATGATGGTGTGTTCATATGTTGAAGCATTTTGATAAGATGAGAGTTGATCTGATAATTTATGTTGATGTCTTTTGATAAGGCGAGAATATAAAAGTTATGAATTAATAAAATATGTTAATGCCTTATGTTAAGGCGAGACTTTACTGATAAATTATGTTGATGCATTTTGATAAGGAGAGAATAATAAATAATTCATCTTGCCTTCATTATTAGTTGTGTCTTTCTAACGTATTTACCTTTAGCACAACTTTTTTGGGGACAAAATATTTCCTTAGGACAACTATTAAAGAATAAAAATATAGACATTTTGTATTGTAAAAAGAATAAAAATATAGACATTTTGTATTGTAAAAAAAAGTTTTAAAAAATAGAATACACCACTCCAGTATATTTGTATTTAAACCTTTTAGTATATGATATTTAGGGGGTGTAATCGGTCTAGTTTAGACTGGTTTTTATCAAAAATATATATGAGTAGATGACATCTTTATCAGTTTGATTTGATTTGGTTTGGATTTTAGTGTTTTTAAAAAATGGAATCGAGTCAAACTAATCGATTTGTTTCAGTTCGGTTGATTGGTTTACAATATTTTTTCAAATATTATATTCATATGTGTATTCTCCTTTATCATATTTTCTTTATCATATTTTCAATGTATTTTCTGCTATTAGTTTTCTAATAATACATTTCATCACTACTTATCAAACAACTTATAAATTATATATATATATATATATATATATATATATATATATATATATATATATATATATATATATATATATATATATATATATATATATATATATATATAAAACAAATAAGACACAACAATTAACAACAAAAGGTTGCAGTATACAAAAATTAAAATATTTCACACTTCAAACATACATCAAAGCTATTTTGTAACTAGGCTAAAAAAAATTGTTGAAGAAAATAAGGGCCCGTTTGGTGCGCAGGATAAGAGACAGGATAGGATATCTGTATCATATCCTATCTTAATTTAGTGTTTGCTGACACAACATGATGGGATAAATTAATCCTGAAACTTATCCTATCCTGCCTCATTAGTTCAAATTGTTATCCTGAATATGAGCTGGGTTAGAATCCGGCAGGATAGGATAAGAAAATGATTTACTAATTTACCCCTATAAAATATAATTTAAAATAAAAAAATTAAATATTACAAAATATAAATAAAAATTAATTTGATATTAAATTAAAAATATTAATAATTAATTTAATAAAATAAAAAAATTAGAATATTTAAAAATAAAATAATTCTTAAAATTTTAAAAATATGAATTCTAATTTTATTTTTTATCAAATTAAATATATATTCTTGCAAGGGTAATTTTGTCATATATATATATATATATATATATATATATATATATATATATATATATATATATATATATATATATATATATATATATATATAAATTTGGAAATTATTTTTTTTTGGAAGAAAAGATAATTTTATTTCCAAAACAGTTAGGTACACGCCGGTTTAAAACCCATGCTACAAGGACAATCAACAGTTACAAATGTGCTTTATCAGCCACCAACTAACTAAACATGTGATTAGCCAATTCTCATCAGTTCTTTGTTCACATGAGTACGCAACGCTTTTCGACCGCTGCATCTAGTTACCACCGCTTGTTTAATGTTTTGGATTACATTGATAGGAACCTGATTTTGGAAAATAGCAGCATTCCGAGTTATCCATATATAATAGATTGTTTCCGTGAGTGATATCTTCAGAATATCTCTACGCCAGCCCTTTTTTTTCGTTTCTCCAATGAGCCACAACTTTTCTCTTTCCCAGTCCAGCACTGATCTGGAATATCCATTCCACTCCAATATATGCACCCATATCCGCTGAGTGTACTCACAGTGAAAGAAGAGATGAGGCAAGGTTTCATTTTCCTGGCAGAATACACAAATCCCATCCGTGATAATACCAATCTTCGCAAGCCTATCTTTCGTAGGGAGCCTTCCTAACATGACCAACCATAGGGTGAAACAGGCTCTTGGTCGAGCATGGTTGTTGTGAACCAATTTCTTCCAGCACACATCACCACGGTCTCCCCTAATATCCTTGTACATGTCCGCAGTTCTGTATTTTCCACTTTGAATGCTTGTTGCCCAATATTGGCTATGCTGAACCATCTCTCTGCATTTCATTATGCGGCACACCATCCAGGAACAGTTTGGTGGTACCTGCCATTGCATAACAGATCTGTTCTTGATGTAGTACGAATTAAGCCATCGAATCCATAATTTGTCTGCCTTCATATGAAGATTCCAGAGAAGTTTACACAAGGTTGCTTTATTCCAATCAATGATTTTTTACTCAATAGTATCAATGATTTTTTTTTCATTATTGAAAAATATTATTTTTATTAACTTATTAATTTTAAAATATTTTACAAAATAATATAGAAAAAATATAGTTATTTTACAAGCGTGTGTGTGAGTGTGTGTATATATATATATATATATATATATATATATATATATATATATATATATATATATATATATATATATATATATATATATATATACTATCTGTTATCCTGTGTCAACCAAACACATGATAGGATAAGTCTTATCATGTCTGTATCATATCCTATCCTTATCCTGCTTGATATCCTATCATGTCTCTATCATATCCTGCGCACCAAACGGGCCGTAAAGGTATAAATAAAATGATGAAGACTAACTAAAAGAACTTAAACAAAAAAGAAAAGCAATCGATATATAGCACATCGACACTCGTGAGATCAATTTTTTTTTCACTTAAGGTTTCTACTTTCCATGTTTGAAATTTGGTTGTTTGCTGCATATTTTTACGAAAGGAAGAAAGTGTAACAAAAAATGGAGAAGGAAGAAAGTGTAAACAAAAATGGAGAAGGGTTGGGCAGGTGTAAAATTTGGTCTGAAGAAAAGATTAAGTATGTAGTCATCGGTTTGGCAGTTTCTAAAAACTAAAATTGAGAACAGAACTAAATCAAGCCAGTTTCCATCAGTTTGGTTTAGTTTTTAAATCTAACTAACGAAAGTCGATTTACTATTGAATTGATTTGGTTTGAATTGTCAGTTTAATCGGTTTGTTCTGGTCCGCTTACACCCCTAATGATATTGACTACATTTATAAGAAAAAATATATGTGAATTTTGAAAAGTGTATTTTATAGAAATTTATTTTATACTAATAAAGTATATTGAATTAATTCTCATATAAATTAAATTGATTCTACGGAACGATACCATGACAATCAAACGATGGTAAGTGAATAATATCAGATTCAGTAACTCAATAATTGTTTTGATTTCCAATTTTTTTGGGTCAAGTAGTCTAGTGGTTGGAGTTCACCCTTCAAAGATCAACAAGTGGGGATGTCGCGGGTTCGAATCCGGAACCCTGCACCTGATGTTCTTGTACAATTACCAACTAAACTGACTTAACGGGACATCGATTTCTAATCTTTGGTGAAAGATATATTCTCAACTTTGGTTAAAATCTTTAGGCTTTCTTCAAATCTTTCTTAACTGTTGGAATCTTATTAGTATTGAAGCATGCTTTAAAATATTTGAGAGATGCAAAGAAAAAAAGTTTCGAGATTACTAAAGATCAGAAAGCTGCTAAGGTAGGTCTATCGAACGACAAGTCCGATTCGAACGATTCGTGGGTATTAAATTTGGTCAGTTTGTTTGGTGGATGTGTTCATTAATATTGGAATATTTTATATTAATTTTGAGATTTCTTAAGATAATCTAAATTAATATAAAATATATTATAAAATATTTATAACATTTTAAATCAATATGAAAGATATTGATAATATTTTAAATTAACATAAAAGATATCATAATATATCTATTGTATTCTAAACTAATATAAAATATATCATTAGATGTTTCATAATATTTTTATTCTAACAATTAATGTGTTATTTTTTTTGGATCATTGAGGATTTGTTGGGTTTCAACCATTATAAATATGCATCTCTATCATTCTTGATTTCATAATTTTTAGGAAGATATATAGATGGATTTTAAAATACTAGTGGGAAACTCGGAGAGGCAAGAGTTGAAATTCCTTGAAGTTTTTGGAGTTTGGAAAACCTTTTGAGGTATCAAAGGGAGTCGAGAAACACTTCAAAACTCCCTGGGCTTGTGTGATTTATATATTTAGAGTTGAAGATATGGAAACACTTTGGTAGAAATAGGGTTTGGTTTGTGGGACCTCCAACGACTTTTTTTTGTAACTCATTTGTAATCTAGGATAACAAATTTTGGGAGTATAGTGAATCAGAGAGCTGCTATCTCTCCCAGAGTAGATGGTTTGATTGAACAACGTAAACAAATTATTGTGTTCTTGTCTTTTATCTTTTTTCTTTCTTCTTGTGATTTGACTTTTACTGTTGGCAGATTATTGTGTTGCTTTAGGCCATTTATTTTTGTTGCAATTGTTCTTTATCACCCCACATCAAATTTTTTGGTGTGTTTGAACTCTGAATAATTTTTCTTAATTACTTTGAGTTATTCTACCTGTTTTTTTTTACAACGAGTAACATCGAATGTGGGAAAAGGGGATATTGTTTTTTATACAAAAAAGGGTATTGTTTAAAAGTGGGCACCATGTATAAATGAGAGGCTGAGAAGTTTTCTGGACACAAAAATTATGCATTGTGGAAGGTAAAGATGCAAGCAATTTTAACTCAATAAAAGTGTATTGAAGCAATGAAGGGTGAGACATCGATGACTGCACGCCTAACACAAGTAAAGAAGATCGAGACAATGGATAAGGTTAGGAGTGTCATCATCTTGTGTATCAGGGATAAAGTTCTCAAGAAAGTCGTCAAGGATAAGGTTGCGGCTTTGATGAAGGCAAAACTTGAATCGTTGTATATGACCAAGCCTTTGGCTCACAGGTTGTGTCTAAAACAATAACAACTTTATTCATTTCGAATAAATTTTTTGGTGTGTTTGGACTCTGAATAATTTTTCTTAATTACTTTGAGTTATTCTACCTGTTTTTTTACAACAAGTAACGTCGAATGTGGGAAAAGGGGATATTGTTTTTTATACAAAAAAAGGTATTGTTTAAAGTGAGCACCATGTATGAAGGAGAGGCTGAGAAGTATTCTGGATACAAAAATTGTGCATTGTGGAAGGTAAAGATGCAAGCAATTTTAACTCAATAAAAGTGTATTGAAGCAATGAATGGTGAGACATCGATGACTGCACGCCTAACACAAGTAAAGAAGATCGAGATAATGGATAAGGTTAGGAGTGTCATCATCTTGTGTATCAGGGATAAAGTTCTCAAGAAAGTCGTCAAGGATAAGGTTGCGACTTTGATGAAGGCAAAACTTGAATCGTTGTATATGACCAAGTCTTTGACTCACGGGTTGTGTCTAAAACAATAACAACTTTATTCATTTCGAATAGTAGATAACAAATTCATACTGGAGCATTTAACAATATATCACAAAATTATTGATGATTTTGAGAATATTGAAATGAAGATTGAAGATGAAGACAAGACTCTAATTTTGTTAAATTTGTTACCCAAATCATTTAATCACTTTAAGAATTCTATTTTTTATGATAAAGAATGCACTACGATGTTTGTTCTTTATTTGTTATTGATATACTTATTTGTATTGATAGTTTGAATTTAAATAAAACGTATTAAACATTTTTTATTGATGTACCTATTAGTAGATTAGTAATAAAATAATACTTAAAAGTAGTATAAAAATTTAAAAGCAAGATCAAAATTTTCTTTTAAAAACACCATTAAAATGTAAAGGGTGGACTTTAGGGGCCATCGTTTCATGGATCAACATAACGTCATATCTAGGGCTGGACAACGGGCCGGGTTGGGCGGTTTCGGGCCCAAAAGCCTCACCCAACCGAACCCACGGTTCCACTATGAAGGCCCATTTCCGCCCAATATTAAACACGGTTTGAACGGGTTCGGTTTGTGCGGATCGCGGGTTAACCGAAATGGTTTAGTCGGGTTATTGGGTCGATTCCTCTTCCAAAAAAATGAAAGTTTAACAAGCACTTCTACAAAATGATATAATTAATAATTGGCCAAATATCATCTTGGACCTTAGTTAAACATGATACCAGTATGATTCAATGACACATTCAATCTTATAAGTTACAATTACAAATTATTACAACCAACACATTCAATATTTACAACCAACACATTCAATATCACTTCCTCGGAGCAAAATGCTGCTTGTTTATACCTGGCAGGAAGACACATTATAAAAAACAAAGGAAGATTAATAATTAGCAACATAAATATTATCCTTACTGAAAGAGAAATGAAAAAATTATCTTACATTTGCAAAAGATACTTTAGCCATATGTAACCATATCTCCATTGGTTATGGAAGGAGGTTTTCATTCATCTGCTCCAAGCTTCTACCCTGCATAACATTATTATTATTCCCATAACTTTAATTGATAAAACTTCAAAAAGGAAGCATATAAAAGAAAAATATACCACTTATATAAACCAAACAAGACAACAAAAATTTACACAATACACCAAGATAACACCAGACAGCCTCACAAGCTCATACCATGCTTCCCTTTCCAACTTCTGTTCCATTAATGTCTGCAAAGATAAAGCAATAGAAATTCAATTAACTAGTTTTAATAGAAATTCAATAGAACTTGTGTTCTAATATCATCACCAAACAATAAGTTCATATCATAATAAATGAAAATTATTGTAATTATAACTAGTTTTCACATAAATTAATGTTTACTCTACGCTCGCGGCATCGTCTAAAGCAAAATTAACTATAGTTTCAGAATCGGTAAACCTCTTATGTGCAGATACTATGAGAGCTTACAGCTGCCAACCTCTTGCAGAGCTTCCAACCGTCATTTTTGAGTACCTCATTATATTATGATAAGCCGCATCTAGATTCATCGAAATCGCATTTTCGAGTCCAAGGTTGAACCTCCCTTCTGCATTCTCATATTCAGTTAGAGATGCTGCATTTAGAAAGTTCAAAGACTCTTTTTGAAATGTAACTCTTTTAGAATACACTATAGATGTTCTAGCTGCTGTCCCGTAACAGAATTTGTTGGCCTTAAACTCTAAAATGCTCATTTTGATGCTTGGCTAGATCAATAACTTGTTGTGAACTGTAAACTGAAACCAAATCATACAAAACAACACGTACCTCATAGAGATGGAGAGACATATGAAATTTATATGGAGAGTCAAGAGTAACAGAACAAATCATAAAAACAAACCAAACAATAACCCCAATCAAAAGTTAGAACTATCACTAAAGAAGTTAGAAAATAGAAAGGGTAAGAAATAAAATTACACACCTTTACACCTTCAGCTCATAGATCAGAAAAAATGCATCCTAATGAATCACAAAAAAAAAAGTCAGAAATCAAATAAACCACAAAACTTAGAAAATCATAAATCTAAAACTAGATCAAACACCAACCTTGCAAACGAAAGTGATGAGAGAAGAAAAATGGAGAAAGGAAGACTTGGAGGTGCGGAGAGCATGAGAGACGGATATAGTTTGTTTCATCAGAAAGAGAGAGAAAAAGAGAGAACACGTAAAATGAATGAATAAAAATGGTGATGATGATGATGATGGTGACTGGTAAGCAACGGTGGTGGTGACTGGTGAGCAACGGTGGTGGGGAGTGATGAAACGATGGCGGTGGTGAGAGGAGATTGTGGCTGCTAGGGTTTCATCAGAGAGAGAAAGTGTGTGAAGTGAGATGTGGTCTGAAGCTTGAAGCTAGTATTACACCCCCAAATGACAACGACATCGTTTCTCAATAGTCATTCGGGCGGGTCTGGGTACCTGCGGTGCAACATTTCCTACCCAGCCCGCCCATTTGAAACCACGTGAAACCGCAAGTTTCACCCATTGGACCCGTTAGTCCGATTGGACCCGCCCATTTTCTTTTTGTTTTTCGGTTTTCCAAGGGTTGGGCCGGTTTCACGGTTTTTGTCCACCCCTAGTCATATCAGTCACTTGACTAGTGATTGGTCAGTCACCATTTCCAATTTGAATTTAAAGGTTAATTTAAGAGCCCATCTTTAACACATTCTTCGACCTTTCAAAGTCAAAACTTATTTACATCTCATAAATACTACTCCACATTACACAAGTTTTAAAAACGTTGACATCATCAAAATTAATTTTTCTTTAATTTTTCCATGCTCAAGGAAGGATCCTCCTAATCAATAGTTGAATACCTAGTAGATATAACTAAAGTTTAATAATTATTTTAGTTATTTTCTCTGTTTTTTTTTAATTGTTATTTAATTTAGGTTTTTATGGCTAGTATGATAGTGCTTAATAAATTTTCGTTTTTTTTTTTATTATGACAATTTTTATTACTATTATTTTTAATTATCTAGACACGCCAGCCTTAAGTTTTTTTAAGCTTTAAATATTTTTTAACAATTATGTAATCAATTTCTCCAAAATTTAAACATTGTTTAAATTTTTAATCAATACAACATTTCTATTTTCAAATTCTTCAACATGGTTTTTAGCATAATTGTTATATTTTTTATAAATAATTGTGAATAATTTGCAAAACAATATATATATATATATATATATATATATATATATATATATATATATATATATATATATATATATATATATATATATATATATATTGTCGGGAAGAAGAAAGAGTACTACTTTTTTAATAGCAATAAAACAAATATTATTGATAGAATCATGTCTCTTTACAAACAAACAATATACTCTTACAACAGAAATAAAAAAGAAAATTTATGTGGCAAATAAAGTCATATATCTCTTTACAAACAAACAGACAATAATATTAAAACATCTACCGAAAAAAATATAGTATAAAACAAAATTAGTCAATAACATAAGCACAAATTCACACCATAATGATCTCTTTATCCTTTTCCAAAGGCTATTGTGTCAAAAATGTCAAACATGATAATAATGTTAATGTAGCAATACAAGTCAATTAACTACGTAGTTATAGATAAGTTGATAGAGAAAGGGATACCGTAGGTTCACTAAGACCACTCAGTCAAGGTTTCATATTAGTTGTCATGTAAAAGATAACATATAATATAAACCGTGATAAGCAATGGGTTTTTGTTGATTGGGTAGAAATAGGGTGTAGAAGAAAAGTCATTAAGTCTAATTCATTTGGTTTAGGTCAAAATGAAGAACTTTTGGTATTATTTAAATATTTGATGTCTCAATCTTTAAGTGTATTGAGCTTGATTGATGTTATTTTTCTTTCTAGTATTGTTTTTGTGTTATGTTTGATGTAGGTTGAATTTTGTTGATTGTTATTTTTTTTTTTTCTCTTTATGGTGAAACAAAATGAGTGGATGAGAGGTTATTTTCATATTTCTTATGTGTTTTTAAATTATCAAAAGTTCTCCTTTTATAATAAAACATTTAACTTAAAATGAAGGTTTTTTAGGGCCGGATCTACATCATAATTGATTAAGTTACAACCATAATCGATTATGACAATTTTTTTTTATCTAAACCATAACTTATTATAAGGCGTCATTAGTCGATTATTTATGGATTTTGCCCCATAATCAATTACACTAGTGTCATAATTAATTAGAAGGTAAATTTTATTGTCTAATCGATTAAGTGTAGTATAATTGATTATACTTAAACTTTGAAAAAGTTTGCCTAAACCAATATGTATTAAAAGAAGTTTTTGGAAATTATAAGAAGTTTGAAAAATATTTGTGTGTGTTTGTGTGTATATCATGTTAGTATCTTGAGAGAAACGTATTAAATATTTCAAACTAATAATTCGAAACAGATAAAAGTAACTAAATCACATTATCAAATGGGGAGCTTTTTGCATAAAAGTTTTTCCTTTGATTTTGTTCTTAGTATTTGATTTTCTTGTTTTAATCATTGAAACTTCTTGCTTTTTAATTTATTTCAATCCTTTTTTTAACTGTGTTTATGATAGTTTTACTTTATTCTACTTATCATTATTAAAATTTATTATACACATTAAGAACATATAGTCACATATATTGTTTGTTGACTATGCAATGATAAAAAAATATTATAGTTTGTTCATTTTTTTTCACTTGCTAACAAACATTTTTTAGCTACTTCACTCAAACTACTTTCACTGACATCCTCTAATATTAAATGTTATTGTTTGGTGTTACCATAAAAGACTTGACTGACTAATGATGCATTACCAATAAAATTTGAACCATTTAAAATATACAAACAACACATTTTATACCCTTTAGCAATTATATTGCATCATGGGAAATTCTCGACATGTCATGTTTAGTTCTAGTGTAATAGTCTAAATCGCCAAACATGTTTATAGACAACAAATTTTGCTTTAGTTCAGAAAAATACCTCAATATGTAAGAGGAGCCACTACAACATTTTTGACTTTAGGCAACGAAAGTATAGACAACGGCTGAAAAACCGTAGCCTAAAGTTGTATAGGCCGCGTTTTTTACACGTTGACTTTTTTCATGAAAACCGTCGTGTAATCAGTTTAGACTACGGTTTTAAACCTGAGGCTATAACAAAACCGTAGCTTATTCACCTTTAACTACGGTTCTGAACCTGCGGTAGTTTCTTATATTGAAGACAACAGGTTTAAAGCGCGGCCTAATCTTTAAACTACGATTTTCTAAATGTGGGCATAGCAAAACCGTAGCTTATTCACTTGAATTTCTTTTCTCCACTTTTTGAAAAAAATTGAAAATCTAGGGATCGAACCCATATACTACACAACCAGCAGACCATCATGCGTGAATGATGTTTTTATTGTTGTAATTTCACACATATAATAATTTTATAATATATTTATAAAACTTACTGGAAGATTTTCATCCTCTTAATATTTTCATTAGTTTAATATATTTGTTCCATGTTTTGTGGCTTGTTGTAAGGGATTGATTAATTTTATATTATAAGCTTTATTTTAGACTTTATATTATAATAATTTTTAAAAATTTATATATTTTAATTAATTTTTTTAAAGTTTGATAAAAAATTATTTTAATATATATCAGATAATTTAAAATGTATGATTTCGTCGAAATAAATTTTAAATTTTAAAATTATCTTATGAATTTAAATAAAAATAATTATAATAATAATTTAAATAAAAAAATTATCAAAAATTTATTTTAAAATAAATAAAAAATGAGAAAAAGAGGAAATGCTTAATATTTGTTGCTTTGTTTTACTAATACGTAGGATGGGTTTATATCATTTCTTATTTTTTATATTTTTTATGCCATTAATGTTAAAAAAATAAATTAAATATATAATGTATTGAAAGAATCAATTTCTTTATTTTTCATTTCTTTATTTTTCTACTGATAGGTACTGTAGGATAATCTCCAACCATCCAATCTGTTATATTAATTTTATATTTTTACTGGGTTTTAAATTATCAGTATTCTTTCAGCCACAACCACAAATTCCAAATCCCAATTCTAAACCTAAAATTACAATTTGAGTCATGTATCGTCTCTTTAACGACAAATCTCGATAATCCTCTCCAGCCTTATCATCTCCGTTTTCGCTCACCGCGCTCCAGTCTCAACCTTCCGCAATCCAACACCCACGTTGCTCGATTTACGGTATTTGCTTCATCCTTCCTTCACTTGTCAATAGGAGTGTTTCTCATGAATTGACGCAGCGTCTGCGTCAATCTTCACACTGCAACCTTGAGCTTTACTTGAATGTCTATGATATGTTCAATTAGATTAACCAAATTGTTTCTGTTAAGATTTACAAAGACTTAACAACAAAAAGGTTATTTTAATTTCACCAATCCTTGGATGTTTATTTTTTTTTTCTTTTGAAATATTTGTATTTTTGTTTTTGATTCAAATTCAATGCTTTAGGTGAATTAGGTTATGGTTAATTGAAGAGTTTTGATTTGTGATTGATTTATTTATTCAGTGACATTGGATGTGCTAAAGGAAGACACTATTGAATGAAAGGGATGAAACCTTCTTCATTCCTCATTCTCGTGGAAGATTTGTGACCTAGCTTCCACCTGTTCATCTCATTGTTCTCACATGCGCTCTCCCTTGTTCATATCAGATTTTGAAAGTTTTTTTTTTTTTTTACAGTTTATCATGATTTATGAAGTGCTCGAGACTCATCCGTTTTTATTTCTAATTGCTTTAAATGAGTTTATTACCTACATGGTACAGGGACTTCTCAAAATATCGAGAATTTGGTAGGGAGGTGAGCAATGTTAGGGATATTTCTTTGATAAAATCTAAAATAGTATGTGCTTTCTATTCTTTTAATTTCCATCTATCTCTATAGAGTTTGAGGTGCTTTTTAATTTTTGTGGGGTTTCTATCCAAAGTTTGGCCGGTAACCCCAAGGATGCAAAATAAGGTTTTTATGGATTTGGATTCACCTTCTTGTGAACATTTGAGTCATGGTCTTTATATTCATGGAGTTGTTTTGATGTGTGACTTGACGTGGCTGATATTAGTGACTTTGTTGCTACTAAGGTACTCTTTCAACTCTCTTATTTTTGTTTTTATGAAAGGATGTAAAAATACACCATGATTTGATTGAGGAATGGTAAATAATTGAACCATCATCCACTATTTCTCTATAAACTTTCACTTTTTATTTCATTGCCTCACACATGAACACTAATTCAATTGGAAATCTTGTGAACAGTGCTCAAGGCTATGCAAATGGACGATGATAAATATAAAGATCAAGTTGTATTACGATGAAGATTTACTAGCTTTCTTAGTTTTCTGTTGATTAATTTATATTGTATTATTGTGTTTTTTTAATGTGAGTACTAGTATGAGGGAGTGATGTGTGATATGTGTGATACACAGTGATTATGCATCTGTCATATATATTTTATCTCCTTTTGAACCTCTTGCACTCCATATGCTTGAAGTGATTATTCAATATATTTTATTGCCTTTGTTTAAGTGCCACACTGGATTCGTACTTTGTGGGAGAGAACTAATTTGGTTCCTCCATTGTAGGTAATTTTTTCTAAATAAGTGTTGTTAAAGTCTAAACTCATTTTTGTTGTAGCTAGCTTAGTGTTGTTAAAAAATTGAGTCAAACTATCCCAAACATTAAATATTATTATCAAATCAAACAAATCTACCTTATTTTAACTCCAAAGTTTCAATGTATTTTTTTCATTTGGCATACAAAATAAGAGCATAACGAGTGCATGACCAAATTCTTATGTGTTTTCAAATGTGTTATAACACAATAACACCCTCATAACCATAATTATATAAGGAAAGTACAATATCAAGGAAATTACCCTTGCTCCCCTTCTCAAGACAATCCTTCTTGAAGTGTCTATTTTATGAAAAATGAAGCATTTGTAATTTCATTTGTCGAACCTCTTGGACTTGGGATTTGACCTTTTTTTAATCATTTTAGTTCCCTCTACTCTTGCTACTCCCTCTTGAAACATTCAAAACTCTTCATTATCTTCCACCTTCGAGTCTTTAAACTTTGTAAGTTTGTTGGTTCTAATAGTCAATTCAACATATTCTAAGATAATATTGACTTCTTTACCATAGAGAAGGACGTTCTAGAGATGCTCAAAATATCTAAGTAATGATATTAACCAAAGTAGAGTCTTGTCTCATCATTAAAGTTTATCTTAATATTCAGCAAGTCATCAATAGTTTTGCGAAACATCGTTCATACAAAATAAATAGATTTGTTGTTTCAAAAATAGCCTATGAGCCAATGACTAGGTCATATATAACTATTCAAGCTTGACTCAAATTTCACATACAATATTGTTCCTTGCAACTTCCTTCTATACTTTATCTATGATGCACAATATAATTTTACTTTTGCCATTATCCACCATCTTGATGTTCTCTATTTGCATCTACTTTGCCAACATCAATGTCTTAAATTTTAATGGTTCTGCATATTTTTGTTGGATCAAAATTTACTACATATTCACTTTAAACAATCCAAAATTGTAGTATATGAAAACTTCTTGATAACATATTTAAAAATGATCATGCTTACTATAAACTTACACATTTTTCCCCTAATAGGCATCACTTGTGTAAAAATTGAACAGTGAAGGATTTAAATACACTCAAGAAATACGCTACGTGGAACAAATAAAAATGACAAAAAAACTTATACAAACCAAATAGTAGTTAATCTATAAAATTAGTTGATATAGAAAATTTAGAAAACAAAGAAATTGTTTACTCAATTTAATCTAAACCGATCTTCTCTGAGGGATAACTTAGCTCTCTAATACAATATCAATAAAAAGTCTTCAATTAGAGATTTCAAATGAGTTACAAGAAATTTGTTGAACAAGTTCATATGAACTTCGATTATGATTGAACAAAATTTTAGATATATTAGAGATATGTCTTATATATCTAATGTCTTAATATTTTATGTAAAGATGTGATGTCTCTCTTTCTTAAAGTCTTGAAGCAATGATCAACTTTTACTATTAGCACTCCCTAAACTTCTAAGCAAGCCAGATCAAGTTGTGGTTTGAATTTATGGACGAACAGGAGTGAGGGAAGGATTGCAGGGTTAAATATTATTCTCGTTCTCTTGTGGTCTTGAAGCATTGATTTGTTGTGGCTACCAAAGGTTTCTCGAACTCCTTAACATTTGATATCATAGTTCTAATTTTAGTTTATATAGTATATTCTAGTCTTAGATCAAGTATATGAGGTAGAAAATTCAAATTTGAGAGGGAGAATGTTGGGCTTAAGTGCAAGTGGTTAGTCACAAAATAACTATAAATGCAAAATATATTGGACTTAAAAGATAAGTGAACTACACGACCATCTTTGAATGTGTGTAAGACGGTCTATAGCACAAGACTTCATATTTTTTCATGATTAAATTATGGAAGAAAAAAAGGTCTCCATATACATATCACAAAGTTAATTTACAGTTAAATATGACCTCTTAAAAACATCCATGACTAATATGAAGTTAACATCAACTTATACAAGGTGTCTCAAAAGTTTGAGACGGTTCTGATGAACTATATATGTAATATCTTAAGGTTTAGGGTTAAGATGCACTCTCTCACTTTCTCTCTTGTTTTTATTCTCGAATAATTTATATTTTTATTTTAAATAATATATTTATTCATGAAATTTATTTATATACATTCATGGTGCAAAACTTTTGTACATATGTATTCAAAAACAATTTTAAATTTTTAGAAATATTTAAGTATTAAATCTAAAAAAGTGGCATGTTATATATATATATATATATATATATATATATATATATATATATATATATATATATATATATATATATATATATATATATATATATATATATTTCTCATCAACTATACTACCATTTTATTTAGTTATAGAAAAATTGTTTGATTTTTGCCATTATAAATATTTTTTAATTTGTTTTTGGTTCTCTGTTTTTTTTTTTTATAGTTTTAGTTATTGCAAAATGGGTTAATAGTACTTCACCCCCTTGTAATGTTAGCGAATTTTGCTTTTGCCCCCTCCCTACCTTTTGGCAACAGTTTTTTCAAAAAAAACCGTTGCCAAAACCTGCCTTTGACAACGGTAGGAGGGTAAACCGAAACACGCTCATATTACAGGGGGGGTAAAGTACTATTAACCCTTGCAAAATTGATTCACATTTGAATTGATAATTGTAATATATAAATATTTAATTTTAATTTCTTTAATATTACATAGATTAAATTTAATATAAACCAATTTCATAAAGATTAGAACAAAAAGTAAGAATAAAAAATAAAAAAATTTAATCAGACTAAAATATAAAATATTACAAAATATTTAAATCTATAAAAAATTTATACAAACTTCACCCTTTATTTAAAAAACCATGAGCTCAACAACTAATCACAAGCATTGCAAAATAAAAAGGACATAATAGTATATACACAAAGAATAAGAAAAAGAAAGAAAAAAAAATGTAACTTTTGGGTTGGCTAAAATCAGCAACATGCAACACCTTTCATCTCATCTCACACACATAATCATTAATGCTAGCTTAAAAATTTTTGAAGACTTAAAAAAGTAGTACTACACCACTTGAGGTTTCCCAGTGCAGTCACATTAAATGCACAACGCGGTTTTGAGACTCACAAAAATAGCTTATTACTCCATTTTGAGCTGACTTTTTCCAATTTCTTCTTACACCTTATGACAACAGTTAATGCTTTTGCTTTCAACTTTTGACTATTTGCACCCTTTCTTCCCCTATTTATACACCCTTTCATTTTGACTCTTGTCTTAACAACAATTCCTAAGTTAACAAGTAAGAGGAAAGAAAGTGAAGAGACATAAAGAAAGTTTTTTTTTTTTTTGTTGAGAAAAGAGAAAAAGGGGTTATTACAAAATGGTGAGACCACCATGTTGTGATAAAGAAGGTGTGAAGAAAGGTCCTTGGACTCCTGAAGAAGATATCATTTTGGTTTCTTATATTCAAGAACATGGTCCTGGAAATTGGAAAGCTGTTCCTACTAATACTGGTAATTACTAATTAGTTACTTAATTAGTTTGTTAATTTTTCATTTAATTTTCACCTTTTGTGACTATTGATATAAGTTGTTTGTTTTATTCTGTTTTGTTATACCTTAATCAAATGAAAAAGTTTGTTTCTTTTAATGTTTGTAATTGCGTTGTCTTTATTTTGTTATACCTTAATCAAATGAAAGTTTGATTCTTTTTAATTTTTTGATTTGAAATTTACTGTCTTTTTTTGGACTTGTTTTGTTAGACCATGAACAAAGATACTTTGATTCTTTTAAGGTTGATATTTGAAATAGTCTTGTTTTTGTTTTGTTTTATTCAAACTTAATCAAAGGAAATTTTGATTATTTTAATGATGTGTTATAGAAATTGAAAGTCTTTTTTTGTTTTGTTTAGATTTATCAGATTTCTTTTTGTTTTGTACTATGATGATGAAAGGAAAATTTGATTTTTTAAGGTTATGATTTTGATTTGTTATCTTTTGGTTTTTCAGGTTTGTTAAGGTGTAGTAAGAGTTGCAGACTTAGATGGACAAATTATCTAAGGCCAGGAATCAAAAGGGGTAATTTCACTGATCAAGAGGAGAAAATGATTATCCATCTTCAAGCTCTTTTAGGAAATAGGTATATTGATCAATTAACTTAAATCGCTTTCGCATCATGTTTGCATAGAATAAACTCGAATTGCAGTTATAACCTAAATCACGTTTACATCGCGATTGCAGAGATACCAAAAATTTTGATGTCGGTTATGAATTTGTATTTGTAAATTTTTAAACCCTATATTTATTTTCAGTACTTTTTTCATCAAAGTTGTTATTTTGAGTACTTTGTCTTGAAAAAGTGCTTTGTTTTTAAGTACTTTTTTTCACATGCTAAATTAAATGAGTTTGATTATTGTACAGATGGGCTGCAATAGCTGCATACCTTCCACAAAGAACAGATAATGACATAAAAAATTATTGGAACACTTATTTGAAGAAAAAGCTCAAGAAATTAGAAACAAACACTTCTTCTGAATCATGTTTAGGACAAGATGATTTCTCCATTTCTCAACCAATAGCTAGAGGACAATGGGAAAGAAGACTTCAAACCAACATTCACATGGCCAAAAAAGCACTTAGTGAAGCTCTTTCACCAGAAAAAAGCACTTCTACCAACTTATTTTCACCTCTTGAATCTAGCTTTTCTAATGAAGCTTCTTTTTGTTCAACAAAACCAATAACACATACACAAACACAAACACAATCTCTGTGTTATGCTTCAAGTGCTGACAACATAGCTCGTTTGTTGAAAGGTTGGATGAAAAATAAACCAAAAGGGTCAAATGGTAATAACACAAAAGTGATTCAAAAATATGAAACAAGTGCTTCTAGTGAAGGGATTGAAAAAGGGTCATCAACAATTTCTGAGAATTTTGAGTCTTTGTTTGGTTATGAGGATTTTGATTCTTCAAATTCAGATTCTACTACACTTTTTCAAGATGAGAGCAAAGGTGAAATTGGTGAAATTATGCCATTCTCTATGCTTGAGAAATGGCTTCTAGATGATGGTGGTTGTCAAGAAAAAGTTAACCTTAGTGAAATTAATTGCATGTTTTAAAATTGTTGCGACTATGTTTTGGATTTTCAATTTTGTAAGATTTGGAAATCTTGCTTTTTTTTCTTAGTTCTAGCTAGGACTAAGGCTAATTCAATCTCACTTTGGTTTTTTTTACTTTTTAGTAACACTTTGGTGGTGTAGAAGTGTATATTACAATCCAATATTAATGACATTATAATATCATCACATTCTACAATTAATTTCATGTCATTTATTTCTAGTGTCTTGTTGAAATTTTCCTATCATATGCATAATATGATGCAATTTAATATCATTTCTAGTACTATACTTTCTATTTTAAAATAATGGACTTTATTATTTAAAGAGATTGAGAAAAATATATACATAAAAATTTAAATAGTATTTTTACAACATTTATTGATGTATTTATTTTTATGATAATTGCTAAATAAAAATTATTTAATTAAAAATAATACATTTATGAATTTAATGTTTAATCACAACCATTAATAAATGAGTAATAGTTGACTTTTATTTTAATTTTTTTTAAAATGATATAATTGAATAATCATGATGTAATAATGATATAAATTTTTTTACGGGTGCATAGCAATTAAACTCAATATTTATTATAGAATGTGATAAGATAATACGGAGTATTTCAATCATTTCAAATTTTAAATCACTTTAAAATAAATGTGAGATTATAACTCTCATTTCATTTATTTTGACCGGATAACTCTGATTTCATTATCAACTAACATTAATGTGCAGTTAAACAATAAACTTAATCAAACAATGGCTTTCTTTTATTGGCTAATGTGCAATTTTGCATGTTGTTGAGTTCCAATGTAAAGTTGAAATTCGATTACCGTTGGTGCAAACAATTAAGCCATTAAACATTCTAGTAAACTATGTGAGGACATTCCCTATATCCCCGTTTTAGGAATAACTTTATAGATTTGGAGTTACTATAAACAAAGATGATTAACTTACTCTCTATGAGTAATAAACAAAGATGATTAAATTACTCAGCCATTAAACATTTCTTATACTACGTGATATGAAGGATAACTAAACCAACTGAATTTTTGTCTGAACTATTGTGACACATGAATGACACACAGTCAATGTTGAGCATCGTCGTTCGTTAATTAACAATGATAGATATGTTTACTTCAGTCACCAACATGTAACTTCAAAATGACAATTATGTGATTATCTCAATATTTTGGCAATGTCGTATCGAATGACTGATCAACTTAGATGTTACCTTTTTCAACTCTGTTCATGTTATTTGTCAAGCCTGATTTGTCTACGAATATTTGATGAAATTAAAACTTGCATAGTTGAACACAAATAAATAATTATTATGTCTCATCTATGATCTTATTTGTATTTAACTGATAATTTTAATTTATGTTGATGTAATATTTTGCTGATTTTGATCTGATTTAATGAAGTGTTTAAACTAAAATTTAGTGAGTTGAGTTCACACCACATTTAGATTCTAGAATTAAGAAAAATGAAATTTCAAGAGATTTTAATAGAAATTGAAAAGAAATGATTTATAAGCCACTTGCCTTAGTAGCATGGATCTTGCACCGACCTTAGTCATATATGTTTTAAGATCTAAAAGTTTTTATGGACCCAAGTAAAAGCAATTTTAAATGTTTTTTTAAGAACAAGTGAGTATTAATGACAATTTCTTCAAAATCAACACATTTAAAACACATGTAGACAATGGAGCTCATTTTATAATCGATATTGAACTTTAATATAGCTTGGGTGCTAATTTAGGTAAGAAAGGTGTTTGGAGATTCAATATCATTTTCAGAGGCGAAGAAGGGAGAAACCTTATGGCTTGCAACGAAGTCCAATTCGACAATGACAACCCTCATTTAGTGAATGCTATAGCTATGAAACGAGCTATTGAACTTAGTGGATTGTTATTTCAATAAGGTCATTTTCGACTCCGACAACAAAACCCTTATATAGAGTATTATCAGGTGGAAGAAAGAAGATATGAACAATGTGGAGAGAATATGCAACTATGTTCTTACTATGCAAAATCGATTTATTAGGATTGGGTTCACTCATGTTACCTTGAGTTTGGCCTTTAGCTTTGTGTTTATGTTATCTTTTGGGGAAATCACCAAACACCCATGTTTGTTTCACTTGTGAATATTTCTTTGTTATATTAACCAAAATACAAAAGAAGATATTTTGTGTCTTTCATCGCTTTGTGCATTGTAGGTGTGGAACCAAGTGCATTCATTTTTTCTCTCCTAAACTAGGGTTTTAAGGATTGACCCTCAAGCAACTAGTCATTCATGGAAGCTTAATGACTTAGACTTCAAAAGTGACATCCTCATCATTAAATGCCATGTCTTGAGAATCCCTTAACTTCATTTGATCAAGTTCATCTCAAGATCATGTGGCTTGATTCATCAAGAAATTACATAGGTTCATGTGTTTATTTTCTTGCATTCTTCAACAAGTTTCATCAAACTATGAGCCTCATCATCAAGTGTGCTCTAAGAAAGCATCACCTCAAGGTCTTATATATCTCCTCATGCCTTATAGTACAAGGAAAGTTCAAGAGATTCAAAGTTGATTCAAGAAGTTTGACCTAATTTGACAAGTCCTTGATTCTATGATCAAAAGGGAATAACTCTCTCAATTTTCAACATTTTTGAGTGCTTCTTTTTGCAAATGACCCTCCTTGACATCATCAACAACTTCTCTTCATAATTCAAGAGATAATTTTTTGAAGAAAACCATTAAATATGAGAAGACATTATAGGTCCTCCTTTGAAAATGCAAGGAATTTTATGTCCACTTCAAAGAATCATAATAATCTTGATTGAGTCTAATTAAATTCATCTTTGAGGATCAAGGGCCAATTTTGAATGGAAAATCATCAAAGAATGGAAAGCATTACAAGTCATTTCTAGGCCTAGGTTTAAGGCACACCTTATGTGCAAAACTGAACATAAGCCCAAATCACTCAATTTTAACTTTCTCTCGCATAAATATGTGTTAAAGAGGGAGAGCATCGTATCCACATGAATCCCTCTATAAATAAAATACTTTGCAAGGTTTTTTACAATTTCAACAATTACTATATTAATCGTTAAATAGTGAATCCACAAAAGGTTATATAATTCCTTTCAAGAATTCCTAAGCCACTATCCAAAGGAGCACTATTCTCAACGTAGTTGGCATACCCCCTCTTAGGAACTATCCATTCCAAGAGTGTAGGCGATGGATCCTGGAGGCGTCCACCCTGAGCCAGGTCAACCATGGGGGATGGGACATGAACCTTACATGTGGTTGGTGACGGTTCCTAACAACATGGAGGAAGTATAATAACTCCTCTCAATTAGATCTAGTATCGACGAATCTTCGATTCAGACTATAGATTTCAAAGAACACATCAAACACCTCAATTCAGCGAGGTACACTACCTAAAAGAAAATTCGTGAGGATTCTCACACCCAAATAAGGCAACAATTTGTAGCTACCGTAGCGCGGATTTACGGTCGACAAGTGGACACGTGCGACACCCACGAGGAAGGAAAAATATTATTGTCCTCACCAAGCCAGGAAGGCTTGACGAATATTACAGAAAAGAAGAAAGGAAAAATAAAGAAGATAAAATAAACAAGCTTCTGCGCCTCGAGACAATGCACCCTCGTCATCCTCGGAAGTCCTATCCAGAGCAGCCTTGAACGAGTCTAATCCTTCAACAAGAATAGAAACATCAAGAGAGAGTTCCTTCATCTTGTACACTGTTTGACCAAGGACCCCATACACACCCTACAATGTTTGTTGAAGGGACTCACAGAGCCTTTCCTTCAGGGCTACCATCTCAACTTAATCAGAGCCCGACATGAGTCTCATTTTCCCACTTAAGAGTATTTCGAGCCTCATTTACACGAAGGTCTACCTCAACAACAACATTGGAAGCTTTTTATGTTATTTTTTCTCTGCTTTATGGGAGGACTCCAGCCCAATGATCTGGGAGGCCAGGGCTGAAGGAGAGTCGTGGATCTTTGCTTCTTCTTCCAAAGCTTAAAAAATGCTTGATTTTCCCCCAATAGGTCGCCAAGTTCCTTACGAAAGGAGTATCACTTTTGCTCCATGTCTTCACATTTTCCCTTCCATGTTTCCCTCTCATTAGAGAGATTCCTACATCCAAGACATCCCCTCTGCCAGCAACGGCCAGAGAGACCAAGGAAGAAGCCTATTAGGTGTGGAAGGTGGCATTAGAAAGAAGCTCTATCCCCTCTATATTATAAATATTTTGAATGAAAGATATGTCCTTTGTAGTTACAACATGAGCATCTTTCTCAAGAGTGCGAGGAATCCAAGAAGAAAGAATGACAGGCAGTAGGAGGAAGGGAGTGACTCATCCTAAAGCAACGTCTCCAAATATTTGGGTTAGTTTAGGAGAACTCTCTTCTAGAGGGGAAGGTCGGTCTTAATATTGACCTTTCTTCATTGGAGCAGGAAACTATGGCGGAACTCCTACGGATAAAGTAGCTACAACACTCGTAAGATGATCAACCCCAGGGGCAGATGTGGTATCCTCGGTAGCCAAGGTATGAGAAAAATTCGTAGGAGGGGCGTAACACCCCGTCCTGTAGAATCGATATGGATGCCTTGAGTGTTGGCGAGATTGTACAACATCTGAAATATATCCATGTTATCTACAAGATACAATCACGCGTGTTAAAAAAATTATATGAATCCATCCTCACCAAAGATCTCCTTCCTCTACTATAATACTTCATGAATATACTTTTACATAATCAAGAAGAAGGAAATATGGATCTCTTGAGTAAAAGGATTCACCAATATGAAACACCTTAGAAAATCACTCTAGTCGTTTACGAAAGGGATGAACTAATGGCATCTGAGTGAAAGGCAATAATGCATTGATCAATGATGTCATTCTAGGAGGTGCGCACGAAATAGGACAAATTGAAGAACAAACGGAGGGAAGGCTTCCAAGACTTCTGCTTAGCCCAAAAGTGGAACACCTTCTTGTAAGCCCAAGCCAATAAATAAAGTTAGGAGGGAGAAACCTTCAAGTGTTTTAGGACGACCACCTTAAATTCAAAAAAAAATGATAGCTTTAATCTAATTCTAGTGAACATACCCTCATAAAAAGGAATCGAGCACCCGTCAAAGGATTTGCATATTAGTTTATCTAAATCTACATGAAGCTACATCTAACCTACCTTTATGCTCCAAATGGGTCTTGATTTCAGCATCATTGGGTTCACGGTTGTAGGTCCTATGTCAAGTCTGAACGAAATCCCCAATGCTCTCTCCCTCTCTCCTTAATTTAGCAGCTTGTACTTCCGTAGCAAACAAAATGGGATAGGGCACAAGAACAGTTGTATAGAACTCCTCACCATCATCATCTGACAAGAGGGCCTCGAAAAAATCCAAGGAAAAGGCTCTCTCATCAAGGGAGTTCCCATATATTCTTTTTGAATCAGAATCATCGGTCAAGGATATAACATCATGGCCCATGTGATAATGAACAAAGGGAAAAGGATCTGAATTAGGATATGTTCCCGTTCTCGTGATAGAAGAATCATCACTCTTAGAATCATTAGCTATATGAGCAACGCTATCACTCATCTTAACCAAAGAATATAAAATGTTAAAGGTAAAACTTGAGTTGAAAGGGGTGCCTGGTTAGGCGAGGTTGATGAAGCAAAAGTAATGGAGAAAGGTGGAAGCTTTGAGCAAAAAGCTGCAACTGTAATGGTAAATGCTTTTAGGAAGTAAGGGAGGAAGAAACTTGCTAAGTAGAAACACCCGTGAATGGAAACTAACTCTTAAGTATTGTGAAAAGTTTCCTCCATGCTCAATAACTCGCATGTAAACGCGAAGGTGAGTAAACGACCCAAATCAGCAGAAAAGGGAATTATAAAATCAACGACTGGATTTTCTCTTGGAAACATAAACAAACACGAGTGCACTATAAGCACCATCATGCCCTAAATAGTCACTTTAATCCACGTGTAAGAAAAAAGTAGTGAAATGTTTTAATGATGGAAATACATTTAATACGCTTGTTCCCCACTACTTATACAACTGACTCCAAGTGTTTCCACTTCTAATTCAAAGTTAACGATATCGCTAGAGGCCAACCACAACCACTAAAGACTTCCCGGGCTCCCTAAGCCCCTAGAAAGCCTTGTGGGAAAGTGTTCTGGGCCAGCCAAAGGCTCAACTTTATTCCTACCCACTCCACATGACCCAAGGTATAAATGTCACTTCACCTAAAATGTAAATGACACTTTTTGATCTCCACTTTTCAATACACACTTCTTGAATCTTAAACTGACTTATGTGTTGGAGTACACACTTTTTAATTCAACTAAATCAACTATCTCAATCCAAAATATATAAACAAAAAAAACTAAAAATGTATCGTATATATAGTAAATTAATTTATAATAAATTTATCAAAGAGGTTAAAATCCTCTTAGCGTTCCTCTGTGAGTCCTCTTAGCGTTCCACTGATGTTTTCAATAAATAAATTAAGTCACGTGTCAGTTTGCGCATAACATTTTTTTCTACGACGACAACCTCTCAGAAAGTGCAATGTTCCAAAAATTGCAAGGGATAACCCCTTTGATAGCTAACAACAATGTTTTTGTCCTTTCAATGTTGCTGAGTTTTCTTACCAATAAATTTTGTGGAGGGAAATCCCTCGTATAATTAGTATTTAAAATTTGAAAATCATGTCTATGAGAGGTAACCCTTGCAACTCAAATTTTAATTTTTTTGAATCTCCCCCTGAAATCTTGTGAGGATTAATTCCTAACATAATGGTTTTTCATTTTTTTTTTTAGAAGTTTTCATTGCAACGAATTTTATCCTTGGTATGTAGTTCTACATAAGATAAAAAATGTTTTAGGTAGATTTGATTGAAAAGAAAAAAAAAGTGATCTCTTCCAAGATTCAAGATATTTTATGCTTCCTTTCAAATCTACCATGTTTTGTGGAGATTATACTTAGCCCTTTTAATGCATGATACCGTTATTGTAAAATTCAATTTTAATGAATTATGGTTCATTGTTTCCCCTAACAATCCTTTCTTTACAATTGTGTTATGTTTCAACTAAATTAACAAAGTTGATAATGTTCAGTCCATTCTCAATCTTATATTTCATCGATATCATCCAAGTATATCTATTATAGTCATCAACAACAATAAATATGAATGACTATGGACACATCTAATTTCAAGAGGACCCATATATAAAAAATGAATAAGATCTTAAGGTTTGGAAAATTTATTAAAGCTAATAACATAAGACAATGGATTATGTCTAGCAAGGTGACCTAAATCACATACATCGTTTTGATCAACAACAATGAAAGGAAACTTAGAATTTAAAAGATTCATCTTAGTGTATGATATGTTGCCTAATCTAAAATGTCATATGGTAATATAAATATCTAGAAAAGTGAAAAGTCTTGAGGCATCAACAGTAGAAGCATACATTTTAATGTAATTAGAATGAAATAATGCAGACCTTTAAATGCTTCAATAGAACCAATCACCCTCATATTATGGTTGAGCTATGGATTCAAAAACTAAATTAACAGACAAACATGTTACATTTTTTTTCACGCACACATGACAGGATCAAAAGGATCAACAAAAATAACAATGGTGACATCTATGAAATTGAAGTACACCTTTCGGTCCAAGAACACGTCGCATAGAACGCATCCAAAAATCTCATGATAATTATATAAACTTATCTTCCCTCTAAATTATATTAAGTTAATTTATATGTTAACATTAAAAAATTTATGAAAAAAAGAAAAAAATGAGTTTTTTTAGTTGTCCCCATATTTTTAATGGTATTTTTTATTAATGTATATTTTTAATAGCAAATAATAATAAATGCCAATTAATACAGTAGAATGTAATCAATCTAAACTTTGTCGGCACAACTACATATTAAGGCTCCATCAATCTAAACTAAAAATGGAAAAAAAAAGGGAAAAAAAAATTAAAAGAAACGTGAATTTTAATATTTTATCAAACTTTTTGTTATGCTGTCTCCATCATGCATGATGTCATAAATTGACCTAAACTATTTTTTTCCTAGAATGTTTTCATCTATTTAAACTGTTTTGCTATAAATGCTCATGTGATGCATTTTTCTTTCTTATATTATTTTAGTTTTTATTCTTGCATGTTCAATTAACATATTCATGCTGTAAAGGGATGGGAAAAATAAACTTAAGTTTCCTGCTCAAGACTCATGTGTTAAGCATTATGGCAATAACGTTGGAATTTAATGTTGCCCGTTTTAAAATTGTGTGCATATATTAAAAAATAAATAAACTTTGTCACTATATCTTGAAGAATAGAGGAAATAGAAAATATGATTACAATCTCAACCTTTTTAAAACTCTAAAGCTGAATAATGAAAGGAAAAAAAAAAGAAGTAAAATAATAGAATATAATAAGAGAGAAGAGAAAGAACATGGAAACCAGAACTTCATAGAATAAAAAATATTGAATAAAGGCATACCTAAGATTAAACACTAATCCTTAGTTGTTTGTTTTTTAAATTGGTTTTACATAGTTAAGCACTTTTTTTACTAGAAACATTGTTAAATATTATTTACACATTAAATGAAATTTAAAGTTATTTTATGAAATTTACAATATATTTTTACATATAAAAACACTTTTTTTGGTACGTGATTTTAAAATCTACTTGCAGTAAAAAAAAGTGTTTTTTCTAATTTATTTATTCAAAATTCCTTTTAAAAAGGAAAGCGTATTTAATTAAAAAAAGTTATCCTTTTGTTGCATATACATTTTTAAAACCACAGAAAAATAAAATTATTCTTTATTAAAATAACTATTGATTTTCAATTTTAATTATTTTTATTGTGTCTCAATTGATTTTAAAATTTTAATATTGTAAATACTCAAACAGATGTGGTTAAAAATATTAGAACTATTTACTTTTTTTTTTTAAATATTGAAGTGACTTCAGGACTGTGTACTTTTCTTTTTTTTACTTAACAGTTAACACAATAATATCATTGACAGTCGTTTTAACAAGATTAATTATTATAATGTTTTTGCTTAAGTAATAAATTTATAAGTATATTGTGAGTTACTATAGTTAAAAATAAAATTATTCTTTATTAAAATAATTATTGATTTTCAATTTTAATTATTTTTATTGTGTCTCAATTGATTTTAAAATTTTAATATTGTAAATACTCAAACAAATGTGGTTAAAAATATTAGAACTATTTACTTTTTTTTAAATATTGAAGTGACTTCAGGACTGTGTACTTTTCTTTTTTTTTACTTAACAGTTCACACAATAATATCATTGACAGTCGTTTTAACAAGATTAATTATTATAATGTTTTTGCTTAAGTAATAAATTTATAAGTATATTGTGAGTTACTATAGTTAAAAATAGAATTATTCTTTATTAAAATAATTATTGATTTTCAATTTTAATTATTTTTATTGTGTCTCAATTGATTTTAAAATTTAATATTGTAAATACTCAAACAGATCTGGTTAAAAATATTAGAACTAGTTACTTTTTTAAAATATTGAAGTGACTTCAGGATTGTGTACTTTTTTTAGTTAACAGTTAACACAATAATATCATTGACAGTCGTTTTAACAAGATTAATTATTAAAATGTTTTTGCTTTAAGTCATAAATTTATAAGTATATTGTGAGTTACTATAGTTAAAAATAATTTTTTTATTAATGTTTTTTATATACTTGCTAACTAAGATGAGACATCACATTTTGACAAAAAAATTTAATTTTTTTTAAGTTAGATTTTAATTGGTGGATAATTTTTCCCACGGTTTTAACCGTCTCTTTATAATTTTGTTGTGAACTATCGTTTTTTTAATATATCTTGATTAAAAAAAAATATTTACTGAATTTGTCAAGGCAACATCCAACTATAATTTTGTTTTTTTAAGCCAATGGCAATTGTCAAAAATATATTAAGAAGAAAAGAACATACACAAAAAGAAAAAGGAACCAAGACCCCTGAGAATATTATATTAAGTGATTCATAAGGAGAAAATAAGTGATGAGTTATAAAGTCATTTTTAATAGGAATAAATCTATAATATAAGAAAATTGATGGATGTAGAAAAGTTTAAACTATCTTTTTTTGAATTTTTGTCACTATATTAAAATTGTCTTTATTTGGTCATTGCACAAAAAAGTTCTAAATTTTATTATTAAAATAAGACAACTCTCATATTTTATCAAATCTCTCTCCATTCTCTATTTTTTTCCGAAAATATCTCACCTCACCCCATAGGCATTTGACGCACCACCGAATTGACAAAACTGCCTCGTGCTTTCGTATATGCATCTCTAGAAGCACCTTTTTTTAAAAAAATAATTGGTTTTTTCCGTAGATGCATCTACGGAACACTCTATTTTCAAACCCCTTAAAACACAGTATAGGGTTTGAAAATAGAGTGTTCCGTAGATGCATCTACGGAACTTGAGATTTTCTCAATTAATTGAGAAATTAATTTTTCACTATGTTTTATACGCTTCCGTAGATGCATCTACGGAAGCAATCAAATTTTTTTCAAAATATGGGGTGCTTCCGGATGTGCATCTACAGAAGCTGTGGGCAAATATGAAATTTCGTGTGGTGTTTAAGAGATCCATGGGGTAGGTTGAGAATTTTTTTTCTCTTTAATTACTTTTTCACTTCTTTCTTCCAGAAAAAAAAAATCAATTATTGATCTATATATTTTTATATACGAAAAATTGTAATATGATCCAAATATTTTTTATTCAAAAATGGTATACGGGAATAATTTTTTCAAAATATCTATTATTGATCTAAATATTTTTATATACGAAAATTTAATATTGATCCAAATATTTTTTGTAAATGATGCCTAAACAAAAATAATATTTATATACGAAAAAATCTATTATTTTCCAAAAATCGTATTTATGATTCAAATATTTTTTATTCAAAAATGGTATACCGGAAAAAATTTACTATTAATCTAAATATTTTTATATAGGAAATTTATATTTGTATACAGAAAAAATCTATTATTTACGAAAAATGGTATTTATGATCCAAATATTTTTTATTAAAAAATGGTATACGGGAAAAATCTTCTATTGATCTAAATATTGTTATATATTGTTGTGGGATTTTTCTTGACTGGTATTAACATTGACTGACTAGTAATTTTCTTCTTCATGATAGGTTGGTCCCCCACTTATAAAGAAACAAAAACATAAAATGCATAAGCTAGGATTCAAAGCATGTCCTGAATTATTTTTCCCCTTGATTTTATTAAAAACCGAGGGAATATGTAGTTTTTCATAAAACAAATAAAACATGACACGCCTTGGCATTATACCTCAGTTTTTTTTGGGTGAGGAGAAAGTTTGTCATGAAATGTATTATTTGTTGTAGTGCATGATCCTTCTATTTGCAGCACCAAATAGCTCATAACCTCCAGTGGGGTGATACCCTACAAGTTTCATCATCTCCCATTTGTCATCCAACTTCTTTCTAAGTTGGCTTGGAACATGTCGATACGCCACGAAACCGAAAAATATTAAATGATTTAGATTCGGTTTGAATCTAGACCATGCCCCTTCCGGTGTTTTTGTATCATGCTTCTTTATAGGACAACTATTAATCAAATAGGCAGTTGTGGACACCACTTCTCCACACAACTCTTTCAGCAAGGTCTTCCCGTTTAACATGTTTCTCACCATGTTCATAATCAATTAATTCTTCCTCTTGGCAACACTGTTTTGCTGTAGTGTATAGGGTGGTACTACCTCATGCAATATCCCATCTTCATCATAAAACATCTCAAAGTCATTTGAGACATATTCGCCTCCACCATCCGTTTTAAGAACTTTGAACTTGTGACGACTTTGTCGCTCAAACATGGAATTGGACTTCTTAAACACTTAAAACACCTCATATTTTCTCTTGAATAGGTATGTCTATCAACTTGCATCGGTCCACACACATCGGAATACACCACCTTAAGGTGATGCTTTATTCTACAACCTGCATCCCTGCTGAATTTACCTTTGTGTTGCTTCGCTTGCACACACTCTTCATAAATCTCAGTTGGTATGTTGCTAAATGGGAATCCAGTTACCATTATTGAAATTTTGGCTCTTACAATATAGATGTCAAGAGAGATGTCCCCAAAACACACAATGTCAAGATAGATGTTATAACATCTGCTGACTAACAACATAATTATCAAAACTGAAACAAAATGCAGAATGATAAATAACACAGTAAATTGTTAACTCACTTCAGTGCTACAACACCTAATCTAGGGGCTACCAAGCCATAAAGGAAATCCACTATTAGTAGTATTAGTTCAAAATCTAAACACTCCAATTTTATAACTTTTCTCATAATCACTACCCAGTGTTACTTCTACCTAAGAATCGACATCTAGATATGAGAAATTGACATCCCACTTCTAATCACCACAGTGATAAACACAGTCACAAACCTTGTGACCAGAAGAACTAAAATAGAAAGATTACATTTTCAAATAAACAATACTCGATCTTGCTTAAAAGCTCCAACCAAGAACAATAATCAACTGTTTTGCTTAAAAGCTTTACTGAGAACAAATAGTGCACCTCAATGTATCAGAAGATACATAAGTAACAAACAAAAAGAACACACAAAAAACTTAAAGGGCTACCAAAACACCAACCCTTATTTGCACTCACGGTTTCTATTTGTGAATACTTGCAAAACTAGGTTTAGTAAGCCCTTATTTATAGACTCTTGTAGTATGGGCTTGGACTTTGAAATAAATTCAATCTTCTCCTTTTTGAATCAGCTACAAGATCTTCACAAAAAATAGAACAGATCAAATAAAATCAAATCATAATTTCCTAAAAAAATCCCAAAGATCCTTTTTTTGAAACTAAATCAAATATGCATTCGTCCTAAAAACTCCTTGATTGTTTGTGCCTGTATGAGTGTCTGAATCTACTAGAACTTCATATTTTTCAATCAACTATTCAAGGATTAAAATCCAGTCTAAACTGTTAGGATGTTCTAGAATAGGATGTCAGAATATTTGGAAAAAGATCTGGCAGAACACATAATAGTTGAACCATTTATGATAGTTGGTCAAGATGTTTCAACTTTTTCATCAACATCAGTTAAGAACCATGTTTTAGCAAAATTAAGGCCAACACAAAACCATGGAACTAACAATTATGTTCTTTTGCACTACATTGAGATCTCGAAAATTGAGATGTCCAAGAGGTAGTGCCACAACCACTCTTCTCGACTTCCCGATTTAGTAAGACACATATGCTCCATAACCTTCAACTCAATCTTGAAAGTTCTACAGGTCGATATATGAGCTTTAAGGACCAAAACCCCATTTTTATCCATAACGAGCAACGTCTTATCTTCCATGCGAATCTTGTAACCCTTCTCAATAAATTGGCCAATACTTAGAAGGTTATATTTGATTCGTGGAATGTACAATACATCTTTGATCAAGGAATATCACCATTCCTTTTCATGATCCAAACATCATTGATCCCATCGGCCGCTAGTGGTGCCCTCCGCGAATTTGACTTTATTCTTCATGGCTTGATAGATTTTGACAAACCAATCCTTTCTCCCTGTCATATGCATAAAACAACCTGAATCTAAGTACCATTATTTCCTGCACTAGGCTCTTTCTCTCACAGTCACCATAACGTTTTCTCATGCATATGTTTCTGCAGCGTTCTCGAAGCTCCTGCTGACCCGCAACCTACTACTGTTACATTCACCTTCTGTGATCATGACCAAGGGTGTATTCTCTCATCCTTTTGAAAATTTGAATTCTTCGAATTTTGAGACTCTTTTCCACCAAAATTATGAAAATTCTCTTTACTCTTCATGGGCCATTTTCCGTCTGACTTCTTGTTCTTCTCATTCAACCGAGCTTGCAAAGTGATCTCCTCCTTTGCCTTGTAGTTATTTCTCTCATACATCCTTTGCTCACGAGCCTCAAGAGAGTTTAGAAGATCCTCTTTGCTCAATGTCCAAGATCCTTCGATTCCTTTATCACCACCACAATGTTGTCAAATCTTGTCGTTAAGGAACGCTAGATCTTTGACACAACATTCTTCTTTGTAATAGTTTCTCCACACGCCTTGATTTAGTTCACCAATTGAGTAATTCACATCACATAATAGTTAATTCTCTCCTTTTCCGCTATTTGCATCAATTCAAGCTGACGTTTGTGAGTTTGTAACCTCACCATATTCCCTTTATCAGCTCCAACATATGCCTTTTCCAAGATTTCCCACGCTTGCTTCGACGATTTGTAATTACCAAATTTCTCAAAGTTGTCACCATCCATCCACACATCGATGATACAAAAATAATGCTTTGTAATCTTTCTTCTTTTCTTCCTTGTGTGTTGATCGTTGTGCATTCGTTGCACCTTCGACAAGGGAATTCATCTAATTCTTGATCACTTAAAGAACATCTTGGTAGCCAAACAACATCTTCATTTGCTTGCACCATTGCCGTAATTCTTCGGATCAAGGTTTGGTAGGTTTATAGGGACTTTGGCATTGGAGACAGAATTCATGTTGCACACTATGTGTTTGTGGATCAAAACCAAACTCTTGATGCCAAATGTTGGAACATTCAATCACAACATTGATAAATAATGAAGGGTTTGAGTGGGTGGAGAAAGAGGGATTGAGAGAGGAGAGACTTAGAGAGAGAGAGAGAGTTAATTGAGGGTGAGAATTATTGATTTCATTCATTCTATATTACAAACACACCATCATGGTATTTATACAATAATTAGGATACAAAATCGTCAAGTCAAAATACAAAAAAGTCAAAAATTTGGGACTGTAACCAGTTAACATAAACCTTTAATCGATTACAACCGAGGCAAAATTGAAAAATACTACCTTCGTTCCTTTTTATAAGAGACAGGTCATTTTTTAGGTTCATTGAATAACTAATGTATTTGATCTCTTTATAGACTAGATACATTGATTATTCAATGAATCTAAAAAGTAAATTTTCTCTTATAAAAAGGAACAAATGTAGTACTATCAAGTGTAACCGGTTACTGCGAATGCGTAATCAGTTACAGCAATTTTAGAAATATTTATTCTACATTTCATTTAACTTATTTGATGTATGTAACTGGTTACAGCCCATATTAACCGACTTCACCATTTGAAATACTTAAAATTTTCTTAACAATAATAAATCATATGTAATTTAATGTAAGAGATACTTTAAAAAAAAGTCTCCTCTGCAATGTAGAAAGTATTAAAATATTCTACAAAAAAGTTTTAAAAAAACTCTGTAATATAAAAAAATATTAGAACATTCTAAAAAAAATCTAGTTGGCCATGTTGATTCCACTAAAACGATTTAGACCTAAACGATTCAGTTAAAAGGTGAGTCAGTTTTGAGAAAATTTCTCTTAGACATTACGAGTGGTCTATGTGTTATATTTTGGTCTATTTTATCTGATTTTATTATGGTTTTTTTAATAGCAAAGCCATAATCATATATTAATAATAAGAATGAAAGTAAAGAATGATTACAAACTAAAACAAAGAGCACTGACAATGAACTAAAACACCAAAATCAGGCTAAATTCAAAAAACAATGACTCTACAAAAAGTTCATTTAACCTTAGATGCAAAGGGGTTTTAACCTCGATTACATAGACGAGATAATAAAGGGTGTCATGATAACTTGCCAAATTATCTATTTATTTTAAAATAATCGAGAGTTAAATTGTTCTTCACATAGGTTTGATTCCCAGGGAGAACCTTTTTGGAATTATTGTGAGATATTAGATCGAACTCTAGTATGGTCAAAGGGTAGCTTCTTGGTTCGACAGGATTAAGCATGAAGTCGAAGGTTGTTCACATGCTTGTGTCGAAGATGCTAGGGTTGTTAGCATGTTAAAATTAGGTTTTAGTGTTTGAACCCTAATTTGTTAAGTTAGCTTGTTTATTAAGTTGACTTGTGTAATGAGCCTTGTGGAAAAAGCCCATTAGTTAGTATGTTAGGTTTTATTATAAATAGCATACTAGTTTCTCATCATTAAAAAACTGCAAATCCTAATTTAGGGTGAGAGAGGTTATTTGTTATTCTTGTAAACTTGTAATCTTGTTTTAAGAGAAAGTAAAAGAATAGCAGTTATAACCAATTCTTGTGTTCTTCTTATCTTCCCTAATTCCTATTATATTTTGTTCTTGACATCGTTTTTCACAACAATTATTAAATGGCAAAAATATCTTTCTTCTCAATTTTGACATTTCATCGACGAGTATAATATCTTTCGCCTCGGTTTTGACATAAAATCAACGGGTAGAACATGACTGAGTTTATTAAATCTAATGTGGATTTCTTATTTCACTAAACCCTAACTAAATATATAACATCTCAAAATTGATTAGAAAAATATTTATATGAACAATTGTGTTATATTTGAAGAACAACTTACACTAATCAATGATTTTAAAATAATCTGCAATTCATCATTCATCTCACGTTCTTTCATGGTTAAAATCTCTTCAATGTTGTAAGTTCTTTATTCAACACTTCTTTTTCTACTAATTCATTATTGAAAGCATAAAATTTGATGCTTTGAAAAACGAACAAATATAAAAAAAAGTTGAACAAAAACTAGAAGTATTGGAGAGATTATAACCATAAAAGAGCATGAGATCAATGATGAGTTACAAAATGCTAGAAAATCATTAATCAATGTAAGATATGTTTCGAATACAACATAATTTTTTATATGATTATTTCCAAAATAAATTAAATATGGGTTAGTGAAACAAACAATCAACATTAGATATAATAAATCCAACTCGACAGAACAAGACATGAGTTGCACAAAGAATCATAAAAATAGAAACTCAATATCAATCTAAAACTCAAACTAAATAACATCAAAAGAACCACAACATGTAGATTTTCATAACTTTGGGCAGTAGAACAACTAAATATCAACAACTACAATAACATCAATAACCACTACTACGGAAAACACCTTTCTTCAAAAATTAAACAAAAACCTTTCTTTAATCGTGGTGGAAACACATTTTTGGGCTTCTTTTTTTTTGTTTTTACTAAAAGGTATTTCACTACGGTCTCTGTTAAACTCCGTAGTTAAATGTACCAGGAGTTACAGGGTTCGAATCCCAATTCATTCATTATTCCAACTCCTTGTATATCATTATGGTTATTATTTTCAACCGTGGTGTAAAGTCAAATCATTGCATCACAGTTCTTCTTGTCAACCGTTGTGATATTTCATATTAATAAATGTCAAATTATAATACCAGAATCAACACTAAACCAATTTTGAATAGATATAAAAACTTGTATTACAAGTACATAAATACCATTAAGCACATCAAAATTTGAACAGATAGAGTATAGAATTAAAGAAACAATGATGAGTTTGGTTTTTAAACTTCCAAGAGAAGAAGATAAAGAATCGGAAGAAACAATATATTAGCAGAAGAACTAAAACACAAAAACAACTTCATCCAAAGGAATCAACATGTGTTATCCTGCTTAAGCTACCAACAATGTTGAGAATCAAAATATTATTGTAGAGGGTGTTGTGGTGCAAAACCAGCCTCGGAATCAAGATATAGTTGTAAAGGGTGTTGTGGTGCAAAATCAGCCTCATAATCAAGATATATGTAGTTGTAGAGGGTGTTTTGATGCAAAACCATCCTCAAACTCAAGATGTTATTGTAAAAGGTGTTGCGTTTAGACTAATGAGAGCTCACAGGACGAAGAGAAGAAGAAGAAGGTTGAGAAGGCAAATGATGATTTTTTTAAATTCTAATCATGATGAGGAGGAGGATGACTATGATTGGTCTAACTTTATCTCAGCGAGATTATTTAGATTTGATTATGATTTTTGATCATGTAATGAAAGTCTTATGTTATGAAGTTTTAATTTGCTTAACTCTCTTAAGGTTATCAACTTAAACATTCAACTTAACCCATCAACTTAAACTACAAAATATATAAAACACATAATGAAAATTATTGCGATGAACTTACTAGTAAGAAACCTTATGATAGTTGTATATTCCTATCAAGTTCACTGCATCTTTAACTTTTACATTTCATAATAAAGTAAATATTAAACATAAATGATATAAGTAAACATAACATTTTCAAATTTCAAACCCTAATTCAACTATTACATTTTATAACAAAGTAAATATTAAACATAAAGGAGATAAGAAAACATAACATCTTCAAATTTCCAGAAAATTTCACGGACTTCAATTTGTTCTTGAAATTCTTGTTCTTATTTTTTGAATTTGTCTAAATAACCTTCAAACACCTAACAGATTCCAACTCTGGCATCATACTACTCTCATCTTCCAATTTTTGTTCTTCATCCCATATGAACAAACTACACGTTTCACCACTCCACCAATTTGGACATCTCCAAAAAACCTTCCTTTATTCTAACCCCTCCTGCATTGGTACGAAACCATACGACTGTCACAACCATAGAAATTTCCAAATCAAGATCTTACACCTTTGGATGAGTTACTCTTCAAATGCAACATTGAGAAAAAAATGGACAACAACAATGAGTTTTAGGGTTGTTTTCTTCTTCCCGACGATGTCAACAGTGTTGGTGTTAATCTCAATGAAAATAAATTTGTAATGATAGAGGCACAAACAAATGAATCCAATTTATTTAACAAGTTTTATAATCTCAATAAAATTATACATAAAACCACTACAACATATTATCATTAAATGGATGGTAAAGGTGAAATAAATAATATATCATTAATTTAATTATTTGTTGTTTTTATGTTGAATTCTGGTGCTGCTTCTCAATGGTGGGAGGAAATATTATTTATTGTTTCTTATGTGTTGAATAAAGTTCTCAAATATAACAGCAATGTGTCACCTTACAAAGTTTTGAATAAAAGGCAACCTAAATTGTCATATCTTCAAATATGTAATTGTCTGTTTTATGTCAGGATCCTATATTCCAAGCAAGTTAAATTCATTATAGTAAAAAATATGAATGTGTATTCATTGGGTGTGAAGTAAACAATAAAACATACACGTTTATGACATGAATTCCAAAGTGATCATAGAGATAAACTATAATAAGTTTCATAAATAGAAATTCCCCTTTAAATAAAGAAATAGTGGAAGCAACATAACAAGTCACGTTCTCGTGATCAGAAGAAATGAAAGCAATAAACAAGAAGAAGAATTTTGAAGAAGAAAAACAACAAGAGTTAATAAAGATTATGGACTCAACATATCCAAGAACCTTTGTCTTATTTGGATGTAAAAGCATGTCCAGAGGCCATAAATGAAGAGTGTACTTTCTAATATCTAAAAGAAATATAACTTCATAGACTTTCTTCCTAGATGCAAAACTATAGGTTGTAAATAAATTTTGAAAAAAAAAACTAAAATATGATATAGTTGTTAAGAAAGGCAAGGCTCATCTTATAGTCAAAGGTTTTAGACAAAGAGAAAATATATATTTATTTGACATATTTTCACTAGTTACAAGGATAAAATCCATTAGGGTACTTATTTCATTTGTCGTTATTCATAATTTAGAGGTACACACCAAATAGATATTAAAATTTCTTTTCTAAATGGTGACTAAGAAGAAGGAATTTATATGGAGAAACTAGAAGACTTTGTGGTTCATGAACAATAAATTAATATCTACGAGTTAAATAAACCTATATATGATCTCAAACAAATTCTTAAATAATATCATGAAAAATGTAATGATTTGATTATCTCGTATGGGTTTAGAATGAACGAAAGTAACAAACAAATTAATTATAAGTCTAAAAATAACATGAGTACTATCATATCTCTCTACATAGATGATCTTCTCATATCTGGTTCAAACATTCATGTCGTAAATAATTTGAAAGCGCTGTTGTATAATAACTTCAATATGAAAGACCTCAAAGAAGAGATTGTTATCGTTGTTGATAGTAAGATTTAAGTTTAAAAAAAGAGAATTTTTTTGGACAAGTCTCACAATGTTGAAAAGATAAAAAATAAATAAATCTACTTTGTCTATAAACCTTCGTACACCTTATATGATCCAAGTGCTAAAAATTTTAAAAACACTAGAGATAGTGTAAGACAATCTAGATATGCGAGCAACATTGGAAGCCTCGGGTTTGTCATTTATTATACTAAACGCAAAATGGACTATGTTGTAGGACAGATGGATAGATTTACCAGTAAACTAATTATAGAGCATTGACACAATATTAAATGACACATGAGGTACCCAAAATGGACCATGAACCTTAGATTACATTATGAAAAACCTTCATATGTCCTTGAGGGGTAAACTAATGTTGATTGGAACACCTGGTTATATGTTTCCAAAGAAGCTAATGGTTACATATTTTGGATGATCAGAGGAGAGGTCTCTTGGAAGTATGATAAGAAAATAATTCTCTCTCAATCCATTATTGAATCATGAATTATAGTGCTTGAAACCTCTAGTCAAGAATCAAGTTGGTTGATATGCTTGCTAGCATAGATTCTCTTATGGAAAAATTAATACCCCTAATGTTTCTTGACTAGGATAGTACTAGGGCAAAGATTCTGAAGCATTCACTAATAGGGGAAATACATGCACGACTATTATAGCACATGTGTTGTATGTGGGTCTTATGTTAGAGATAGAGTTCAAAACCATAATCACTCTTGTTAAATCTGAATCTTACTTGTTATGCAAATGTTCAAGTATGATGACACATTTTCTAATGTTTTGCTTTAGAGAAGTGATTGATACTAGTTATAAAATCTTTTTTTTTTTTTAAATTCAAGTGAGGATTTATTAGAATATTTGCGATACCATGTGCTAAGTATAAGTGTGTGTAGCGAATTAAAAAATTCCTTCACTCCGCATATTAAAGAACTTTCACATTTTTAAGTGTTTATTTAGCAGAAGTAGTATCATTAGAATATTTCCAAAGGCTTATAGAAACGTTACAAATAGAGTGAGCAATTTTATATTTAGCACCATATGTATGACCGTCGGTGTTGGTCAGGCCTGAGCTTGTAACTTGATTTGGTCTTAATTTTTTGTTTTGCACTAGAAACTTCAATTTTTGAAAAGAAACAATAAATATTTGAAATTAACACATTATACTTTCTGCTAGGCATGGCAACATAACTTGTACATGTGGAAACCTACCCGAATTTACCTATAGTTTCATGGAAAAACTCCTTCTGACTAGGTTTGAGTTTTCCTCGATTATAAAATATAAGGACGGACACTAGTACGCATCCCGCAATCCCCCCCCCCCCCCGCGCTTAATTCATTTTGATAATTTGAGAAATTAAATATATGATCAATGCTTTGATATTTTAATTTATACTTTATTATTTGAAAATATTTGTATGGAATTTTTGAGATTTTTTTATTTAAAAAATAATTTAAAAAAAGATTCCATTACATAGATGGTAACGGGCTGGGATACTCGAACCTGTTTGGGTTGAGTTTGAATTTTATTTCTTCATCCTCGTCGATGATTGGGGCGAAGAACGAGTGTTCTGAAATTTGAATTTGGGATATAGGGAGCTAAAAATTATCATCGACATGTCATGTTGCAATACCTACTTTCGCCACATGTCAACATGCGTTTTGTACACACTTCTGACTATTGGTTATAAGTTAATGCATAATATATATTCAGTCAGCTTGACTAAGCCTCCATTCACTATTTCTCTCTCAACATTTCTTTTTTTAACAATTTATTTCCATTACGGTCAATTGATCTAAGTCATATGTTCATAAATTGACTTAAGATTTGTTTTAGTATAGATAGAGAACTTCGTTCATCTTTATACTCACACCAAAACTTCAAATTTTTCCATTCTATATCTTTTTTAGAACTTGAATTTTCAGAGTTTTTTTTTCTTTTTTACATTTTCTACTCGTTAAGCTTTTCGATTAATTACTAGTTACCTTCAAAAACATTTATGTATGAAGAAAATTGCCTTTAGGAAATAGTAGATTTCAAAAAAATAAATTCTTTATTTGAAAAATTATTACAAGTGGTTTATGTGTCATATTTTGGGTGTATTTTTAGAACAATTGCTAAGGATACCTAACTAACTAGATTGTTTTATCTTAAGGACTTTGGGATTGATATTGTGATTGTACAATTTTGAACAATGTCGAAAAACATCTTTAAAGAAAGAAAAAGTCCTAATGCACGATTGAGCCAATAATTTCTTTGGTGGCAAAAAAACATAAGGTCTCAGTTTATTAAAGATTCATAACAAATTACTTTTGATATTTTAGTTGTATTTATTTATAAGTTATTTTAAAACTATTTACTTTTTTAGAATTTTTTTTTGGATTAGCTTTTGAAATATACTTTTGTTAATAAAAAAAGGAAAAACATAATTTCATTTATCAATTTTAAAATTTAGATCACATGTCAAAACACATAATCACCTGATTAAGATTTTAATTATTATTAAATTGTTATTTTTTCTTTTTATACATACTAAAAAAAGCTAATTAGTATTGTTACTTTTTAAGTAATAATTATCTTTTTGTCTATAGTACTTTTAATTTTTTATTAATTTATTTGATTTTCTCTCTCTCCGTAATAAATAACTAGGGATAATTTTGATAAAACAACAATCAATATTACTTTAAACTTTAAAATGATACTTAAAAGAGATAAATTTTTTTCTAAAATATAACATTTAAAAAGAAATAGAGAAAATATTTGATAACTAGTGACAGATCTTTCATAGTTTAATTAAAAATATTTTATTATAAAAAATATGGTTATTTATCATCATATATACAAAATAAGTTCTACTATTTTCATCTTTTTAAAATTTAAATGTTTAATATCAATAAAATATTATAAAATATTTATATTTTAAAAAAGGGTTAAATATGTTTGAGGTCCTTATAAATATTCCAATTTTCGGTTTTAGTCCCTCAAAAATTTTCCTTCAAACAATAGTCCTCATAAAGTTTTCCATCCACAATTTTGGTCCTTGCCGTCAACTTTCCTTAACGGAAGCTGACGTGACACGCCACGTGGAAGACAGCTTGTCAAAAATCTGAAAACAATTGAAATTGAGGGGGTTTCAAACCTCCTCTAAATAAATCCAGAAAATAGAACAAATATATTGGTTCCGAACTTTTGTCGAACACCTTGCGAGCAAGTTTTCTAACAGCGATTGTAACACACAAATTCATCAATGGCAGCCAATCTAGCAATATTAAGCGTGTAAGGTGCTGTCAATTGCAAGTTCAAATTTTTAAGAAAGAGCACTCCCTGTAAAATTTACACATTTTAGTACTTGATTCTAAATTTCGGTGTTGGTGAACTAAGTTTTTGCTATAGTCATGTTTGAGAACAATCATGCTCCCTAATGTTTGCCTTGCTTTTATCTCCATGATTAAGTCAATGCTTTTTTAGTTTTTTACTGTAGTATTTTCCCTTTGAAGATATATGGAAGGCAAAATTAGAAGAAGCTGACTGTTCCGCTCAACATTTGTTTTTTCCTTTACCAAGGCATGTTTCTCATCACAAATTGTTTTCTATTGGTCATTGCTTACCGTCAATTGTGAAGAACTTTACTTGATCTTAATTGGTTGCCGCAGGCTTTTGCTATTGTTAATGAAACCTATTTCTTAACATACATATTCAATTATTTATTATCCTCTCTATTTATATATGATCTTACTTAGTGTTAAGATTAGAAGTTAGGATGTGTAGTCTGTTACCATCCATGTCTTTTCACTTCTCTAACACACTTCTTTTGCCCATAGAAATGAATCTTGAGACAGAAAATGGCACCATTGATTATGTCTGATATGGTATTTTGAGAGGGAAAATTTTAATGAACATATGCAACATGATTAACATTACAAACTCTGTTCTTTATAATATATCTCATGAGAGACAATTATTATTGTCTTCAACGAAAAACTTTAGGATAGGTATATAAATGAAAATCCTTTACTTAAGTTCATATTTCAAACAACTAATAATCACAAGCTATATGAATATGATTTCCTATAAAATGCTTTCATAAATATCACATTCAAAGTGGATATTTAGTTGACATGCTTGTAATGTCATATACAACCATAGCAGCACCACCACCAGTATAATATCAAACTTCATATTGGATTAATTTAAAGACAACTCGTGTGAAGATTGCTGCGAATTGATCTTACGAAACTAATCGGCTAGGAAATATCAAAAGAATTTCAAATAGAAGGCTCAGGGTTCAAACTCTAAAAACTAACATAACTACTAAAAACCTACCTTCTTCTTCTCGGTTGGAGCAGCAATGTCGAGATTTTCTCACCCTATTAACAATAGCGTAGGAGAAAACAATCTTCAGAGAAACACACTAACTTAAATATACTTAAAAAGAAGTAAGATTGGCTGCCATTGATGAATTTGTGTATTACAATCGCTGTTGCAAAACATACTCGCAAGGTGTTTGATAAAAGTTCAGAACCAATATATTTGTAATATTTTCTGGATTTGTTTAGAGGAGGTTTAAAACCCCCTCAATTTCAAGTGTTTTCAGATTTTTGACAAACTGTCTTCCACGTGGCGTGCCACGTCAGCTTCCATTAAGGAAAGTTGACGGCAGAGACCAAAATTGTGGATGGAAAATTTTATGAGGACTATTGTTTGAAGGAAAATTTTAGAGGGACTAAAACCAAAAATTGGAATATTTATAAGGACCTCAAACATATTTAACCCTTTAAAAAAATTTAAATAAAAGAAAACAAGATATTTTTGTTACTTTAACAAAGAATTCCTCACACACATTTCACATGGATTTTTCTAACACCAACAGAGTAAATAAGATGGGCCAGACCCAACAAATGCTCTGTTTCTTCAGAGAGTTAAGATGGGTCTGCAGAAGTATATTTTGACTTCCTAAGCCTCCTTGCATTCACACCTTTACGCTTTTTATTTTGTTTAATATATCCTTGTTCAATAAAATGCACTCTTTTATTAAAATTCATTAATAAATGTTTAATTTTGAACAATTTGTGAATGAGACTTTGCATTATTTCTGGAAGCAATTTCAAGGCATGATAGAAAAATAAATAAATAAAAAATAACAATGAGCTTTCTTCTCAAAATAGGTCCAACATTGATATTGCATGCAGAGAAACTCTTATTTTTTGGGTCAAAATGTGCAGAAGAACTAAATTGAAGAAAGTGCCAAAAGAGGCTTATGACTGATCTTGGCCCAATTTGTTGTTGGTCTAAGCCCAGCACAAGATTCTTCGTTTCATTATCTTTAGTTTTCAATATTTTAATAGGACATTTGTTCAAATTTATATGTTGTTTTTGAATTATATTTAATTAATTGTTTTTGTAATCTATTTATATTAATGAGTAAAGAGTAAATCTGGCCGCCAGAAAAAGTGACAGCAAAAGAGATGACTATATGGTTCTATTAAATCAATTTAATTGATAATTATGTAAAAATATTCGATTATAGAGATGTAAAAGAACACACGACATTTCACTTATTTATTTTTAAAAAATGGAATTATGGCCATTTAACTATTAGATAAAAAAACAGATGAGAGTATATTTAAACAGTCACAATATTTTAGGACATTAATTAAAATATGATGAACACATAAATAATTAAAGGTTTAATTAGTACATAAGTCCTTTAACTTAATTTGATATTTTATTTTAGTCCCTTATCTAATAAAGGTAACATTTTAATCCCTTAAAAACTCTTCTGTTAGTTAAATTGGTCCTTGCTGTTAAATTTTTTGAAAAAAAGTTAACTTCGCCTATGTGGCATGACAGCAATGCATTTTTTAATAAGCTGAGTCTATATATATATATATATATATATATATATATATATATATATATATATATATATATATATATATATATATATATATATATATATATATATATATTAAAAAACTAGTATTTTATTTAAACTTGAGAGGTTTTGTTTTCGGAAGTTAAAAACCCCCGCAAATTATTAATATTGGGAAAAAATATAACACCACATTGCTATCCCAATAATCAACAAATGACCATGCACATCCTGAACAATATCACAACTCTGCTACTCAATATTACCAAGAAGTTTACAATTGTCAATATCAAAACCTACATCTGCATAAATAAACCCTACATGAATGTAGAAGAAAAATGTAGATAAACAAAATACGATATAAAAAAACCAGATACCACGTAAATGTAGAAGAAAAATCAGTAAGGGAGAGCATAATAATAACCTTTTTTCCACAAAAACACAAACCATATGTAAGACTACCAACTCCAGCTAAACAATATTTTTGCAAAACTGTATAACCAGAAGAAAACCAAAACTCCTTACACATTACGAGAAAAAATAAAAATGCATTAAATAAAAAAATCAAATAAAACCCAGTATACCTCAGATATAGTTCCTTTCATTCCATAGACTAAGACATGAGCTTTGCTTAATCTAAAACAACATAATCACTTTGAAACCTAAAATCAATACCCTAATTAGAGGTGTTTAGAACACTATTTTTAGGTTAGAGTTTAAAAGTAACAAAATCAAATTAAAAAATAATAACAATTTACAAAATAGAAAGAAGAAGAAACCTTCTCTGAGCATCTGCTCCCCAAACCCTAATTTGACGGTCATAAAGAGCGGTTTCCTACGCCGTCAACTCCTCGCCGTCGCCGTCCATTCCTAACCGCAAACATGATCTTTCATCTAGTCTTCTTGCAAAAGTATATCCTCTGAACAATCTCTTTAAAATAGATCTCCATGAATCTTTTGCTAAAATCCAAAAAAGAAATAATCAAGAAGAAGTGAGAGGGTGGAGGAATTTGGCTCAGTTACTGTAAAATGGATGAAGAGACCAGTGGAGGAATGTTTGATTGCGTCTTTGAGAGAAAGAGAGAGAAGAAGAAGTGAGAGGGTGACGGCTAGGGTTGGAAGAAGAGAACAAAAGTTACAAATATGTTTCAGCTTGAATTGTTTTTAATTTTAAAATTTTAAATCAATATGTAATACAATAATTCCATGTCAAGTAATAAATGTACAGTTGGAGTGTCACATATGCACAAGCTAACGGAAATTGACAAAATTTAACAGACAAGATCAATATGGTTAACGAAACTACAAATAAAGGACCTGAATGTAACGTTTATTATATAAGAGACTGAACTGAAACCTGAAATTAAACTAAGGGACTAAAAGATGTATTAAGCCATAATTAAATACATACATACTTAAATTGGTTAGGTGAAAAAAATGATGAAAAGAACAAACAAGAGTGAAAACATTTCCAGAAAAACAACGACTTGAAAGAAGACAACAAAGGACCCGTTTGTTTTGTTTTTTTCTTAAATAATATTTATAGTGTTATATAATTTATAAAGAAACTTTTCATAAAAATTTTTAAATAAAAATTTAATTTGAATCGTTATTCTTAAAATATTATTTTTTCAATTCTTATTTATAAGCAAATTTTGATTTTTTAGATTTATTAAATAAATGATGTATTCAAACTATATATAAGCTAACTACATCAATTATTAAATGAATTTAAAAAGTTAAAATTTGCTTATAATTTATTTCATCTTGACAATTCATTCTAATTTTAAAACTATGAGTTACAACTTTTGAATACAAACGTGAGTGTTATACTAAAATTTATTATTTAACTATTTTTTTGGAAATATTTTGAAATATAAACTATTTATATTTAACTCACTTATAATTATAATTTATTATTATTATTATTATTATTATTATTATTATTATTATTATTATTAATTTCATTACCTTTTAATCAAACATATGTTAACGGATAAATTGAGTAACAAGTATATTTTAGGCTTAAATGCAGTTTTGTCTTCTCAAATTTTTCAATTGTTTGATTTTGGTCCTTTATGTTTCAATTGCTTAATTTTGGTCCACTAAGTTTTTTAATTGCTTAATTTTGACCCCCTAAGTTTCAGTTGCTTGATTTTGACCCTCCAAGTTTGCCTTTTTTTGTATTTGACTGTCTCCTAATGACATGTAGACTAAATTTCTCTTTGTTTTTGTTGTTTTTTTTTCTTCTTTAGAATTCTATTTTTTTTAATAGGTAAATTTTGAATGGAATATTTTGAAAATCTTAAATTTTTCATTAAACTTAAAATATACGGACAAAGATGCAATATCCCTTATAAAAAATTGAAATTCTATATGACTAATAAGATTACTAGACTTTAGGACTTTATGCTTAACTATGTGAGAGTTATTGGCCAAAGAGTTTGTTATTTTAATTAGGTAATGGTCTATTTTATTTTGTCAAAATAATTTTCCATTACACATAAGTTAGATGAAATATTTAATATTTTTTAAATATTACATTCAAAGTTTAATTATTAAAAAGAAAAGAAAATTAAAAAAAAAAGAGAAAACACAAAAAAAAATTTAGTCCACTTGTCATCAGGAGACTATTAAATGTAAAAGGAGACAAACTTGAGGGGTCAAAATCAAGTAATTGGAATTTGGATGGCCAAAATCAATCAATTACAAAACTTATCGTACCAAAATCAATTGAAACATGAGGGATCAAAATTGTACGATTAAAAATCCTCAAAATTTCATGGTAAGCAAAATGCTAAAATACATTTACCTTTGAACACTATTGTAAACAACAAAATACTTTTTTATATTTATTGAGTAAATAATATATATATATATATATATATATATATATATATATATATATATATATATATATATATATATATATATATATATATATATATAACCATTATTATATACCAGATACATTAATTATTTATTTTTTATTTATTTTTTTATAGTGATAAGAAGGTGTAACAATTAAGGAGTAATGCCTAGTATATATCTCTCCTCTTTTACCTTTTAGCTTGACTTTACACTTTAACACCAATATATACACTATATATTGTATTTATACAGTAAACAAAGTTTTTTATTTTTCTTTTAAATTTTTAGTTTTATAAAAAAAATTAATTATAACATAAATATAAAATAGTGTAATTAGCTAATTTTATTATTATATTAACTACAAACATATGTTATTAACTCCTTAATTTATTTATAATTTATTAATCATTTTAACTATTTGCTTGACCAATAAAATATATAATATTAATCTTTATCAGACATTAAATTATAAAACATAGTAACCAGTCTTTACACTCAACCAATATTCTTTTTACTAAATTTGAACTATTTTATCCAATATTATATAAAGCATTAATTAAAGTTGATTCACCACATTAGACTTTGTCTTTAGATGTCAGGGTACTCAATAATCAAATTAAAAATTAGATTATCTAATTTATTACATTCAATAAACTAACTTTACTTTTTCACTTACGACTATTTTTTTTAATGTCAAAACACATATTTATTAAACTATAAATTATATTAGTCAAATTTTTATATTCCATTAATCAAAGTTATTTTAGAGAGAGAAATTAAAAATGTTATAATTCTTCATATTTTTAAACACTGACATACGGTGTAGATGTAACGATTTGGTGCCAAAATAACTTTTTCTTAGATGAAATAACTAGATTTAGTTTTTTTATTTTATTTTAAAACATGTGTTTGAAAGTATGTCAATATTCCTTTCGTTACATATAAAAAATGAGAAATAAGGATTACACAACTTAAAAGCAATCCGACAACTAGCTGCTTTATTATCCCTTTTGACCATTTTACTTGAAGGCAACTTTGAGAGTTGTTTGTCATATAGTAAAATCTCCGATACTTAATCTAACTAGTGGGAAAATCCCAATAGAGTTTACACATGCATTTTTTCCTCCTACCAAACCGTTCACAAAAACATTAGTTGGCCTATGTGTTAATCTATTATCCAAAAGGCCGACCGAGAAAGTCACATGGGTTTCTTTATTCACAAGTACTTCTATCTATCAAAATATGTCAAACAAGATATCCTTAACAAAATTATGTCAATATTTAAATCCTCGGAAGCTCCATACATTAAATTGCATGTTTCCCAAATGAATATAAGCTTGTCTTACGACAAACATGACAAACCCCATCAGCAGAAAATAAGGGAACTTTTGAGGCGATATTTAAGGATACTATGGTATTCTATCGGTGACATATGTTGGCCCAACACATTAACTGAAATTCCAATAAAAAAATATTGAGTATGTTCTACTTGCAAACAATAAAAAACTATTTTATACAATATAATTCATCATATTTTAAACACTGACATACGGTGTAGATGTAACGATTTGGTGTCAAAATAACTTTTTCTTAGATGAAATAACTAGATTTAGTTTTTTTTATTTTAAAACATGTGTTTGAAAGTATGTCAATATTCCTTTCGTTACATATAAAAAATGAGAAATAAGGATTACACACAACTTAAAAGCAATCCGACAACTAGCTGCTTTATTACCCCTTTTGACCATTTTACTTGAAGGCAACTTTGAGAGTTGTTTGTCATATAGTAAAATCTCCGATACTTAATCTAACTAGTGGGAAAATCCCAATAGAGTTTACACATGCATTTTTTCCTCTTACCAAACCGTTCACAAAAACATTAGTTGGCCTGTGTGTTGATCTATTATCCAAAAGGCCGATCGAGAAATTCACATGGGTTTCTTTATTCACAAGTACTTCCATCTATCAAAATATGTCAAACAAGATATCCTTAACAAAATTATGTCAATATTTAAATCCTTGGAAGCTCCATACATTAAATTGCATGTTTCCCAAATGAATCTAAGCTTGTCTTATGACAAACATGACAAACCTCATCAGCAGAAAATAAGGGAACTTTTGAGGCGATATTTAAGGATAGTACGGTATTCTATCGATGACATATGTTGGCCCAACACATTAACTGAAATTCCAATAAAAAATATTGAGTATGTTCTACTTGCAAACAATAAAAAACTATTTTATACAATGTGATCAGGTCAAGGGTTGGTTCAAAATATACATGTCGAAGAAGTCCCACATCGTTTAGTTTTGTGAAGGAAGAGGGAGTTAAGGCTACATATAGGATTAAAGTTCTTCTAAGTCCTACATCGCTTAGTTTTTTGAAGGAAAAGGGACTCCAAGGCTATATATAGGATTCAAGCTAGTTCTTTGTTCCAAGATGTACCAGTCAAAAGCACTTTAAGCTTGTATTTGACCTTTTTATATTTTCTTTTATACTTTTGTTTTAGAGTGTTGTAAGGGGTAGTTAAATATTTTCTTTGGAGAGTGCGGGTGTATTGGGATTTTGGGGTGGTTGAGGGTAGTTTATATGTTGTAATAATTTTCATAGTGTTATTCTCTGGTGGTCATTTGACAATGATCATGTTTTTTTCTCCGATTTTAGAGTTTCCACATTAATCTCTTGTGTTGTTATTTTTTTCCTCTTTTTTCTCTATGATTTATTTTTTCCAACAAGTGGTATCAGAGCCTGTTTGGTTCATTGGGGGAGCGGAAGTGGATCCTAGTGTGGATCAAGGCTAGTGATGTGGATGACTCACACTTGTGGAGGAGATATTGTTGGGTTTCAAGTATGAAAGTGTTAAAAGTCCCACATCCACTAGGCATGGAGAAATGTTGGGTTTATAAGAGAGGGGATCCATACCTCTATTGCCTTAAGGTTTTTGGCGGATATGTGCTATCAAGATCTCTAGTAGCCATGAATATTTTGCCCAGTGACACTTCCGATGCTCATCGGATTCCCCTAATAAGTGGTATTAAGATTCTAGTTTGGTTGATTATAAATTTTAGTATGCCCTGTAGTTGTAGTTTTGTCCGATATTCAGAAAATAAATTTTATACTCTGTGTTGGTTTGGAAAATTTTATTTTGTTGCAATGCAAATTTTTTTAAGTGCAGTGAAGATTAACTTAGAAAAAAAGTTGATGGAAGAATCAATTTTGACTTTTGGAAATTTCAAGCCAAAGATGTTTTGATATAATTAGAATTACACAAGGCGTTGAAAGGAAACATTTTCAACATGAACAATGATATGTGGGAGGAACTACATTTGAGATCTTCTAGTACAATCCACATGTTTTTGGCTAAGATTATTCTTGCGAATGTTCTTGGTTGTAGCGGGGGGAAATTGAGACCAAAGACATTGAATTTACTTGACTCGTATTTTAGTGAAAGTCGCCACCGCGCTTTATTGTTTCCAAAGAAAATTGGAAAAGAGCGAAATAGAATCCAAAGAACTTTTTAAAACAAAATTAATAAAAACAAGACAGAGATCTTAGGTACGGGAATTGATTATGCAAGGGGAAGGTGTTAGCACCCCTCACATCTGTGGTACTCCATTGAAACCTTTTTGTATATCTGTGTAAAAAGGGAGAAGATTTTACAAAAAGATTTTGCAAACATAAGATTTTGAAAAAGGGAGAAGATTTTGAAAATTTAAGAAGATGGGAGGAGATGAAGGGACTATGCTAAAAGCATAAAATAAAATATAAAGCAAAGAAATATCTAACCAACGAGAAGCCAACACTTGACATAAAAAATTCAATGTATAGAGTTCCCATCTTTTGGATTAACAAAACCAAGCAAGTATAATTCTCAGTACCAGATAAAAAAAACTAAGATGAAATTTGAATCAAGAAAAGTCTTCATTTTTATTTCAAAGTTTCAATGCATCAGATGAACTTCCTTGAGTTCAAAATAACATCTCCAAATGAATAACTTGCAAACCCACGCCTAAAGATTTTAGACAAAAATCGGCCAGAGTAACGGTTGTATACAGAGTAATTTCCAATCACAATGCCTTGGAATAAACCTCAAGGACTTCAAACAAAACATAGAACGATGACCTACACACAGAGAAAATCAAACCAATGCCTTGGAGTAAACTCCAAGGACTTCATACAAGGTATCAACAAGATAACATAAGGTCCAGAGGTATCAAGGCAACAAAGCTCCTAATAATAAGTCTAAGAGGTCCAAAACTTCGAGATGCCAAAGGATAATAACCATAGTCCATATAGAGCCTTAAGTTTTTTATTGTTCAAGTAACTTATATAGAAGTCACCCTAAAATGAGGCCGATTAATAACAATTTACGTGTTTAAGAATAAGTTAGAGAAATGATATATTGAGTTATTCTCCTAGTACTTGGAACACATGTAAAATAACAATAAAAAACGGGAATGAGATTGAGAGGAAGAGGGAGGGGAATGGATTAAAAGTAAAACCACAAGTTCAAGTGAATTTCCCTTTGTCATTGTGAGACTTCATCTTAATGATTCATTAGAGTAATGGTAAAACCATAGCCCCCACACAATGAATATTTAAGACTTGCATCCATAAGAGAAAAAAGATGGAGATAAGGAACCAAAACAACTTAGAAAAAAGGAAAAAATTGCATTCTGATGTCAGGAAATTGATTCCTATTATCTGTTAATCGATTTCATGCACGAAATTTTCAAATCTGGCGTAAAAATAGTGAGGGAGATTGATTTACCCAAATAGGGAACTGATTTCCTGTACGAATTTTTCAAAAAAACATCTAAAGGGAGAAAACTTTGATCACACATTTTAATATACACCTTATGATCTTGGTTGCAAATGAGCATACAAATTTCATTAAATCATGAGCAATTAACACCAATGGGATCACAAAAGAAAGCTTAAAGAATCAAACAACCAAAATCAACAAGAGATCACTTTGTGAGACATGAAGATAAGTTTACCAAATGTGGATCTAGCAATTCACCGATCAACTTCAAAATTTGCTTCAAATTAACTCCAAGAATCACTACCCCAAGCTTTTATTTTGAGAATTAGTGAAGAGAAAGTGTTTGGATGGAGGTTTAGCTCAAAGATTAGTTAACTTCAATGAAAAGCTTACTAACTTTTGAAAATGAAGCTTTGAGTGAATTTGGGCAGATGAAATTAAAAGAGTTGAGCGAATGTTTTACAAGTTGAATTTGATTATCCACACCTACTGAATGAATAAAATTAGGGTTCTATTTATAGAGTTTAGACTTGGGATTAGTGATGGTTTGAAGTTTGGTTTGGAACCAAAATTAGGCTTGATAATTGATTTTGGAGCCAAAATTAAAATCAAGTGGTGCACATGTCATCAAATAAGGGTGTATGATGGAATTTAATTATGATGAGGTAGGGAATTTTTTTTTTGCGATCAAGAATATTCTCTAAAAAATGAAATTGGTTCCAAATACCACCAAGCTTAAAAATTGCTTTTTTTTTTGCCAAATTTGTCCGGGTACCTACAAAACACAAATATACAAGAAGAACAAAATAATATTTTTGGTATTTTGATTAGTATAACTTAACAAAAAAAAATTACAAATTAAAAAAACATGGATACTTGGTGATTCCCCAAAAGGCAAGATGAGCACAAAGCCAAAGAACCAAATTCAAGATATTGATTTGTGATTGGAATGCAAAATAATTGAGAATCTTAGGGTCAAAAATTGGGGTATGACATTGGTATATCGTCACCCAAAGAGCTTTGGGAGAAACTTGAAGGGAGATATCAAGGAAATGCTATATCAAATCATTTGTTGTTGAAAGAGCAGTTTTATAGCTTGTGTATGGATGACCATACAAAAGTATCTGATCATCTAAGTGTTCTGAATTATAAACTATTGGAGTCAAGATTGAAGATGAAGATAAAGCTTTGAGAATCATATGGTCTATTTCATCTTCCTATGAGCATATCAAACCTGTTTTGATATATTGGAAGAAAACTTTGAGTTTTGAATAAGTTATTACTAAAATTATTTATGAAAAAAATAAGATTGAAGGGTGACAATAATACTTCTTCAAACTCAGTATTGGTTGCTAGAGGAAGGCCTTATGTGAAGAAAAACAATGAAACGTGTGTGAAATATTGAAAATATGAAAATATTAGACATATTAAGTATAAGTCTCTTGATGGGGCAGCGTCGAGAAGGGCTATTAGTCAAATGCTAGCAATGTCTCTCTTGTTGTGAGAGAGGATAATCTTCTTTGAAAATTAAGAAGTGTGTCCTCATGATATTATTGTTGTCATGGAAAAGGAAGAGCTATTGCTAATAGATTAACACATAGGCATTGATTCAAATTATGTTGTAAGATTATGTTGATGAGCTTCCTATCAACATGGAAGTTGCACCATAAATTTTCAACCTGGTTTTCGACATGTGAAAATTCTTGAAGTGGTTTGGTTTCAAGTGAACTATATTTTTCCTTAGATAGAGTATGATAGTTTATAAGACTATGATTGTCGGTAAAGACAATGTAAAAATTCTTGGAGTGGTGTAACTTCAAGTGACTATACTCTTTATGGTGGAGTATGATTGTTAGTGAAGACAATGAAAGTTAATGTATTATTTTCAATCAAGTTGGATATTGTTGGGGTTGGTTGAAAATATACATGTTGAAGAAGTCCCGCATCGCTTAGTTTTGTGAAGGAAGAAGGAGTTCAAGGCTATATATATGATTAAATCTTCTAGGTCTCACATTGCTTAGTTTTATGAAGGAAGAGGGAGTCCAAGACTATAAAAAGGATTCAAGTTTTTCGTTTCAAGATGTACTAGTCAAAATCACTTTAAACTTGTATTTGACCTTTTTATATTTTCTCTTATACTCTTATTTTACTGTGTTGTGAGGGATAATTAAATATTTGCTATGGAGAGTGCTATAGTGTTATTCTCTGATTGTCATTTGACAACGGTCATGATTTTTTCTTCAATTTTAGAGTTTTCACGTTAATCTCTTATGTTGTAATTTTCTTCATTTTCTCTCTCTATGATTTATTTGTTTCCCCCAACAATGTTATCATGTCAAATTTTATTTCCCAATCCTTAACATTTTAACTTAAAAGGACACTAAAAAAATATTAGAATTTAGGGATGACAATGTCCTTTTTAATAAAACTATTAAGGTTAAAATCTGAAATTTGATCACTAAAACCATCAAAAACTCTATCATAATTAGAGTAAATATTAATTATCGATATTTGATCTTGTCACACTCAAGATTGGACCATGTCAAAATCAAAGTCCATATTAATATGAATTAATTTGCATTTTTTTTTAAAAAATTGAAAAGATCAATGTGCAATTTTTCAAATTTTATAGCAACAAGTTTGTAAAATATGAATAATATAGGGCTAATTTCTCAAGTTTGAAAAATTAAAAGGGATTAAATGTAAGAAATTTTTGAAAAATATAAGAAGAAATTTTTCATAATTTTTTTATAAAAATTATAACAATTAATTGAGTTTCTTATTTAATAGAGTAGGAAAAAGTTTTAAAATTTTAGGTGATAAATGAAAAATTTTAAATTCAACTTTGCCAAAATACTTTATAATTTAAATTTAATTATTTTTGAGTTTCTTATTTAATGAAGTTTAAATTTAATTTTAGTAATAGTTTAATGTATCTTTATTAAAAAATCGTTTTTTTACGTAAAAAAGAAAAAAAAAATTCATCGAATCAAAATTAGCTTTTTTTTAAAAAAAAAATATAGGACAGGTGATAGACATAAAATAATTTTCTGTTGTAGACCCACCAATCATTGAATAAAACAAGGTTGAAAGAGAAAAAATATTTTTCATTAAAAAGTAAATTTGATAATTGAATTTGACATCTCTAACATCTCCAATAAATTGCCCCACTAGAATAAAATAACCATATAAATGAATTTGGATTGACAATTGTATCTTAACTCAAGATTTTAAGAAATAAAATATATAGATGTTTTTACTTATGTAATATTCAACATCATATATTACATAAATATATATATCTCAGCTGATAAAAGCCTGAGGGATATTTAATTCATTTATTTTAGTTTTTTTAAATGGTTTTTAAAATATTATTTATTTTATTTTTTAAAAATTTTATAAATTTTTTTTAAAAAATTTAAATAAAAAATGGTATAAATAGTTTTTTTTATAAAATTTTATTTTAAATATTTTATCTTTTTATTATAATTTTTTGCATATCAAAAATTGAAAAAATTACTTAAATATAATTTTTTTGAAATAACTTTTCATAAAAATTATTTTTAAATATATCTCATTGAAAAAATATGTAAATTTCACTATAATTTAATCTTTTTTAATGTATATTTATTTCACTAGATTTAAAAATTAATATTATTATAAAATGAGTTTAAAAAGTATTTATTATTTTTAAAAAAAGTTTTCATTAAAATTATTTTCTAAAGATAAAACAAACAAATCCTAATCTAATGTGTTGGGGTCTCACATCACATCAGCACTATGTCTTTTCTCAGAACTTACTATGCTTGAGGCTTTTTGAGCCAAAATTAAAAAAATAAAATGTATGAATGAATTTTTTTTTTCCATTTCCAATATTAAGCATTCCCACTACATCTAACAAAAACATACGCGCTTTGGGCATATGGTAGCTACTTGAAGTGTAAGAAAGAAAACAATGTATAAGACAAAAAAATCCTAACAATTGAAGTTCCTACCTCTGGATTTTGATTAGGTAATATGCTGATATATATGTGAATGATATAAAGCATATACTAAAGTAAAAGCACCTTCTTTTCCTTATCTATTTTTGAACACCATGTGAGAATATAGTTCTTCAACGCTCTCGTAGATGCTCTTATATGCTTAAATCGTATCAAAGTGCCCGACATACTCTATCCTTTTCTTATTCATGACTCAAATATGCAAAAAGTCTTAAGGTTGATTTTACTTTTAGGTCATTTGTGTGTGAATTTCAAATTTCAAACTTTTAGGGCAAATTTCAAATTTCAAAAGTCCTATGCAAAAAATGTTAAACTTTTGATAAATAAATAAATGGTTAGTTGAGACCACGCGAGTATGTTTCTAGTTGAATAAAAGTTAAACAATTGCAAGATAATTGAATACGAGTTAGTTGATTATTTTTCAAGTCTACTGTTAGAAATATCGGAGAGATCGAATGGATCCAGGCTGAATCGCGAACGGAATCACTTTCCTTAAAAGTATTTCAAGCACACTCTCGATTGTCTTAGAGTTGGAACGGCCTGAATACCCAGGATAATTCAGCCTTACTCGAGTCTGCACAAGACCGATGAAGAAACTCGAATGCAAGGAAGCTGTCTGGAAAATATATTAGAGGATAATGTTTTTGTGTGTTGAATCCGAAATAGCAGACTTGTATTTATAGCCCATGCAAATGTCTGTTTCATAAGTTGCAACTCTTCATGAAACAATATTATTTAAAATATATAATTGCAATGGTTCATAAAAATACAATGCACCACTTCATGAAATGTCATGTATTTCGAATTCAAAAATCAAACTTTAGGCAATAATTAAAACATATTCGCAGTATGCCGGCCGAAGGCCGGACCGCCCGCCGGAGGCGGCCGGAGCGCCACCGGCGCCGCCTCATTAACGCCGCGAATAGCCCGATCACGCCCACGCCCTCAGACCCGGTCCCGGAGCCGGAGCCGGTGTCGCCGGTGGCGACACCGGCACCGGCGAGGGTGTTTTTGGTAGAGACAAGTGGCATAAGGCTTGGGACCACCACATATGACTATGTGGTACTTTATCCTCTTTGGCTCTTTTGGAATGTACATTGTTCCAAGTGCTTTATAAATGCTTTTAAAGTTTGCTCCACTTTCTATGTGGGACTATTTATGAAGCATTTATTGTCATTCTCACTTTTGTCATTTTGGAACATAACTTGAAGAAATTAATGCTCATAATTTCCAACATCTACCGATGTTTAAAAAGGTTAAGAAACAGAACAATTTTATATTTTATTTGTATTCTTTACTTGTAGTGTCACTAACTAAAACTTCTATTGATATATAATCACATTATGAGAAAAGATCACACATGTGTCTTAGAGAGACGGGTAATGTCGAGAAAAACTAAATTCTACAGACATGTCATTTTAGCTAGTAGGATTAATGTTTGCTAATAAATATCGACATGGAGATACATGACATCATCTATGAGTACTCATAAAAACTTGTTGACATTGTCAAATCCACGATTCACAATGAGGTTCAACAAGTTAGAGAGTTTGAGACTAGATGTGTCGATTCACATGGAAACTTAGTTACCTTCCACAATCAAGGGGATTCAAAAGAACAAAGATCATGCATAAAATTTAACTCAAAGGCCACCTAGGGATTATTTGATTATTTTCTGCCTAGTATGTTGGGCGAGAATATGTTGATGAGCGTTCTTGAAGGAAGGGGGTTGAATAGACTTGTTCCTTTGAAAACTAATTTAAAAAATATTTACTTTTACGAAATCATAGTTAAAGTGCGAAAACAAAAGTGGATAAGTGGAAGCAAAAATACAACGGATAAATTCAAAAGCTATATCAACATGAATCATGTGCAAAAGCTACAACGAATAAGTGACATCTTTGTTTGGAGTCATGTGCCAAGTGCAACCTGAATCCATAATACATTCCTTGCAAGAATTGATGCTCGAAACTACAAGTACAATAGATGATTCAAAATCATCTTGCACACTGACTGCATTACCATTGTCCTTACCACCATGATTGTTCTGTCGATCAAGACACACCTTTCGTGTGTGACCCTTCTTCTTACAATAATAACACCTAATTGCAGAAGTATTACCACCATGAGATTTCTACTGAGCTTTACCCCTATTCTTTTCGAACTTAATATCTTTCTTCGAGAATTTCCCCTTAATGGATAAACCTTCTACAATAGACGATGGTTTATGCTTATTCCTCTCGTTCAAGACCTTTGAGTACAAGGAAGATTGAACTTCTTCAAAAGTAAAGGAATCTCTTCTATATAAGAGAGTTTTTTTGAAGTGAGCATGAGAACCTGGTAAAGCACATAACAACAAGAGCAACAAAGCTTGATCTTTAACATCGATATTGATATCAATATTTTCAATATCAAGAATCATCTTGTTAAACATATCCAAATGCTTAGCAAGGACTTGGTCTTCACTCATCTTGAATGAATACAAAGCTTGCTTCATGTAGAGGCGATTGACCAACGATTTGGTCATGTACAAAATTTCAACTTTCGACCACTCACCCGTCATCGTCTTCTCCTTTGACACCTGTCGGAGAACCTTATCACCAAGGCTCAATACGATGGCGTTGTGGGCTTTCTCTACCATCATCGTTTTCCTCTCCATTAACACAACTTCCATGGTTATGGGTCCCTTCAATGCTTCTAGCGAACCCTATTGAACAAGAAAGACTTGCATTTTCAAGCGCCACAAACCGAAATCATTCACACTGGTGAATTTCTCAATCTTATACTTTGTTGACATCATCTTCTTCTCCACTCTCACCGCACCAGTTTGTTGTAACGGAGTAGCGTCAAGAATAAACCAAAACTATGAGAAAGATCGAGTTTATTGAACAAATACAAGAAACCTTATTAGGTTTTCATGAAAGAGAGAAGAGGGAAGAAGAAGAAGAAGAAGAAGAAAAATTAGGATTAGTTGTAACTATTTTTCTATCCACTTTCTTTATCAGGGCTTACAAATTACAAGTGAAGAACAACAATCAGCCTCTCTCAACAACCTGAGAGAACTAGTCTATTTATAGACTACTAATCAAACTTAGGCTATAAACTAAATTAAACAATTGGGATAAACAAACAGACCCAATTTGACATGCTAACAAACCTAGCATTATCGACTAATGCATGCTAGAACATAATTTGACTATAGCATACACGACTTCGACATCAACATGTGAACAAACTTCGATAACTTGCTAAATCTTTGTCGAACCAAGAAGTTATCCCTATCAAGATACTAGATTTCGATCCAAAGTCTCACATATTTTTTATTTGTAAATCAAATGATCTATTCCTTCAATTTTTGTAATAATCGAGGGATTTAATAATTAGATTTTACTATAAATGTACTCATTAATCAAGCTTTACCCTAATTTTAACTTATATGTAGCCGCTCCAAACTCGGACATATCATTCTCTACGATGGATTGTAAGATTGAAAAAATCTTGAAGGTTCTGTGTTGTAGGTTGTTCTTCTAACACCAATTTTAGAAAAACATTTTTTTTCCGCCCTTGTAATCTACCTTGCATAACGGTGTTGTTGTTGTTGTTGTATTTTGCAATAACCTTTCTATGTTGTCAATCAAAGAAAACACTCCATAATTTATTTTTTTCCTCGGTTGACAACATTGAGAAATTTACTCCTAAATATTATGTAAATTACAAGCAATTGTAGCGCACAAAAAATTGTGAATGGTAAAAAATTGAAAAGGAAATCAGACATCTTACTTTCAATTTTTTGTCAATCACCAATTTTATGCAAGTAATATATTACCTAAGTTTTTTGATAAAACCAAGGGGAAATTCCTTATTTTTTTTTAACTAAAAAAGAAAAAAAAGTCCCCTCAATTTTAAAGAAGAATTGAGGGGTTTAGTTACTCAGCTACAACAATGAATCTATTCGCTACATTCATAAAGTAACAGCGCTCAAGATATTGCCAACACATCCACAAGATACTATCTACATCTACCATAATATATCTTGTTCGCTTTCTTGTGAAAGTATTTTCTATGAAAAAATTGATAATGAAACCTTGGAACAGACTTGTAGGAAGGGTTGCAAATGTAAAAAAATTTTACCCGAGGTTGGTGTTTTTACATGATAACTTTTTATGTCATGTATCTAACTTTATCACAAAAACTAGATGCATAGAAAACCATTGAACTTGAAAAGAATGCGCACAAAGGATATACAACAAAATTTGAATAACAACAAAGATTTGTTGTTCTCCAAGAATAACACTGACGATAATTAATCAGATTTGTCATAATTTGAATTTGTTGTTATGCAAAAATAAGAAACTTTTTATTTAATAAAAAAATTAGTATTTGTAAACAATGTAATTTTATATTTTGTGTAAACAATGTGATTAGTATTTTTTTTAAAAAACTTTTTTCCCTCGATTTTTGACATAAACCGAGAGGTATGTGGCGCTACAGATGGAACCTATTTTATTGCATTTTTTATTTGAAAAAAACAAATTTTACCTCGATTTTGAGTCATAATCAGGAGGAAATATAAGCCTGTTTATTAGGTTTTTTCTTCATCCTTAAACAAATTTTTGTTGTCTATTTAGTAAGCATCAACGCTCAAGATACTGTCATTAGTGATCCGCGTGAAACCCAAAAGACATCCATTATAAAAGCATTCTGAATATCAAAAATTGATAATGAAAGTATTTGACATGAAAACATTGAAACTTAAAAAAGCTTGGAAAAGTTCTCCGTGATAGATTGTAAAACTAGGAAAATATTTGGGTTCAAGGTTTGTGTTCTTAAATCATCATATAACTGAATATTTATTTCATTTCTCTATTTTTTTTTTGTTTTATATTAGAAACAATTTCATGAAAAAGTCATTGAGAATATACTTGGATCCAACATTTGATTTTTCCTCAAGATTCAATGGAATGAAGATCCAATATCTGATCTTCACTGACATATGATACTTGTGTAAATAATGAAAAATTCGGTATAATAAATGCAAAGCTTAATATCCTTTTTGGTCTTGTACCTATGCTTCTGGGTCCATTTTGGTCCTCTTCCTTTAAAAAGTTCCAAATTGGTCCCGTACGTTATTAAAATGGTGCCACGTTTGTCCTGATTGTTAGAAACATTAGTTTTTTTACTTAAAACATGGCTGACGTGTTAACTTATTGCTGAGGTTTAATGAAAATCATTGCTTAGGTGTCATTTGAGTTAGCATTTTATTAGTTGGTTTATGTTATTATTTGATATATGCTGAGCCTGGGATAGAAACCCCTAGCAGACACAATGAGAAGACGAAAAGAGAAGACGAAGAGAGGAGACGGAGGATGCTGTGAGGAAGACGAAGAACTAACTTCTAAAAACGAATAGTTTGCATGTATTTGATATCTATGAATGTGTGTTTACCTTGTTGCATTTTTCTGAAATGATTAGGTTTATAGGTTGTTTTGCCCCTTTTAAAATCTGCTATTTTGACACAAATACTTGCTTGCGTGTAATGTTGTGTTTTATTGTTTGTAATGTTAGTTTTCTTGTCTTAGGTAGAAATGGCAGATATTATCACATTAACTTTGCATCATAGTGGTGACTTTGTGAATTCTGAAAAAAATGATTATATGGGGGGGGGGGTAAGTGTATTGAGTTAGATGTAGATGTGGATAGGTGGTCATACTTTGAATTGGTTGGTGTTCTGAAAGATTTAGGTTACACTGAGTTAGCCACTATCTACTACAAAGACCCTTCATTTGGGATGTGTGTTCTTAGGGATGATAAGGGTGCAAATGATGTAGTTGACCTATTTAGGGTACATATGAAAGTTCACATTTTCGTAGAACATGTCTTATCCCAACCAGAATATATTGAAGAACCTTTTAATGTAGAGGAAGAACCCATAGATGTAGAACCTTTAAATGTGGATGAAGAAGGGCTTTTTGATGATTCCATCATTGAAGAAATAAGGGGATATATCATGGAAAAGTGGGCAGCAAACAAGTTGAAATTCCCTTTACTGAGTGATGGGGATGTTCTGCCAAACACCAAGAAAGTGGAAAAAGCAAGCTGTTACACAAATTCTTGGATTGTAAGGTATAAAAGTTATTTAATTTATAGTTTATATGTCTTGTTAATATTTGAAGTAATATGAGTTTATCTTTGGAACAATGATATATTTGTAGGATGTCATCTGAGTTTATATTTGAAGTCAGACACATTGAGCACCAAGGTGACATTTTTGGGGTCAACCTAAAGGACCATGATTGTTCATGCAGAAAATGGAAACTGACAGGTCTACCTTGTGTTCATGCTCTGTCTGCTATGAAGAGTAGAAACATGAATGTTGATGATTACATCCCAGACTTCTATAAGAAGGCAAGGTATATATCTATGTATGAACCTATCATATATCCTGTTAATGGGACAAATTTATGGGTCAAAATAGAGTATCCAGATGTGCAACCACCAAAATTCAAAAAAAATGCCAGGAATATCAAAGAAGAGGAGGAACCGTGAGCAAGGTGAAATTGATGGGACAGATGAAAAAATAAGAAAAATAGGTATGGTGCTTAGGTGCACCAGGTGCAGACAGATTGGACACAATAAGTCCACTTGTAAGAGGACACAACCACAATTAGCACAACCTAATGCAAGTCAACCAAGGGCACGAGAAACAACTACTCAACCAACACCTACACAAGCTACTGCAAGTCAGCCAAGGGCACGAGCAACAACTACTCAACCAACACCTACTCAAGCAAGTCAGCCAAGGAGGACTGTTATAAGGCCACAAAAGTTGTCTTATAAGAAGCCAAGACAATCATCTGTTACAATGCCTTCTGCTTCAAAGGGACCAACCACAAGATTGAGTGCATCACAAAATGCAGTTGGACCTACAACAAGGAGGACCACTCCAACAAAAAGTAAAAACACAAAGAAGCCCTTTTAGATTTATGTACTTTCTGTTTTAAGACTATGTTGTTTAGTTTATAATTGTCGTTTTGAACAAGGTTTAGACTTATGTTTTGGTGTCAGTAACAAGTTTGAACAAGGGTTATGTTTTGGTATGTAACAGATTTGAACAAGGATTATGTTTTGGTATCTAACAATTTATGCTTTGGTATGTAACAAATTTGAACAAGGGTTATGTTTATCAAATTTGAACAAGGTTTATGTTTAACAAATTTCTGTTACGTTAACAATGTTTATTTCAATCATGTTTATCAAACTTAAACACTAAAACAAAGAAGACAACTTGGATATTCTGTATAATTAAGACAAAGAATACAACATTTTGATTACTAAAACAAAATAGAATAACAACTTGAGGTATCCCAGTGTCACAAAATAGAACATAAACTTAATACAAAATAGAACATAAACTTAAAACAAAATAAAAACACAACTCGAGTCCCACTCTTACAACAACTTGAGATCTCTTACAAAATTTTAACTACTGAGAAAAATAACACAAAAAAACATAAACTTCCAAATATTCTTCCACCTAATGGTGTTCTTCAAAGCATCCTCTAATTCCATAGTATTGAGCCTCAAAATCTCAACCTGTTTTTTGGCTTCTTCCATCTCTTCACTAAGCACTTCAAACTTCCATTGATCCTTCATCAAGGTTTGCTCAATTTCACCTTTAGCTTTTTCATAGAACCATTGAGAAAATCCACTACCAGCATTATTGTGTTTGTTCATGTTGAGAACGAAAATTGGGATTCATTACATTAACATTTCAACAACAATAAACTTATCAGAACTGAAACTAAACCTTACCTTAAAATGTTGAAAACCCCAAAATAGCTTTCCATAGTTCTTGCCTTACGAAGAACCGCATTGCCTCCACAATATCATAAAGGCTTCCATGGAAGATTAGAGGTGCTAAATACATGTGACTCACTTCGGTTTCTATTTGATGATGAAGACCCACGTATAGAGCTCATGATTAGATAACAATTTAGGTTTCAATTTGGGATTTTGGGAACCAATTTCGTCTAGGGTTGATTTTTGGGGAAAAACATGAACGAGCTTCAGCAACAAAGGAAGAAGAAGTCTGTGTTGACTAGACATTCCACCATGCAACGACTTCATTCACGTCATCAATTTTAACACCGTTAGCCATTATTTGATAGAAATTTATTTATGTTAAACAACATACGGAACCAATTTGGAACTTTTAAAAGGAAGAGGACCAAAATGGACCTAGAGGCATAGGTATGGGACCAAAAAGGGTATTAAGCCTAAATGCAATTTGTAAACAAATTAATTCATTAATATTCTGTATAAACAATGTAATTTATATTTTTTTAAAATAATTTATTTTCCTCTCGGTTTTTGTCATAAACCGAGAGGTCTGTGGCACTAGTTTTGAATATTAAAAAAGTTATTGCTAAGGATCAAACTAATGACCATTTCAACAATCTCTTCGATTATTTAGAAACCGAGGAGTAAAATAACAAGTTTTCATGACGCCCTCCATTACACCGCCTCTGTAATAGAAGTTAAATCCCTTTTAGGATTGAGGTTACATATGATTTTTGTAGTAATGATTGGTTCACACATAGGATATAGTTCTCAAGTTATAGAAAGAAAACATAAGTATTACCTGCCGACCAACCAATAAACCATTTTCAACGCATGTAAATGCTCTTTTTCCACATCATTCACATTTGTTTATATATATATATATATATATATATATATATATATATATATATATATATATATATATATATATATTAAAATAAGAGATAGGAAGATTAACTATTAACCATTATATATATATATATATATATATATATATATATATATATATATATATATATATATATATATATATTAAAATAAGAGATAGGAAGATTAACTATTAACCATTATATATATATATATATATATATATATATATATATATATATATATATATATATATATATATATTAAAATAAGAGATAGGAAGATTAACTATTAACCATTATATATATATATATATATATATATATATATATATATATATATATATATATATATATATATATATATATATATATATATATATAAGAGATAGGAAGATTAACTATTAACCATTATATTTGATGAATAATCTTGATGAAGTAACATGCAAGCATAGACAATAAATATTCATCAAGACCATTTGTCAAAATCCTACAAATACAAAACATAGTTATTAGTTCAAGGAGTGCCAAGAAAAGAAGAGGAATAATGTCAAATTGAAAGGAACGATATAACCAAAATATAAATACAACAAAAAAGGACGAGAAACACTAATAAAAAGAGTAAATCCCGGAAAAGTAACGAAAACTACAAAACACCACCCAAATGAAAACCAACTAGAGCTTAGACTACTAGACCCACAATCAACAGAAGAGAAGAATCACTAGAGCACCTAGACCATTAAAATCTCTTGAGTAAGTCAAAACTCTTGATCCGTTATTGGCTTAGACACAAGATAGAATTTTGAAGCCCGTCGCAGAAAGAGGGAGAGTTCAATGATGGCCAATTATGAAACCAACTCCAAGCCAAAAAAAAACTCTTATTCTCCATCTCTTTCGTGTTTGTTGACGATTTAGAAAATATAATATCATTACACACTAACTAGATAGTACACAACACTAAAACATCTCCTAGACTTATACCTCCCTCATAAAGGAAAAATAACTCAAAGAGAAGTTCCTTTCTATTATAAATAACCCTATTTCACCTCAGACGAGAAGGGGATACAACCTTAGTTATACAAGCGAGGTAACACAAAACATCATGAAAATACTCCACTTTACCCCTCAGTTTTACATTAACCGAGAGGATAATTGAAATGGTCATGGGTTCGATTCCCAACAATAGCATATTTATTTTTTCAAAACTACTTCCACATACCTCTCAATTTTTGTCAAAAATGGAGAGGAAAAGTCTATTTTTTTAAAATATAAATTACATTGTTTCACTACATATTAAATTGAATTGTTTACACAAAAAAAATAAATTACATCGTTTACATAGAATAATTAAATTACACAAAATATAAAATTCAAATTTCTAATGTTACATTGTTTTGGTTGCAATCTATAAATACAAATTTTTGACAAATCTGATTGATCGTCATCACTTTGAATAAATCTAGATTTTGTTGCATACCCATTGCTTTTCAAGTTCAATGATTTTGCACGCATCTAATTTCTCACCTAACCAAAAATAAGGTTAGATACATAATATAAAGTTGTAATAAAAAGATAAGATATTATGGTGGAACAACAACCTTGGAACAAATTTTTTTTGCACTTTCAATCCACCCCAGAGATCTGTTTCAAGCTTTCATTATCAATGTTTTTATGGCAAACACTTTCATTATTATTGTTTGAGTTTTACAAGATAACGTCCAAGATATATAGTGGTTGTGTTGGCTTTCTTATTGGATATATAGGGTTTCTTGTATATTGATGTCTTAGCAATATCTTGGATGTTGTTACTTTTTTAACGTAGGGCATAGATGTATTGTTGGTTAACTAAGTAACCATACCCATCGGTTCTTTTATAAAACCGATGGGAAAGATTATTTCATTTTAAATAAAATAAATAAATAATTTGGGAACTTTTCACTCGGTTTTCTAAAAAAAACTGAGGTAATATATTACTTGCAGAAAAAATGGCGAATGGTAAAAATATGAAAGTAACATGTAATGTTTGTTTTTTCAATTTTCTTACCATTCACCACTTTCTTTGTGTACTGCAATATTCAAACATTGCTTGCACTTTGTAGTATGTTTAGGAATAAATTTTTCAATATTGTCAACCGAGAAAAGCAATAAATCTTAGAGTATTTTCATTGATTGACAACATAGAAAGGTTATCCCAAAATATAACAACGATCTTGCAAGAGAGGTGGAAACAATAACAACAAAAATATCATTATGTGAGATAGATTGCAAGAGCTGAAAAAAATATTTTGTTCAAGATTGGTGTTAGAAGAACAACATACAACATAAAACCTTGAAGATTTTTTTTCCAGTTTTGCAATTCATCCCAAAGATTGTTGTATACGAGTTTGGAGCGTTATGTTTAGGGTAAAACTTAGTGAACGAGTGCTTTTATAGTAAAATTTGATTATCTAACCTCGCATTTATTAAAAAAACCTAAGGTATATATCAATTAATTAACAGATAAAAATAAGATAAAAAGAAAAACACCATTTTTAAATAAATAAACACTTAAATGGCTTTAGATGGGATTCGAAGTATGTCATGAATTACTTTTCCCCTCAATTATATTCAAAATCCAAGGCGCGTCATGGAATTATGCCTTGAGTTTTGTTGAGGTGAGGTGAAAGCGTTGTCCTAAAATGTATTATTTATAGTTGTGCATGTTCCCCAGGAAGAGCCAATTAAACCCCTAACCACCTGAAAATTCAACACTAAGTACTAGAAGCAAGGTTACAAGTAACAAATAAATGAGAGGCTGATTCAGGCCAATCCCCACAAACAACGTGTCCACTAGGGCCTTCCTTTTGAACAAATTTTCCTTTCTAAAATTTTTTTCATGTTAGAATTGCCAAGAAAAAACAATCACCTTATAGGGTTCCCAACTCTCATATATTAAGGGAGGAGTTTGACTCCATAGATAAAGGTGGCTCCGGGGAAGTATATCAGTCAACTAGAATTCGATAAGTAGGCGCCAGGGAGAATATACCATTGGCAGTATGTGTGCACATCCACCTATCACTTTCTTCACTAAACTAAAACTCTTGAAGTATCAAGAAGAAATATGATACTATATGTTCTTCATAGAAAAAAAATGTCTCCTCCAACCAAGGTCCCAAGAGATCCCCCCATCTTTCCTCTTTCCAATACCACCCATCAAGGCTTCTTGCCTTTGGAAAATAGAGAAAAGTCTTTGAAACCTAGTCCTCTTTCCAATATTCCCTATCCAAGGGCCCTCCAAAACTATTTTTGAAAACATGTACCAACTTTCTCGAGAAACCCAACCTCAAACTAATTAGAAGGATCATCTTTTTATGACTAAGAAGAGATACTCATTTCCACTAAGAGGAGGCATAACGAGACCCCACGTAACAACCCCCACTTAAAAAGGTGACAGTGGAATGACCACCCCTAGCAAAAAGGATATTGAACTAAAGGTCATAAGCACCTTACAAAAGTCTCCATCTCCATTTAGCTAAGAGATCTAGTTTAACCATTCATAGATCTCTAACACCCAAGCCCCCTCCTTTTTAGACTTGCAAACATCAGAAATCTCACACAAGAGATCTTAGACTCCCCTTTCACACCTTACCTAATAAACCTCCTTTGAATCCTAACTAATTTCTTCCACACTTTCACAAGATTTTTTTTATGAAATAAAGAAAGAACACAAGGATAGCATCGAGGAAAACATTGAGGATAATCACCTTCTTTTCCAGACTTATCTGCCTATGACCTCAAGAGCGAAGTCTCTTCCAAATTAGGTTAAATAAAGGTTCCTATGTAGACTTCAACTAGGGGTGGATGCCCGCTAGAAGCCCTAGATACTTAAAAAGGATAAACTCAGTCTTGTATTGGAGAAAGTTCTCTATTAAGGCTAAAAATGAAGGATTGATTTTAATACCAATCAAGATACTCTTATTGAAGTTAACCCCAACACCCGAAGCTAACTTGAACCCCTCGACTTTAGTTTAGTGATTTACAAATTATCCATCGGGAGATCTCCCAAGATTATGGTATCGTTAGTAAATTGACTATGGGTGAACTCTTAATTCGTGGATGTAATATCCCATGTCTTCTTAAATACTCTATTCGTTGTTAATTGGGACACATTTAGCTCCTATGTGTCACTAAGGCCTTCAGCCACTAGGAGGAAGAGGAAAAGTGCTAAGAGGTCTCCTTGTTTCATCCTCATGTAGATCTTAATCTTCTAGGTTTGAGAGTCATTAGCAAACATATCCATATTGCCATCAAACACACATGCTCTGATCCAAGATCTCCCCTTATCATTAAAGTTGAATATGATAAGCATGTCATCCTGAAAGCTCCAACTAACCGAATCATAATTTTTTCTTCAAAATCTACTTTAAAGACAAGACCAGTCTTTCTAGTACGTTTGGCCAAGTTAATCACCTCATTAACAACAACAAAACCATCAACCAACATTCTTCCTTTTATGATGTAGGAAGGATGGTTGCGGGTAGCGAAGAAGAAGCATCGCGTCTGAACGGTTTGACAAGATTTGTGCAAGTTTGGCATCCGATGCCATAATTTCTTATATTATACCTTTTCGAAAGGGAATTCACCCACGAGTCTGACTCATATCTTTACAATGGTTTATAGGATTTCTAAGTCATTTGAGTATGCTTCAGGTTAAAAAACAACATTTAACTTTTTTTCACAATTTTTAGCAATTTCTATTTTATTTTTCGATAATTTCCACAAATTTTGTTTCATTTTTTATTTATTTATAATTTTCACATTATGGTTTCTTTTTTATGTATTTAAACACTCTTGAGAGTGATTGTCAGGATTATATTTCATTATAATAAAATTCGGTGTTTTTCATTTTCTAGTGGATTCCAGCTTTATTTGACTAGTTTGTTGCTTGCAAACTTGTGTTTTGTTCTAGGTTTAGAGCTTTCTATTCTTTTCGAGTATCTGATTGTGTCATTTTAGGTAGGCTAACAGATTAGAAAAAATCATTTTGTCCATCACTAGCCCTAGTCTCTTGGCCAAGGCCTTGGCAACCATCTTATAAAGGGATCCAACCAGAGATAAAGAGTGAAAATCTCCCAAAAAAACAAGGGTTCTTAACCTTAGCAATAAGGGTCACAAAAAGGAAGCAAAACTATCATCAGTAAAGATGCAAAGCAATAAAACTCGTCGAACATAATTATCACATCATTCCTCAGCATGTTCTAGGACCTTTTTAAGAAAGAAAATTTAAAACCATCAGAGCCCAAACTCTTATTCCCGTCACATTGGGACACCACCACATCTATCTCGATCAAAAAGAGGGATGTCAAAACATACGATTCTTTAAGCCGCTCAGAAAAATAATTGACCACCTCCCGCTGAATGTTAGGCACTCCCCTTCACATTTGTTGACGGGCCAAAGAAAATAATATCATTCCAAAAGTTTCAAGTTGACCAAACTATTAAATGTGAAATCATGACGAGTCCACCCTAACCCTAGCCCTATATCCAAGAGCGTGCCCTATGAATGTATTTGTGTTCATCGAACTTTTGCATAAGGATATAAAGTTAGGTCGATCAATATTATTATTGGCAACAACCTTAGAAATCCAAAATGCTTCTACCTACTATATGATTAAGAAGGAATAAAGAAGAAAAATCCCGGTACAATCTTATGGCTAATAATGATGGGTAGGAACATAAAACTTATTAATTTTGAGTTAATAGATTGATAAACAACTAAATACATGTACATGCAAAGCAGATTAATGAATGATATTGTTGAAAAAATGATGTCGTACAGGGTTGGCAAAGGTTACCTATCGTGGTCACGTTTTTAGGTCAAGTGCTATAGACAAATGTTATTGGTATCGAATCAGTGCACCCCACAAAATTGCCTTTTACTATCAAGTTAGGGGCCACAGTACGTGTGAGACTTAATTCTGGCTTAGCTGGTCATTCCAAATCAAACCCATCTTTATTGTTTTGCTAACTTAACCCATCACTATTTAGGTGAAAAGCATAAAGTTTTCCAAATTAAACCCATCACTATTAAGGCACTTTCCTTATTTATATAAAGGAATAATTTTCGAATAAATTTTATTTTCATTATTACTTGATTGTAAGAAAAAGTTATTTTCAAAATTTAGCAATGCGAAATTATTATTATTATTATTATTATTATTATTATTATTATTATTAATTATTATTATAATAGCAAAACTAATTATCTTATATATATATATATATATATATATATATATATATATATATATATATATATATATATATATATATATATATATATATATATATATATATATATATATATATATATATATATATATATATATATATATATATATATATATATATATATATATATATATATATATATATATATATATATATATATATATATATATATATATATATATATATATATATACAAGAAGTTACTTACTTAATTTTAGTCGAGTTTAAAAATTTTACACCAAGTCTAAGAGTGTAAAACTTTGTAATATATATAGTCAACTAACCAATTAGATCTCTTCACGTAGATGTATGTTGACATGTTTTTATTACATAACAAAAAAGTTACACCGTGTTGAAATCTAATTTCCCTAGTACTCCTAATAATTAAGTATTGTTGTAAATTAAATTAAATTGAATGGATGCGTATGTTTTCTATTCTACTGGTACAAAGTCATTAACTTGTTTTAATATTTATATACAGTTTGTTTATTAAAAAATAGATTTATAATAATAAAAATAGATATGGTTGGTATTTTGTTAAATTTTACTTGTAAGTTATCTTTCAAAAAAAAATTTACTTGTAAGTTTCAACTTTTGGGTCATTTCTTAAAAGCCTAAAAAATGAGAGTATTTATGCAATGGTCTTATAAAAATATTTAGACCAAAAAATTTATTTATAAAAAATGTTTTACATATATTTCACTTCAATATCTTATTATAATATTACTCCCTCCGTTCCTTTTTAAGTGTCGTTTTAGCAAAAAGCTCTTCAACCAAGATAGTGGATTATTAGAGTTACTTTTCCTAACATACCCTTATTTATTTTTCTCTTTCCAAATAAATTCAATCATAAACTCTCTTTTTCCAATAATTAATTGAAAAATTTGAGGTGGAGTTAATGAAAAAATAAGGGTATAAATGACAAATTATAACATTAAATTATAAAACGACACTTAAATAGGAACAAAAAAATTCTTCTAAAACGACACTTAAAAAGGAACGGAGGGAGTATTTATTAGATGAATAAGGTAGCTAAAATGATATTACAAATTGATCTAAATGAATATAACTTATTGATTGATGGTTCAATCCCATTTTTATTTTTCATAACATATTAATGTAATATGAAATTGTTATAATTATAAGTCAACCACATTAAAAAAAAAATTAATTAATATTTTTACAAATATATTAATTTGAAATAAAATTGATTATATGATTGCAAAATATTTTATATAAATAATTAAATTTAATCATAATAACATTTCTAGTTTGCATCTTTGTGAATTGTTATGTATGAGAAGTTTGTAGTTTAATATTCTTTAAATACTATAAGTAAATATAAATATTATACTCTTTACATTTATATAGGATATATCGACTTTCTTTTATTATTCCCACTAATTTTAACTTTCTTATAGGTTCAAACTTATATAGTAGTTTCGTTTAAGATTGATTTTGATTTCCCATGCAAGTTTCTAAATTATTTGAAATATGTGTGATAAATTTATTTTTTTGTCATAAAAGAATGATGATTAATCACTGGATAATTTTGATTATTGGTTTGACTTGAAAGTATGTACATACTCATACTTTAATTTTAATCTTTTTCTTGCACAGATGGAAATGAAAACCGCTTTGATGCCATCGCTTTTAGAGGTGCGCTGGGTGACCAGTTGACCTCTTCTATACTTTAATGTGATTGTGCCTACCTGCCTTTAAGTTATTCTTTTTTAGAAGTGTTGTGTCATGTGTCTCGATGTAGACTTCTCTTGGTGTGGTTCGATTTGTTCTTCTCTTTTTTATGATTTTTGTTCTACTAATTCACCCTAATTTGAACTTTTGTTTAGTTGACTTTTGTTTTTTTAGTGCACGGCGGATATTTTTAGTTCTTAGTTGTATCTTTTACTCTTTTATTATCTTTAATATATTTTCATTTGGTTTTGATAAGAAAAATATTTATGTTATTATAATATCTATTAATTTGGATAATTATTAATATTTTTGAGATATATTGCTGACTATTATATTTTTTATAGAAAATTTTATTCATATAATTGTAATACTTTTTTAAAAGCATAAAAATATATTAATAATAAAGAGTAAAGAATCCAAACAAAATACAAACGATTGACTAAAGACATATGAAAATTTATAATAAAGAAATCAAACAAATACAAATAAAATAGAAACTTAAATCAATGCATTATAACTATAATTTATTTATTATTTTAAAAAAAATTCTAATCTTATGGTAGTACAATCATATGTGTGACCGTTCATTTAATTATTTCTATAATTAATTTTGCGCCATTTTAAAAAGAAATTCACTAATTAAATATTGCATGATTAAATATCAAAAATACAAATATAAACAAATAAAGTGATTATGAGCTTTATTTATAGGAAAAGTGATTATGAGCTGGCTCCACTTATTTAACAAAATTTTAATATTAATTTATGAGATCAACTTTGCCATATATAAGTACATATTCTCACAATTTTAGGGTTAGGGCTCAGCATACACACAGAGTAACTCCTCCTCCTTCTCTCTCTCCCTCTCTCTCTCTCTCACAGAGTATGTTTCTCTCTTTCTCTCTCTTATGCAAGTTTATGATTTTGATTAATCATCTAAACTTGAAAAAAAAATCATCCTAATCTTTGCAGGTTTTTGAAGAAAAAAGAAGGTATAAAAAAAGAAGAATGAGGAAGAGACAGGTGGTTGTGAGAAGATCAGAGGAACCACAAAGAAGTGCTGTGAAATATGGAGAGTGTCAGAAGAATCATGCAGCTAATGTTGGAGGTTATGCAGTTGATGGTTGCAGAGAGTTCATGGCAAATGGTGAAGAAGGAACAGATGGTGCTCTCACTTGTGCTGCTTGTGGTTGTCACAGAAACTTTCACAAAAGAGAGTTAGTTGAAACTGAATCTGTCTCTGAATGTTCAAATGGTACTTGAAACTGTTTTATTTTATACCTCAAAAACAGTTTGTTATATATTGTATTCTTGTAATATATTTTCTATCTCTACTTGGTTTTGGTTTTGCTTGTGTTATATATATAAGACTTTATTTGTATTTTAGTATAAATATTTTTATATGCTAAAATTATCTTTCTAGAGTGAAAACATAAGGTTGATTTGTGTAAAGGGTAAAAATGGAAAAGTTATTATTTAAGCTGTTTTTGTTTTAGTGATGAAGAGAAATGCAAAGCTGTGCTGAGATTTTGCTCTCTTTTTATTTTAGTTAGGTGTAGATTTATTTATTTTTTCTATTATTTATTTTCTTCTTTTTATTATTACTTTGTGATGAGTTTGTATAAGTTGTGTTAAGGATTTGTTTAATGGCTTTGAACATGTTAAAGCTTCTTCTTTTCTTTTTCAGTTTGGTTAATGATGAAGAAGTTGTTTGTTTGTTTGGTTTTGTTTTGTTTTGGTTGGTTATGGAATTTTCTTTAGTTTCTGTTTGTTTTTGTTGGATGCTGATTTTGATTCCATTCAACAACATCATATGATATCATATCCTTGATGCTTCCACAATATACCAAACTCCACTTGCCTTTGCTTTGTAAAATTTTTGCTTTATTATTTTCATTTCTTAAATAATTTTTCTACATGATGAAAAACAGTCTTCAATAATCACTTTTACTATAACATTTGCATGCTATAAGTTTTTTCCAGTGTTTAACTTTGTGTCATGTATAACAAATATGGAAATTTCTACTTATACAAAATTTTCCTTTCATAAGGTAAATGACTTAAGCTTGATGTTATAATGTTACCAACCACAAATTTTTCACCATTTTCTCTCTAATCTTTATAAAGCCACTAACTGATTTTGGTAAGTTCTATACAACAATGATCATTAATCTTCAATCCACTAGTTGGTGTTTTGTTTGAGATCATTCTAAGGTCCACATGTCTAATCATGTTGGTTGTTGAAATAAAGATGTTTCATTAAGCTTCATGCTTATTCAAAAAGTTGATTTAAGCTAGTTCAAACTCAATAGAGGGAAATGAATTAAAGGGTGATAAGAAAGCATTGAATATGATTAAGTTATATTGTTTTATCTTTCTACTAATTTGCAAAAGTAAAAGTAACTCAAAAAGACTAAGATATAAACTACCTAACCTAGTTTTATATATAACAATATTCCTATATATATATCATGGTGTTGCATATGGTTTGGTTAAACCCTAAATGTAATGAAAGCATCATTTAAAAAAAAATTGTTTTGTATAGAAAAATATTTTAGTAGATTTGAACCCGAACCTTTTAATACTCCTTCGATGTCCTTCATCTCATCGACCGAATTGTTTGTTTGTGACCCGATAGAATATATATACACGGTTAATACTCCTTCGATGTCCTTCAGCTCACCGACCGAATTGTTTGCTTGTGACTAGATAGAAGTTATATAGTAGAAAAGAAAAAAGATAATGGTGAGATTAGAATTGAAGGGTGGATAACATGTAAAGCTTTTGCATATGATGAGAGACAAATTGATGTAGCAATGAAACTAAAAGACAGAAAGAAACACAAGTCATTTTAGTTATAGAAGCAAGTGTGGATGCTAACTAAAATTAACATGTATAGAATGTGCAAAGGGGTAAGACACTTATTGTGTTGCTTCTCTATAGCTAGCTTTCATAAAAAGAAGATAGCAAAGTACTACTTTTTGTGTATGTATAGATATTTTTCATGTGAGATGCTTGAATCAAAAGTAGACAAGTTAGGCATTTGAGCATGGAAGGAAACAAAGTTTTAGGTATATGTTAACACAAAATCAGGTATATGTCTATTCCAATGTTACATTTTTGAAATATATTGCTAAAAGGTGTCTTTTCCAACATTTTTATATTTTTGCCTAAAGAATGAACTTTGCTAGCTATGTGTTTTGTTGAGATGCTGTCATTAATCTGTTTAGAAGCAGAAGTTATTTTCATTCTTACACATGCTTGACTGTACTATGTTTCTAACTTAGCAAAAGCATCTTTTTATATGTGCCATGCATCCTAATGTTTGAATTGTATGTATATGTTTGTTTCATCGAACAATTTTCTATGTTTGTTTAAGGTAATTTTGTTTTCCAGATTATATATAATGTATATATTTAGCTTTTATTCACCAACCAATCACATTTACTTTTTCCTAACTGATATGAATATTGATAATTATAGCACGGTTTCAAATTTTTATTGCATTTGTTATTTTTAGGTTTTGATTTTCAAATTTACAATTAATATATAATAGACAAAGTAACCGCGCAAACTAGCTAGATATGTATCACAACTGCTAGTTAAAATTGGAGCCAAGGGATTCAACATGTCAAGAATGATTGAGAAAATATAGACAAAAGTGTGTATGGAAAATATAAGCGAAAAAACATTAGATTTTCAACCGAGATAAAAAAATTGCAATATTATAGTAAAAGTCAAATGTATCTTTCAAAATCGATTATAATATAACCGATTTAAAATTGTAGCAAAATGTATTTTATCTTCTAGTGCAATAATTAAGTTTTGCTTCAACGTCAAGGTATGTACACGAAAAAGACGTGTGTAAAAGTCAAATGTATCTTTTAAATTCGATTAGAATATAACTGATTTAAAATTGTAGCAAAATGTGTTTTATGTTCTAGTGCAACAACTAAGTTTTGCTTCAACGTCAAGATACGTACACGAAAAAGACGTGTGTGTATGTGGAAATCATGAAATGATTTCATTTTCTCTAGTAAGATGTTGACTAAGGAGAATGTGGTCGATAGAATTATCATTTCTTATTTGAAGTGGTATCTAGGCAACACTTATTTTCTCTTGCAAATATTTTGAGGGGAATGAATTGTGGTATTCAAAATTCACAATTAGTTTTAATGATTTGTTACTTAGAAAATAATTGTGGTAGTATCTTCCAAGATTAGAGAAAAATTAGCATTGAAATAAAAAAGCAGTAAAGCAAATTGCAAAAAATAAAAGATAAGGATTTGCATAGATGATACCAGTGATTTATTTAAGTTCGACCGAACGTTGGCTTTCTCATGTTCCCAAAAGATCTTTTTGAGATTTTGACTATAAATTTAAGCTTTTATAGGTTATGCCTACGAACCTTGATACAAGCTAATCTTACAATTTAAACTCACAAAAAATGTTAATAATGTTTCGCTCAGTACAAGTGTTTCTACTATCAATAGAAATCACTATTAAAAAACTCAATTTTAAAGACCAAAAAATTTTGGTCACTGTAGCGACCGAATTAGCCACCAAAATTTAATATTCATGAGTCAAATTTAAGAGGTCGTTAAATCGGTCACTAAAATAAATCAGTTGCCGATTTAGCGACTAAAGTTAAATGACCGTCTTTTCGGTTACGAAAAAATGTTTTTATATAAAATTTAATTTATTTATAAAAATCAGAGATCGAAATTTCGGTCACTAATAATTTCGTTTGTTTTTTCCTATTTTTTAATCTTTTATGTTATTTACTATTTTCCTTCCAATTTTTTTTAACATTTTAATTGTCTTTTAATTTTTAATTGTTAAATAAAAGTTTCCTCTTATTATTATTTTAACAAATAAAATATATATTTATATAAAAAATAATGTCCTTTTGCATAAAAGTTAATTTTATTTTCATTATATAATATTTATGTGTGCATAATAAATTTGCATAGTAAAATCAAATTTATATAGTGATTTTTTTAATTTTATGTAGAAATTTTTATTTCTTTATTATATGCATACATGTTTCAATATAGAATAAATCAAAAGATATAAAATGGCCTTATGAAAATTCATGGAGGTCATAAGTTTAATTCCTAGGTTTTTCAATTTTCAATTTTATTTTACAAAAATATTAAAATCGGTCTCTAAAATTAATCACAAATTCGATCGCTAAATTATCATCTGATACTTTGAATGTTTCTTTCCCATTTTCTAATTTGTGTAGAGGTTGGTCTCGGTTCGTAAATATTCTTTTTCATTTATATTGTTCAAATGACAATTCTATGAACCATAATTATTTGATTTGATTTGATTGTAGTATGAGATATTTGTTAGGATTAATAGAGCCGTTGTGGACCAACGTACTAATTGTCAACGTGTTTCATACAATCTTGCATTAACAGTAGAAATTGTCACACATTACTTGTATCACTCTACCTTGTGTACTATTGATAGTTACTACCAGATTTGAATTTAATAATTTATAATGGAAATCATTTAAATTTTATCTTCACAAGATAAGCTTGATGGTCTTGATAAAAGTATTTAGTTTGTTGCATAGAGTTCAATTTGGTTGTTGAGTAACAAAAAAGATTGGGGTCCTAAACCTTTTAAGGTGAATGGGGAATGGTTCTCGAATAAGGATTTCTTACCGTTTGTGGAAAAGAAGTGGAATGAAATAGTGGTGAAAGGGAGAGGAGACTTTGTGCTTAAAGAAAAATTAAAAATTCTCAAGGAGAGCCTTAAGTGGTGGAATCGGTTTGAGTTTGGCAAGTTTGATTTGGCGGTGGAGGAAGGGGTCCGTATTATGAATGGGGGAGACGAGATGGTGGATGATGTGGATAGAGGGGAGATTAGCTTGGGGGAGGATGAAGTGAGTAGAAAGCAAATAGCTTGTTGTGATTTTTGGTTGAATCTTAAAATTAAAGAGAATATGTTGATTCAAAAGTCTAGGTTAAGATGGTTGAATGATGGAGATTGTAATAGTAGATTTTTTCATAATGCAATGAATTCAAGGAGGATACGTAATCACATCGGCTCTATTGTTACAGAAAGAGGAGTGATTGACTCGGTGGAGGAGATAAAGGAGGAGGTAAAATTGCATTTTGAGAAGAAATTTACCGAGGGGGGGGGGGGGGGGAGGGAGGCCGACCTTAGAGGGAATCCATTTTTCGAGACTTAACCGGTTAGAAAAGGATAGTCTTGAGTGCCCTTTCTCGGAGGAAGAGATTAAGGAGGCTATTTGGAGTTGTGATGGAGCTAGAAGCCTGGGTCCGGATGGATATTCTTTTTTGTTTATTAAGAAGTGTTGGCACTTCATGAAGGTGGACTTTGTCAATTGTTTGTCTTATTTTCATCGGGAGGCTTTTCTTTCCAAGGCTATTATCTCATCTTTTCTTACTCTAATTCCGAAGAAATCTAATCCTTTGGGTCTTTATGATTATAGACCTATTTGTCTTGTTGGTTGTATTTACAAAGTCATCTCTAAGATTTTGGCGTCGAGATTGAAGAAGGTGCTTAGTTCAGTGGTGTCCGATTGTCAAAGCGCTTTTGTCCCGGGTAGACATTTGTTGGATGGGGTTTTGGTGGCGAATGAGGTGATTGATATGGCTAGGAAGGACGGGAATGGGTGTCTTCTTTTCAAGGTGGATTTTGAGAAAGCTTATGATAATGTTAGTTGGGACTTTCTTAGGTTCATGTTGAGGAAAATGGGTTTTGGTGTTATTTGGATGAAGTGGATGGAGGCTATGATTTTTGAGAGTAAGATGTCGGTCCTTGTCAACGGAAGTCCTACTCCGGAATTTGTGGTAAAGAAAGGTTTGAGACAAGGGGATCCTTTATCTCCTTTTCTTTTTGTGATAGTAGCGGAGGGTTTGAAGGGGATGGTGAGGAAGGCGGTGGAAGTTGGAGAATATGAGGGTTTTAAAGTTAGGAGATCGTGTAATGTGGACTTATTACAATTCGCGGATGACACCCTTTTGATAGGGGAGGAGAGTTGGAGGCAACTTTGGATTATCAAGGATATTCTTAGAGGATTTGAATTAGTGTCGGGTCTTGGCATTAATTATCACAAAAGTAAGCTTATAGGGGTGAACTTGGGGGATCATTTCATGGAATGAACTTCTACCTTTTTATCTTGTGGTAGGGAGGATAGTTCCTTTTCTTTCCTTGGTATTCCGATAGGCATTAATCCAAGAAGGGTTTCCTCTTGGAATTTCATTTTGGAGAAAATTAAAAAGAGGCTCTCGGGTTGGAACAATAGGTTTTTATCTTTCGGAGGTAGGTTGACTCTTCTTAAATCGGTTCTTTGTAGCTTATCCATTTTTTGGCTTTCTTTTTATAAAGTTCCTAAGAAAGTTCAACATGAGATAACGAAGTTGGAAAGTAACTTTCTTTGGGGAGGTATGGGGGAGGAGAGAAAAGTTCATTGAGTTAGTTGGAAGAATATTTGCTTACCGATTGAGAAAGGCAGGCTTGACATCCGAAGGATAAAGGATTTTAATTTGGCGCTCTTAAATAAGTGGCGGTGGAGGATTTTATTGGGTTCGGAAGGTCTTTGGTATAAGATATTGAAAGCGAGATATGGAGATATTAACATTAAAGTGGCTTCGAGAGTGAGTAATAAAGCTAGGAAGGAGTCGACATCTTCTTGGTGGGCGGACATTCTTTCTTTGGAGAAATCTTATGTGGATGACATTTTTATGGAGAATTGTAAATTTGTGATTGGCAACGGTTTTAATATTTCTTTTTGGCATAATAAGTGGCTGGAGGAGAAGAGTCTTAAGGAGTTGTTCCCGGAGGCGTATGCTTGTTCGGAGTTGAAATTTGTGGCGGTGGCGGAAATGGGTGGTTGGAGTAGGAATGGCTGGGAGTGGGGCTGTTTTGGGCTGAATCGAGCTAGCTGTCCAGAGGCGGACAGCATGATAAACCAGCTGCTGGCCGCGGTCCAAAGTGTGGAGCCGGTTCCAGGTTGTCGGGATAGCATCTCTTGGGTAGCGGAGCCGGATCGTTCTTACACGGTACGTAGTTGTTATGCTCTTTTTAATTTCTTTCATCTCCCGAGAGGACCGGAGTTATTTTTTGCTAGTAATTTTCCCCTTATTTGGAAAGTGGGGGTTCCTACTAAAGTCAAGGCTTTTAGTTGGAGGGTGTTGCTTGATAGATTGCCTACAAGGGATTTACTCCTCTCTAGAGGAATTGGTTTTTCTTCTCCTAATGTTTGTGGTTTATGTGATTTGGAGAGGGAATCTTTGTCTCATATCATTTTCTCTTGTCATGTTGCTCGCTTGGTTTGGAAAGATTTGGCTTTGTGGATTGGTTTTTCTGATTACGTTTTCGTTGATGTTTGGAGTAGCTACTTTGATTGGCACTCTTATTGTAAGAATAAGAAAGTGAAATCCGGTAGGGAAGGGATTTTTTGGTTAGCCATTTCTTGGTCCTTATGGAAGGTGAGAAATGGCATCATTTTTTGGAATGATTCTTGGAGTGTTTCCGACATTATTTGGAGCATCAAAGAGCTAATTTGGAGATGGTCTTTCATTGGGAATATTACTCGTACCAAATACAACTTCTATGAGTTTTTCAATACTCCTTTATTGTATCTTTCATAGGGTGTTTTTGGCGTGTAATCTTCTTCGGGGTTTTTGTTTTATACCCCGTCTTTTGTAATCGTGTGGTTTAGAACTTTTGGTTCTTTAATGAAATCTTGATTACAAAAAAAAAAAAAGAAAGAAAATGATGACTTTTTTGTGAAAAACTTGAACAAAAGGTTACAAAGTAAGAAATACTTATACTATTACAAAAAGCGCTTCTAACATCAGACGCGAAATACATTTTATCTTGGAAAAAGAATGGAAGTAACAAAAGACGTTATGAAAAGTAATGAATTAACACCTCAGTTTTTAAAACATCGAGGTAAAGGTTTATTATGGCATGGGCTTGAATCCCAATTTCTGCATTTTTATTATTTACAAAAACTAATTTCTTTTTATCTCGGTTTATCAAAAAAACTAAGGGGTCATTAGTTTTTTTTTAATAAATCTCGTTACAGTGTTTACGATAATATTACATTTTTTAATAAAACTTATTATAGTGTTTACAAAGAATATTACATAAATCGTTCATGAAGATCATATGTTGGATCTTCAATTCCTTGATATTCTGAGAAACTCTTTCATGTACGGATCTTGCATTTATTTATTTCTAGTGAAAAAAGGGTAAGATAATTAAAATCTAAAATCTAACATATTTTTTGTACAAATAAAATTTAATAGAACAAACCTTGAAACCAGATGATTTTCTGCTCTTGCAATCCATCGAAGAGAATTTTTCCAAGTTTCCATAGGTTTCATATGTTTCATTTAGATTTTCAAAATCGTAAGAGAACTTATATAATGGACGTCCCTTAGATTTCACGTGGATCACTAATGGTGGGTCCTTGAGCATTGATAACCTTTAAATGGACGACAAAGATTTGTTTAAGGCCATTGATTAACAATAGTGGGAAAAAACACTTAACTATCATCTCGGTTTTTAAAACAACCGCGGGGCTAGAGTAAAATATATTTTTTTTACAAAAATGACTACATTGTTTATCCTGATTATTAAAAATACATTGTATAAAACAAATCTTCGCTGAATATCAAATTGTTTACCCAGAATATTTTACACCCAGAACATGTCCCATACAATATGTGTTGCATACAAGTTATTTTTAATATTTTGGATAAACAGTGCAATCATTTTTGTAAAAAAAATTATTTTACTCTAACCCTCGGTTTAAAACAAAATCGAGGGGTTAGAGTATTTTTAAAAAAGTGGTTACAATGTTTACCTAGATTATCAAAAATACATTGTATGCAACAAATTTTCGCTGAATATCGAGATTGTTTACCCGGTATATTAAAAATACAGCATGTCCAAGTCCTATACAAGATGCTAAAGATATGCACTTGAATGTCAGACCTGCATTCACCAAGACTGATTATTGATGTTATCATTATCATTGCTTTCACTAACGTATATAATTTACATGCTTGACATGCATCCAACTTCTAATTAGGTGTTTGTTCCAAAAGATGAAAAATATTTTTCAGCACTTGCAATCCACCAGTAAAGACTTTTAGGAATAAATCATAGTTGTTAGAAACCTTCAACAACAACAACAACAACAACAACAAAAACATCAACACCATTGTTTGAGATGGATTGCAAAAGCTGAAAGTATATTTTGTTCAAGGTAGAAGAATATTTTTTCTAGTTTTACAATTCATCCTAAAAAAATGATGCATTCGACACTGAGGCGGTTACAAATAAGATAGCACTATGGTAAAATTTGTTTAGCAAGTATTTTATAGTAAAATCTGATTATTTTATCTCTCGGATTATCAAAGAAATCGAAGGGTTAAATCATTTATTTTACAGTTGTTAACAATTAAAAACATAAAGTGCATTAGTTGGAATTCGAAGCATGTCCTGAATGGTATACACCTCAGTTTTTATAAAAATTGAGGCTACAAGTTGTTATATATATATATATATATATATATATATATACACTACAACACGGAAGGGCTTTAAAAGCGCTTTTTTTGGCCTTTAACAGCGCTTTAAAGCGCTGCCAAAGCCAGCGCTGGCGTAGGCTACGAAAGCGCTTTTAAAAGCGCTCTAGTAGACCCCCCTATAAGAGCGCTTTTTCCAGAAAAAGCGCTCTGGTAGACCCCCCTATAAGAGCGCTTTTTCTGGAAAAAGCGCTCTTATAGGGGGGTCTACCAGAGCGCTTTTTCTGGAAAAAGCGCTCTGGTAGCCCCCCCTACTAGAGCGCTTTTCCAAAAGCGCTTTGGTAGGTTGATTTTTTTTTCTTTTCTTTTTATTTGATCTTTGGCAGCGCTTTTTATAAAAAAGCGCTTTAGTAGGGGGACCTTTAAGAGCGCTTTCTAAAAGCGCTTTTTTATAAACCTATTATTTTTATAATTTCTAAACCTGCATTTATATAAACCTATAATTTACAATTGTAATATTATTTCAGAAATCTCATTATTTCAACAAAGAAGCGATTTCGATTATATACTAAACATGCATTATAATTATACCATTACATTATATGCCATTGTAATTAATCCAAAATATATATACACCGATTCACATATTTCTAACATGAAAACAACTAAACCAATTCACATGACATTATAACAATAAGAAAATCATCCCTAAACAACTAAATCAACTAAATCGGTCATAGTCCTGCAAAGTCTGAACATCTTCAAATGACTGAAAATATTCACAATCTGCAAAATAAAAATAATATAATCAAAATAAGATTATTATTATTATATAAAGGCTCTAAAATAAGAAGGTAAAGAGTAGAACGAGTATATATATATATATATATATATACAAATTAATTTATTAATATTTAGGACTTTATATCTAACTTGAATACATGGAATGAAATATCATTTATTGTAAATTAGTTCAACAAATTTTGTACATAAAGTTTACCTTAAATTTAACCCAGCCACGCCATATAGCCCAGAGGGATAAAGCAATATAGATCACTAACAATAATCGTGTCACAGACACCCTCAAGAACAACAAATAAAAGTTGAATATTAATTTCTATGACAAATAATACATGACAACTGGTTACTACTACTTACCCTTCAAGTACCTATCATCTACATGGCAAAATATCTTCTTGAATAGATGTAACCATTATCATACAGCCTAACATGCCATCTGCCAAATAATAATTTTGCAACTATGCACGTTTATGGAAATAATTAAGCATGTGTAATAGGGTGGAGCGATAGCTTTGTGTAATGGACTATTGATTTTAAGGTTTAAGTCATATTTTTATGCACCTATGAACACCATAAGTCAACCTCTAATTCATATTATACTATATAATTTGAATTAATTCTATAATACACAACTGAAATTAATTCTATTTCAAAATCTTTACCGGTCAATTGACAATCCATAGTTGCAACAACAACCTTCTCATACAAACTCCATTCTGAACCAGAAAAAAATAATCATCAGAAAAACTATAAATTGCGTAAGAATAAGTGAATAAGAAAAAAGTTAATAAAGGAGTATAATACATATTGACTAAATGACTTATAGTGAATAAGAAAAATAAGAAGACACATCAAAAGGGTGCATCAATAAATGCCAAAAAGTCACCAACCTTTTAAGGTAAGAGTCCTCTGTCCATCACGGTTAAAGCTGGCACTGCAAAATAAGTCACTCAATTCGACACTGAATCACATAGAAATAAGTCACATGGTCAGTGGCCAAAGAGAAATGAGAATCCACAGTATATAACTAACACACATGCTTGGTAGCCATTTAGACTTTAGGCTTCATTTACTCTCCTTTATGTCATTAGTATGAAACAGAGTCCAAAGCTCAGCTTACCAATCCACATGGACTAACTTATCAAAAATATTCCTAGTTATAAATTGAAATGTGAAAAATCTCATTTGATATAAAAAATAAGTATCTCTTCAAGAATATTATTACTATAACATGATTTCACCAAACCATATTCAAGAAGTGTAAGATGACAAAATAAGTATCTCTTTTATTTTACTTGTATATAGTTATTTATAAAAACCAGGTGCGACTTTCATAACTCAATGCTCTTTGTTAGAATGAGCGTGCATCCATATTTTCTGCAGAACCCAACAACCAGAATGTTGAACTAGTTGTGAAACACTAGAAAAAATAACCAATTCAGTTTAAAGAGCGTAACTGCAAGCTCAAGCCCCACTTTTCATGAGCCTTTAGCTGTTAAATATTCAACTTCAACTTCAATTAATAAGTGGCTTTATTATGCCAGCAACAGAGATTTCATACTTTTGCTCTGAAGGTTAGTTGATTAATGATAGAAAACTACTTTTTATTCCTATGCGGTCGTTCTTTATAAAAGTAACAATGTTTAATTTTAAAGAACTCAAGCTGTCACATATATGAGTTCAAATGGGGGGAATATATCTAGCAGTTGCTTATTTAACACATGTTTTTTAAGAGTCCAATTACTAACTTACATTGAAAATCTCTTATATTAATCAGAACAAAAGAATGAAAACAGAGTTATTTCAGGTTGAGCATAGTAAACAAAACAAACACAATAAAATAGCAGGAATAATGACAATTTCAAATTTCAAAATAGGGTGGCCATGAACTCATGAAGCTTGCATATCAAAGTCAAATTTTAACATTTGTATAGATAAAATAAGGTATAGCAGGCACCATTTTTGAAGTTCATTGCAGGTATACAGAACATAAAAACCAAGCAGCAATTACCTTGTCCCGACTTCTTTTTCAAGATGTCAGAGTAGAATTTTCAGACGGTTTTGAACTTCCCATAATTATCTTCTTTTTTACATGGATTTCAACTTCATGATATGAAGATTGAGAACGACACCATAAGTCATCCTGTAATCTCCTTTCTACGGCCAACATAGCAGCTTGTCCTGGAGTAAATGTCTTCATTATAAGACTATCACCACCAATACGATATCCCAACCACGATCTCTTTTCTGCAGCAGTCGCATTCCACAGGAAATTTAAAGTTAAAATTAAGCAAAAGCACTTACTAAAGATTCAAAGTTTTTTGATTAAAGTTTAAAACAAACCAAAGATCAAAAAATGGTAAATCACCAGAACTCAGAGATAAGTTTGACGCTCCATTTATGTTTGCGCATAATAGGTTGAACCTGTTTGGCAATGTTCTCCAACATCTTCTGAGCTTGGTGTGCACATGGCCTCGCCTGCATAGCTTTGATTTCCCAAACCTTGTATATGTCATCTTCGTTGTTCATGGTGGAAAACCCTAAAACCAATTGAATGAGAATTAGGAGAATTATTAAGAGTGGGAGATTGAAGAGAAAACATTGAAACAAAAACGGTTATCGTTAGAACTAAACCCTAATCTTCCCATTTCCCCCAAAAATTAGGTTTTTCAAAATTAAACCTCAACTTACCTTGGTGCCTTTGTCAAGATTCAAGTCTTTGATCACATCAAACTCTTTAAAGAGAGTATAGCATTATTGATTGTGAGTTAAAAAAATGAGAGCACGAGTTTACCTGATGTCGTGGCGGTGATTGTGGTCAGAGGGAGTAGTACTCGTGACGGACGGAGGGAGAGACGACAGAGAGAGGGACGGCGGAGAGAGGGACGATCGAAGCTGGGGACGGCGGAGAGAGGGTGAGCGAAACAGAGGAACGACGGAGAGAGGGTGAACGAAACAGAGGGGCACCGGAGAAGAGAGAGTTCATACTGTAGGAGAAAAAAAAATAGTGAAAATGAATTAGGGCTTTGGGGTGTTTTTTTATTTTGTAATGGGGCCTTTACCAGCGTTTTTTAAAAGCGCTTTGAAATGGGGGCCTTTACCAGCGCTTTTTCAAAAGCGCTTTGAAATGGGGGACCTATACCAGCGCTTTTGAAAAAGCGCTTTCGCAAGGGGACCTTTTACCAGCGCTTTTTTTAAGCGCTTTCTAATGTTCCCCTACAACAGCGCTTTTTTTCCTTACTTTTTAGATTTGTTTTTAGCGAAACCTATAGCAGCGCTTTTGTCTAAAAGCGCTTTCGTAGCTGTGCTGGGAAAACTCAAATTTGGCGTAGTGATATATATATGGCGCGCATTGGAATAAAACCTAAGTATTTTTTGGATGACATGAAAGCTTCGTCATGAAAAGCGTTATTTGTTGTAGTGTCAGTCAGAAAATAAATTATGGTGGTCTTTAGATGCACGCCCAGAGAATGGTTTATCATATGTGTTCCCGTATTTTCTTGTTGATCGTTGTGTCATGCAATATGTTTCCAAAAGAACCTTGAGTTCAGATGTTCTGTAGCGGGAAAAAATTGAGACCAAAGCCATTGATTGACTTGATTAATTATTTTAGTGAAATTCTCCACCGCTCTTTATTGTTTCCAAAGGAAAAGGGAAAAGAGCGAAATAAAATCCAAAGAAGTTTTTCAAATCAAAACTAATAAAAAAATATCTTAGGTACGGGGGTTGATTATGCAAGGGAAAAGTATTAGCACCCCTCACATCTGTGGTACTCCACAGGAACCTTTTTGAAAATCTGTGTGTTAAAAGAAAAAGAGTTATGTGCAAAAGAAAGAGTTTGTGTTTAGTTTTAAAATTATACTCGGCATGACGTTACATGTTGTGCCTACATACCTCCTCTGTACAATGAAGAAGTCGGAGCAAATGTAGTTCCACTTAAAAGGGAAACAAAATGTTTTGTTTAAAATTTGATAGACACTTTATCATCATAATAGATAAAACTCTGTCAATCATTCTTGAACATGAGAGCAGATGGACCTTTTGCATCACAAATCAAAGACGGGCTCCAACTTGGATTAAATCAACAAGTATGCCACTAACTCTTTCAAGTGGAAAAGAATTAATCATATCAATCAATATCAAGACTTTTAGGGGATTACATCTCCACTAAAATATTCATCCATGTCTAAACTTTAAAAAAAAAGAGGTTTTGAAAGAAATGCCATAAAAGGAAAAAGATTTTGAAAGAATGTTTTATCAAAAGAGTTTGCAAACATAAGAAGATTTTGAAAGACAGGGAGAAGTTTTGAAAACTTAAGAAGATGGGAGGAGATGAAGGGACTATCCTAAAGCATAAAGTAAAAGGATAAGGATAAGAACAATCTAAGCAATAAGAAGCCATCACTTGACATAAAAAAGTCAATGTAGATTTCTCATCCTTTGGATTAACACAACAAAGCAAGTACAGTACCTGGTATCAGATGAAATAAGCCTCAGATTAATCATTGGTTCCATCATCAATGTCAACATCATGAATGGGCAATCTACGAAGAACATCTTCTCCAAAATATTTGCTTGGTCCATCAGGAAGATAACTCACTCAAATACTCGTTGAAGAGTTTTGGCACTTTTCTAAATGAGCCTGGTGTTTTATTGAGTTCTTGCAAAATGGTGGATAGCTTGGCTTGAGTGGAAGGAATGCAAGGGATCTTAAAGATGAAAATAAATTCCATATCTGGAGGATTATATTCTAGGACTCCATCACTGTCTCTCAGGATAGTCTACTTTAGAGATTTTCTTTCAATCATAAATTGGGTTGAATTTCATTATTCTCTTTCTAGCCCAAAACATGTATGACACACGATATTTGTAACCAAGCCCATATAAGTTTAACTTGCGGTAGTCCTTCTTTGTAATTCTATAATATGTTGCATCACTCCATGTTCCTAGTTGGTTTTACTATCTTGGATTAGCAGCCAAGTGATCACACTTCCTCAAGAATTCATCAGGGTTGCCATTTCTTGGAAGGAGAAAATGCAATATTAAGTGGAGAATGAACTGAAAAGGTTCTTTATGATAAGTTCTAAAAATATGTAAAATTCAATGTGACACAAAATGTGACTTGTACAATGCACATGCATGTGGTACCAATGGAGCAAAACTCCCAACTTAAAATCCGCTAGTTAATCGAGGCGTCAACATGGCATAAGCCTTCAACTTAATATTTGCCAATCCAGACCAACTTACCGAGCATCAGCTCCAACTTGAATATGCTATGTATGCAACAACAATGAATGCGACAACAACAATACAACAACAATCGTTAAACAACAACATAACAACAGCATCAACATTGGCCATAAGCCTACAACTTGAATTTTCCAATTAGTAGAGGCAATACAACAAAATTCAACGTCCTGAAATTTCACATTTTTCAGCAAGTATAAAATACACCGAATCAACCAAAATATTCGATAAACATTTCGTAATTACACGGACAATTCAACTATACTGGCCAATTAATTATCGGTTACGAATTCTATTATTTTTACTTATTACTAATGTATCTTATTAAGTGTCTGTTAAATTAATTAATCTACTAATTATACTGTTATTAAATATTAATCTTCTAACCTGCTACTGATAATTTCACTATTCTGCTGCTATTGGAATACTCTGCTAGCTTCTGTCACTATTCATTTTATACCACAAATACTTCCTTCTGTCATCATATTTCCTGCTATGGTTCATTTCCAATTACTGTTGCTAAATATAATTAACTAACAAATTTTATTTTCAATTAGTCAATTACCGTATTTCATTACTAGGTGACATTGTTACTAATTATCATTATAGTTCATTTAGGAATTATACTAAAATATATGTTACATGATCACTCACTAAATAAAACACTACAAAAGGATGATGGACCCCACTACATAAGTGGGTGACCCCCCTATCTCTTTCTCCAAGGAGCAGGCGCTCCCTCCTTGGTGCACACATGGGGTGATCGCCCCTTCCTTCTCCTACATAGGGGGTGGGCGCCCCTGTTTTCCTTTTTTTTATTTTGCTACCTACACGTACCTACACAGGGTTCCAGCAATGTCCCAGTTTTCCTTCACTCTCACACCAGATCAACACAAACACAGTATTACAACAACATAAAATTATGCCCAATCAACATGAAACAATTTTTTTCAACAACAATCATCCATCGATTCTACACATACCGGAATCAGAACATACAAAGCAACAATTTTACAAACCCAATCCCACATACTATTCATCATATACCCTATTATAGATTCGGAACACTACCCTTACCTTGGATTGAAGGTTGCTCTATAATTTTTCTCCGATCGAATTCCTAGCTTTGGCCTTTTTTTATAAATTCTACGTATCTCTCTTCAAACCCTTATTCCTCTTTCTGTTAACCTAAACTCTTTCTACTTATACTTGTAATTATTCTTTTATTCTAATAGACTAATATAATTTTCTATTCACTCTTTGGGCCTAACATTTCCATACCCCCTCTTTGCTACTCACAATTATAAAATAAGCCCAATATAGTTAATCTCCTATAATAATAATAATATTCATATTAATATTATTTCTAATATTAATAATACTAAATAAACAACTTAAAAGCGACCGACTATACAACTATATAATCGACTTAGCAACTTGTAGCAACCTGCCTAAAAATTATAACTTAGAGAGTCGCCACCTATTCTGAAGGGCGAATAGGAAACCCTACGCAGTATAGAGATCAGGGTAAGATACTATATTCTGGTCGAGGGAAGGTGTTAGGCACCCTCAACCCTTTCCTAAAGGCTAACATTCAAAGATAAAGGTTTATGGCAAGGTTTATAAAGAAAGGTGACAAACAGTTAATAGGGTTAAAGACATGATTAAGATTTGGAGGAAGGGGACTCGCCTTGTTGCCAAGTGCCTACGTATCTCCTTATGGAGAATCAGAGTCAACGTAGTTCGGGGGACGGGTTGTACGCCCTTAAGGTTTGAAATTTGATTTGAAGGTTTGAAGGCTTTGAATAGCCTGTCGTAGATAAAAATCTGTATTTTGAACTTGAAGTTTGAAAAATGTTTTGGAGTTGTTTTAGATGTTCTGGGCGTACAACCCTGATTTGGCACAATTAACCGCGATGATCAGTAGGTTTGATCACCATAGTCAAAAGATTAGGGGTTTTGTACCATTACCAATTCAAATCGATTGATTCGATTATCACTAATAACGGATTATTGTATTTTATCATTTTTGTGAATTTTATTTTGTATTGTTACCCCTCATAACCGATTAACACGATTACAAATAATAACAAATTGGAATTTAGAAAAAAATAGGAAAGTTAATCATCACAACTAATAAAATAGTTGCAACCATTTAACTAAATAGAAATTATTTACATTTTAATTAAATAATTATTTAGGAAAATCGATTATCGCCCATCACGATTAATGGATTTAATCGAAACGAATCAATAAATTAGAAATTTAACATTTTATAATATATATTAACTTATTTATAAAAATAAATTATTATACAAATAAATGTTAAATGTGATTAACCAAAATATTTAAATTAATTAAAATAAATAAGTTAGTTAGAGATTTTGATTTAATATGGTTGGCTTGAGGGATCATAATATGGGGATTCAATCTGGGGTGTTAGATCTAGGTTAGTGGGAAATTGAGGGTCAGATCTTGAGGTCGTATGGTGAGCTATAGAGGTTATGGGCGCATAGGATTATGATTGGAAATTCAGAAAAAATATGAGGGAGCTGGGTATCGAACCCACGCCCCCTAGGTCAAACCATGGCTTACCAACTCAACCAAACACACAATGTGTTAAACAAACGCGCGCAACTCAATACATAAAAAAATTGGAAATAAACATAATACAACGCGCCAAGATTCAAACCGGCCAGTGTTATAACGACACATCATCATCTTCTCCATTAAACCCAAGAAAGCTGCACAATTTTTGCTACGATTTTGCTAGTACCTTGTTCGTAGCAAACGTGTTCTGAAGAAATAACGAACAGGTCATACACAATGCATAAATCTATCGCGACCTCCCCGTTCTCCTCGCATGAACCACACGAACCTAGCCACACGTTCAATTGGTCCTAATTTCACCTCTAACCTAAAAGCCCCAAATGAAAACCCTAAAACCCCAAACGGCCTCCAATGGCGAAACGTGATTAAAGCATTCAAACTCCACACAATCGGTCCAGAAACAATCAACACATCAAAACAAACCAGAATATATGATCAAAGCGATATGAAAGTGTCTATAACATGCTAATCGATTCAAAGTTTGAAGCGACTTACTTTGACAAAATTGAGATAACTCTGGGGGTGCTGATGCTATGCTAGTGCCCAATCACCTTCAGAATGCCATAAGGAAGCTTTTACACCCTTCAAAAGTCGTCCAATCCTCTGAATTCTCAGAATCCGAATCTCAATTTTTTTGCAAATTTCTTGTTCTTATGCGTGCCCCTCTGAACCAACTTTCCAACCCTTATCCCTGTGCCCTGTCTTCAGTACTTATAGAGGGACAAAATTAGGTTATGAAACAGAGCCCAAGGTCCTTAAATCCAATCTTTCCAAGTTTGTGAAAATTGATTTTATTTTTGCATACAAACTTTCCATTTTGGCCAAAATTATGACTTATTCTTTTCTAATCTTGCTAGCACGAATTTCTGGTGAAAATATGCAATAAATACATATTGGAATAGGCCAATATGGATCTTCCCATATAATATTTGATTTTCTTGTAATTAAGTTATTTTTAAATCATTTTAAATGAAATAAAAATCATATAAAATCAAGAAAATAGCTAAAATTCGTGGCACATGATTTGGGTGATACTAGTGACTTGTGGACCAAGATTCCATCAAAATACTATAGGCCCATTTGCAAAATTTTCCAATTTGAACCCTCTTTATTTCACATTTTGCCTCCAAATATTGCTCAATTTTGATCAAGCGTATCTCACTCAATTTTTAAGCTATGAGGGAGTTCTAAGACTTTTTGGAAACCTCAAGAGGTCCTCTATAAGCCACTTTGGAATATATTTTTCGTTTGGAGCTTTTATCTTGATCATATCCTCTCTGACAAAAAATTGCTTTTGAAGGATGCCTGAAAATGACCTGTAATCTTTTGCACTGTATCTCCCAAATGAATCATTTCTAGCCCTGGCTTGTGAGAGACAAAGTTGTAGGGAATCCAATTTCCTTCAAAATAGGCTTTGAGTGGGGCATTTTTGATGTTCCATGTGAAAGTTATGCCCAGTCAAAGTTGGGTTGACTTTCTCCTAAGAAACCCTAATTTGAACCGTTTTGCATTTGTTCATCTCTGAGTTTCTATTAATGGAATCATGATCAATCTTTGATCAAATGATGGTTATGCCTCCCTACACTTGATGTCTACCCAATGATCATGGTTTGAATCATGCTTTGATTGCAGTTGACCTTCAGGTTTGAATCAGCTGACTGTGGATCTTGGGGATTGTTTGAGCAAAGCTTTGGGCATTGAATCTTGAACCTTGAATCATTGTGAATGGAACATGGAGGGCAAATTTTGGGGTATGACAGCTGCCCCTGTTCAATCTTCTTGAACCTAAAGAGGTAGAAGATGATTGGACACTGAAATGCCCTGAAATTTGCTTGCGTCTGGAAGAAGTTATGTGGGAGATGGGCTTATAGATGCCATCCATTCGCCTGGTAAGGTACTTGTCTGAAGCATATGCTTTTCAGCCCTGGATTATTTGATTGTATCTTGAGGAGAGAGAGTAATGTCTTACATAAGACTACCTGAAGAGATCCCTGAATAGGGTGTATTGAAGGTTGACGCGGAGAAGCTTAGGCTTTGAACAATACTTAGGAAGAATGCCTTGGAGAAGACTAACTGAGGAGTTCTATAAAAGAACTAGGTGTATCTTAGAAAAGATTGGATAAATATTTTAAGAAAGCTACCTAGAAATGCATGGTGTGTCTTTAACAAGACTGTCCTAGATAGGCTGAGATGTGTCTTAAACAAGATTCACTTGGAGAGGTTTTTATACGGAGATGGGATATCTTAAACAAGATTAACCTAGAGAGGTTCCTGGAAAGGAAATGAAAACGTCTTAAACAGTATTACCTAGAAAGGTATGATATGTCCTACACAAGACTAACCTAGAAAAGGTTTTTTTTTTTGAAAAGGATGTAATACGTCTTACACAAGACTCACTTGGAAAGGCTCCTAGATAGGATACGAGATATCTTAAACAAGATTTACCTAGAGAGGTTCCTATAAAGGGTAAGATACGTTTTAAACAAAAATATCTAGAAAGATAAAGGGAACGATATGTTTTAAACAGAATTTTCTACCAGGATTCCTATAAAGGGAATGATGAGTTTTAAACAAAACTAGCTAGAAAGATTTCTATAAAGGGGATGATATGTTTTAAACAAAACTATCTAGAAAGATTCCTATAAAGGGGACGATACGTTTTAAACAAAACTACCTATAAAGGTTCCTATAAAGGATATGGCATGTTTTAAACAAAACTACCTATAAAGGTTCCTATAGAGGACATAAGACGTTTTAAACAAAACTACCTAAAAAGGTTCCTATAAAGGACATGAAACGTTTTAAACAAAACTACCTAGAAAGGTTCCTAGAAAGGATAAGAGACGTCTTAAACAAGACTACCTAGAAAGGATATGATATGTCTTAAACAAGACTACCTAGAAAAGTTCCTATAAAGAGGATGATATGTTTTAAACAAAACTATCTAGAAAGATTCCTATAAAGGGACATGAGACGTTTTAAACAAAACTACCTAGAAAGGTCCCTATAAAGGACATGAAACGTTTTAAACAAAACTACCTAGAAAGGTTCTTATAGAGGACATGAGACGTTTTAAACAAAACTACCTAGAAAGGTTCCTATAGAGGACATGATACGTTTTAAACAAAACTATCTAGAAAGATTCATATAGAGGGCGCGGAATGTTTTAAACAAAACTACCTAGAAAGGTTCCTATAAAGGATACGAAGCATTTTAAACAAAACTACCTAGAAAGGTTAGGATATGTCTTAAACAAGACTGCTTGGAAAGATTAGGATAATTGTCTTGGACAAGACTACCTGGAGAGGTAAGAAATTCTTTGGTTGTTTCTGGATTGTCTTTGAAGAAAGACTTGGAATGGTATTAGACATGTATCTGTGTGCGTTGAGATTGAATCGTGGATACGATCACATCTGTACTGTAATTGGATGATAACATCTTTTTGAAGTGAAGTGACCTGAAAAGGTAGCGTTAGTTTTATGCAATGTCATGATGCATGTGTCATGTAATGAGATTCTCAATGAGAATTATGCATGTATGCCTATCCCACACTGCGGGATGTGAATGGTACAGGCGTGAGAAGATCAAATATGCAACGATGCTTTTTGTATGATGCCAATGTGACTTCCCGAATATTGGACATTTTGAGAGACGTGCCCCTTAATCTGAAGGAGGGACCTTTAGAGAGAACTCGAATTCCACCATGTCTTGCCTGATATGCCTTGCCCCAGTGTTTGAATTCTTGAAAGATATGCCCCTAGTTAATAGGATCCTTGATTGTATGCCCCTGTTTTAGGAAAACCCTCTGAACGTGGTTTCCTCATTCAAGGGTCTTTATCAGGAATGGTCGTCTTTGATTAGACCAATTTTGAGGTCTCCTTGATGCTAAGTGTTGATTTGAATGTGAAGCAGATACTTTTCAGAATGAGTCATGCACTTCGGTCGCATCCTGACGGACAGTGATTTGTTGAGTACTCAGAATGGGATGATGTCTTCTATAAGACTACCTGAAGAGGTCCTTGGGAAGAATGGGAATTTGTCTTAAACAAGATTGCGCTTTAAACAAAGCTTAAAGGGGTATGTTTGTGCAGAGGGTCAAAATATTCCTATAGAGGATAGAGACTGTTTTTTGTGGCGTTTTAAACAAAACTTAGGAAAAGATATCTTGAAGAAGATCACCCTAAGAAGGATGGTGAACTGTCTTAGAGAAGATTCTGTACTTTAAACAAAGTTTGACAAGGTTCTTGAAAGCATAAGAGAAGTTTGAATATGTCTTAAAAGACTAACTGAAAAAAAGTTAAGAGATGTCTTACAGAAGACTACCTAGAAAAGGTTCTTGGAAATGAATATGTCTTAGAGAAGACTGTCTGAAAGGGTTTGAAAATAGAAAGGATAAGAAGATGGGTCTTTAAAAGACTGTCTGAAAAAAGGTTCCTAGAAAGGGTAAGGAGTATTTGAACATGTCTTAGAGAAGACTATATGGACAGATTGAGAAATATCCTATAAAGGTTCCTGGAAAGGATGTGAGAGTGGTATTGACCCCATCTGATACTGAGTGACCTTTGCAACATGCCCCCAGGTGATGGACTTGCCCCATGGGCTATTCAGCGTCCTTGAGAGATTCCATGTATCTTGATTAGATTGCCCCATGTAAATGGGATAATGACGAGTTATGCCATGTGTACACATTAGCCATCCCAGTCATGAGTAAGGGATGTTTCTTCTTTTGACGAGTTTTTAAAGCTACTTCGTCAGTCGGTAGGATTTTTAGCCATTAGCCATGCCCCATGCAACTTCTCCCTGATGTTTAAACATCTGAAACTACATAGACAAGTGTACTTTGTAATGAAATTCATAAGATGTGAATGCATATGTTTGTCTTGAAAGTTTAATAACATTTTTTTGAATAAAACGAAGTTTTTTTTTTTTTTTGTAAGAAAGTGATATCAACTCAAAAGTTATAGTAGACCTTAAGGAGTCGGGATACCTTTGGTAACAGTATGCTTTCGAACTAACCATGCCTCAGTTAGGACTTTTAAGGGTTGTAACGTGGCCTGGTTCACGGTTTAGAGAAACAATAGATAGAGGCTCAAAGTTTATTTGCACCCATCCCCATCTTCGTGATGTTCTCCAGTCCTATGCTCAGTTAACTATGCATTCAGTCTCCAAAAGAATTTGGGAATTGTGACATTGACATTTATGATGGTTCAAAAACCAAAGGTTTATCTGCAAAGGCAGTCATTCTCCTTTTTTGTAATTTTCCTTTTGTCGAAGGTACATAGTAACCTTTTTTCGACTTTGTTATCCCTAACTTTTGCCTGAACTGTTTGTTTTAAAATTGCAGTCAGCGGGATGCCCCAATGTTGCCTAAGTCTCCTTAATAGGTTTTGACTCAGCAGGCTTTTGTATTGCTTTCTTTTTTCCTTTGCGGATATTGACTGCCAGGCTTAATCATGACGGAGAACCATCGGTGGTTATGTTCAAAGGAACAGTTTGGAATAATTAAGTTAACTGAGAAGCTACCCTACCCCAGGTTATGTATCAAGGGTTTTATTTTATACGAAGGAAAACTCCTACTTCTTTGGGCTCAAAGGGGTTGACGAGGGATTAACATCCTTATATCTCCGTTATTTAGGAATTGAAACAATGCCTGTACATCGTCAACACGGTCTGTTCGAAAGCGTAGTATATGAAATTGTGGTATCATTTTCGTCATTCTCCCTCAAAAGGTGTACGACTTTGATCGAGAGTTGAATATCACAAAGAAGAAAACCAAGTAAAACACAGTTTTTAAATATAGTGAGAACACTAGGAATGAATCAAGACAAATGTAAGCAATGCATTAATGATTGTTGTAAAGTACATATCATATGTCATAAGACTAATGTTTAAACAAACGGAAAGAAATTGCGAATGAAAACACAACTAATGATCTAAGAAATCCTTCTTCTAGCCACCTTGATTTGTTCATTGTCCTTGGAGTCTTCCCCAGAGTTAGGGATAGACTGTTGTGTATGAGGTGTTTGGTCTGTGTTGTCCACCTCTTGCACTCCGTATTGTAGCTCCAGGTAATCATTATCCTTAGGGACATTGTCAGCAGGAATGCGAACTGTGCGGGTTGTCCCTTTCGTTTGTAGAGTGGGGACAAATCCTTCTTGGGAGGCCTCTCCTTTCTCTTGGAATTGGATAGCCCTTCTGATAGATCGGGCCTGAGATTTGTCCTTATCCGGGCTAAAGCCTGAAACAAATCCTAGCAGCGGGTTTTTGTCGTTAGGGATCTCATCCTGAACCAGGGTATCCCCAGACTGAACCTTTTTTGCCTTGTCTTGTTTGTCTAGGAGGGCCTTCATGAATCCTAGCATCTGGGTCATACCTCCTTTAACTTCTTCCATATTAACCTTCAGTTGATCCACTTCCTCACGAAGGGCGGCTTGATTCTGCTCTAGCTGATCCATTGATTTCTTTTGCTGAAATCTTGTTTGATAAGACGGTCGGGATGTTAGGTTATCCTTCCCAATGGTCCCTTGCTCTGGAGATAGAAGAGAAATCTTCTCTTAATGCCATGAAAATGATGTGTATGCCATGCATGATATGTATGATATCCTTTTTTCTTTGTTTTTTTTTTGAATAAAATATGATGCAAGAATGCCCCTGATGTATGATGAATGGAAAAAGAAATAATAAAAAAAATGATCAACACATATATATACATATAGCACATAATCACATAAGTTCATAGGTTCGACGTAGCGGCTCTTGGGAGCCAACCTTTTTATAGGGGGTTCTAGAAGGTCTCATGGGGTCGTTCGTAGCCTCCGAGACTTTTTGTCTCTTCGGATTTTAGAACAACTCATTTTATCCATGAGGTTCGAATTTTTGGGGTAGGTTCCCGGAGAGATCAGCTAAGTATCCAGTCCAGCCCTCCACAAAGTCAGACTTCGTTTCGGACCTTTCCAAATACCTAACCCACTCCGAGTGGAGTTATCAATGAGACTCGTAGGCGATTCATACTCCCCTATTGATCTCAAAGTTAACTCCCACACTTAGGGTTTAACACAACATAATATGTCAGTAGTGCATATAAAAATATAACAACAGGCAATTAGATATAAATATATTAACATAAATAATTAAATATAAATATATTATAAACAATTAAATATTTTTTTAGACAAAAAACAAAAAATAATTGCAAACCCTGAAAAAGGCGAATTAGCCAAACCCTAAAAAGTTGTCAAACCTAAACCCTGCCAAAACCTATAGGAGCATAGTATTCACCATAATTGATGTCCCCAGCAGAGTCGCCAGCTGTAGCAACCTGCCTAAAAATTATAACTTAGAGAGTCGCCACCTATTCTGAAGGGCGAATAGGAAACCCTACGCAGTATAGAGATCAGGGTAAGATACTATATTCAGGTCGAGGGAAGGTGTTAGGCACCCTCAACCCTTTCCTAAAGGCTAACATTCAAAGATAAAGGTTTATGGCAAGGTTTATAAAGAAAGGTGACAAACAGTTAATAGGGTTAAAGACATGATTAAGATTTGGAGGAAGGGGACTCGCCTTGTTGACAAGTGCCTACGTATCTCCTTATGGAGAATCAGAGTCAACGTAGTTCGGGGGACGGGTTGTACGCCCTTAAGGTTTGAAATTTGATTTGAAGGTTTGAAGGCTTTGAATAGCCTGTCGTAGATAAAAATCTGTATTTTGAACTTGAAGTTTGAAAAATGTTTTGGAGTTGTTTTAGATGTTCTGGGCGTACAACCCTGATTTGGCACAATTAACCGCGATGATCAGTAGGTTTGATCACCATAGTCAAAAGATTAGGGGTTTTGTACCATTACCAATTCAAATCGATTGATTCGATTATCACTAATAACGGATTATTGTATTTTATCATTTTTGTGAATTTTATTTTGTATTGTTACCCCTCATAACCGATTAACACGATTACAAATAATAACAAATTGGAATTTAGAAAAAAATAGGAAAGTTAATCATCACAACTAATAAAATAGTTGCAACCATTTAACTAAATAGAAATTATTTACATTTTAATTAAATAATTATTTAGGAAAATCGATTATCGCCCATCACGATTAATGGATTTAATCGAAACGAATCAATAAATTAGAAATTTAACATTTTATAATATATATTAACTTATTTATAAAAATAAATTATTATACAAATAAATGTTAAATGTGATTAACCAAAATATTTAAATTAATTAAAATAAATAAGTTAGTTAGAGATTTTGATTTAATATGGTTGGCTTGAGGGATCATAATATGGGGATTCAATCTGGGGTGTTAGATCTAGGTTAGTGGGAAATTGAGGGTCAGATCTTGAGGTCGTATGGTGAGCTATAGAGGTTATGGGCGCATAGGATTATGATTGGAAATTCAGAAAAAATATGAGGGAGCTGGGTATCGAACCCACGCCCCCTAGGTCAAACCATGGCTTACCAACTCAACCAAACACACAATGTGTTAAACAAACGCGCGCAACTCAATACATAAAAAAATTGGAAATAAACATAATACAACGCGCCAAGATTCAAACCGGCCAGTGTTATAACGACACATCATCATCTTCTCCATTAAACCCAAGAAAGCTGCACAATTTTTGCTACGATTTTGCTAGTACCTTGTTCGTAGCAAACGTGTTCTGAAGAAATAACGAACAGGTCATACACAATGCATAAATCTATCGCGACCTCCCCGTTCTCCTCGCATGAACCACACGAACCTAGCCACACGTTCAATTGGTCCTAATTTCACCTCTAACCTAAAAGCCCCAAATGAAAACCCTAAAACCCCAAACGGCCTCCAATGGCGAAACGTGATTAAAGCATTCAAACTCCACACAATCGGTCCAGAAACAATCAACACATCAAAACAAACCAGAATATATGATCAAAGCGATATGAAAGTGTCTATAACATGCTAATCGATTCAAAGTTTGAAGCGACTTACTTTGACAAAATTGAGATAACTCTGGGGGTGCTGATGCTATGCTAGTGCCCAATCACCTTCAGAATGCCATAAGGAAGCTTTTACACCCTTCAAAAGTCGTTCAATCCTCTGAATTCTCAGAATCCGAATCTCAATTTTTTTGCAAATTTCTTGTTCTTATGCGTGCCCCTCTGAACCAACTTTCCAACCCTTATCCCTGTGCCCTGTCTTCAGTACTTATAGAGGGACAAAATTAGGTTATGAAACAGAGCCCAAGGTCCTTAAATCCAATCTTTCCAAGTTTGTGAAAATTGATTTTATTTTTGCATACAAACTTTCCATTTTGGCCAAAATTATGACTTATTCTTTTCTAATCTTGCTAGCACGAATTTCTGTTGAAAATATGCAATAAATACATATTGGAATAGGCCAATATGGATCTTCCCATATAATATTTGATTTTCTTGTAATTAAGTTATTTTTAAATCATTTTAAATGAAATAAAAATCATATAAAATCAAGAAAATAGCTAAAATTCGTGGCACATGATTTGGGTGATACTAGTGACTTGTGGACCAAGATTCCATCAAAATACTATAGGCCCATTTGCAAAATTTTCCAATTTGAACCCTCTTTATTTCACATTTTGCCTCCAAATATTGCTCAATTTTGATCAAGCGTATCTCACTCAATTTTTAAGCTATGAGGGAGTTCTAAGACTTTTTGGAAACCTCAAGAGGTCCTCTATAAGCCACTTTGGAATATATTTTTCGTTTGGAGCTTTTATCTTGATCATATCCTCTCTGACAAAAAATTGCTTTTGAAGGATGCCTGAAAATGACCTGTAATCTTTTGCACTGTATCTCCCAAATGAATCATTTCTATCCCTGGCTTGTGAGAGACAAAGTTGTAGGGAATCCAATTTCATTCAAAATAGGCTTTGAGTGGGGCATTTTTGATGTTCCATGTGAAAGTTATGCCCAGTCAAAGTTGGGTTGACTTTCTCCTAAGAAACCCTAATTTGAACCTTTTTGCATTTGTTCATCTCTGAGTTTCTATTAATGGAATCATGACCAATCTTTGATCAAATGATGGTTATGCCTCCCTACACTTGATGTCTACCCAATGATCATGGTTTGAATCATGCTTTGATTGCAGTTGACCTTCAGGTTTGAATCAGCTGACTGTGGATCTTGGGGATTGTTTGAGCAAAGCTTTGGGCATTGAATCTTGAACCTTGAATCATTGTGAATGGAACATGGAGGGCAAATTTTGGGGTATGACACAACTTAATCACAACAATATAACAACTTATCAATAAATAATTCGAAAATAATTTAACTAAATAATTAATTAAATTACGGGCGTTACAAACACTATCTTGCAGCGTGTCATTTTGTTGGCGCAATTCATCAATCATGGCCAGCACTTGTGCAGTGTCAGGGGGAGTTTCTTCAAACATTGCTCCTGGGATAAATTTTACCGAGGCCCCACGGTGGGCGCCAATGTTCTTGTATAAAAACTTAGTATAGGTGGAGCTTGCCCTTAGAGGTAAGGGAAGCTGCAAATAAGCTGCATTAATGACACATTCAATCATAAGTTATAGTCAGCTTATACGTAACAGCTAGGCGTTACGTCCGAGCTGCATCATGACTCTCCATATGCCCCTATGGTACGTGGCCTCTGCTGGTACTCGGTTGTACTTTACTGACCGACTAGCATACCCGACACCTCTTAGGAATAGTCCTCAGCCGACTTGTGCAAATAACTGTTTACACAGTACTCGATCCAGGTCGCAGCTTTATAAGAACCCCGAGTATGGAACAGTACCACTTTCCTATGATGTGTAGAGAGCAGTATGTTCCTCTCTATGATGTAGGATCTTCAGATAGGAGGTTATCATTGATTCTTCCTCACTACATCGTCATATTAGTCAACTAGGTGCTGATAAGGACGACTCTGAGTTTATAAACTTATTTTAAGCATTATACTTAGCTCAAGCTAGTCTATTAGATTAGTTTATTTATGTATTTTTCATTTGAGACTTATGTATTATTATTCTAAGATTTATGTATTATTATTTTTTATACTAATATAATATTATTTTTTCATCTAATATAAAATAACATCAATAAAATTCAACAAAATATAACATACATAAAATTATTCTAAGATAACATTGTTTTGCATTACAGACACTATAGTTGTAAATTGTTGCAAATGTTGTAACCTTCCAAAAAGTCCTAACATTCAAAATGTTGCTTCCGGCACGTCATTTCTTCCAATCCAATTTGATTTCTAGCAACGAAATCCATTGCTTCATTTTTACCTGAGTAAGAAAATCACGTCAAAATTAATAAACATATGAAAAAAATACATCAAAATTAGTTAAAATACATAAATATAAAACTACCTGAATCCAAAAAAAATTGGTTTAGAAAAATACAGTAAATGAAAACAATAGGTGAATGTGAAGTCTTCATGAAAAGCAAGTCAGACTATGATACCTTAAACACATAAGAATGACTTTATACTGATTCTCTCACAAAAATAATATTTGGTAATGTCATACATTTCTCTTGTGGTTGAGGATCTAAAAACAATATCATAAAAAATTCTCCCACTTTTGTAATTGATCTCCAAATAAAATCTCATAGAGACTTGATCTTGCTCTAATTTCATTATCCAAGTCTCGATGATCCACGCAGATTCCAATAAAATGAAATAGTATGCACATGCTCAACCTCATAAAAAAATCATTTGAAAAGAAACTCTAATGTTTCCTAATTAAAATTCAATTTGTTGTCCATAGCCTCCCATCATTTGCTCAAGACTCGTGTATTTTTCTCCAACATATGCTTTAATTTTTTATGAGAAGACTCAACTTTTAATTGAAAGAAAACATCAAATAAATTGACTAAAATCTTAAATCAATACAACTTAATTGAATCTGGATGGACTAAAAAAATCTCTCACAACATCTAAGTGATCTTCTCTTCTACTCTAGTAAACATAATTTGTATCATCCATCATCTTAAATAAATGTTGTATTTTAGTTATATGACCTCTGATCTCTTTTTATAACTTACTCTTATTTTTATATACTTGTGTGATCTGAGTAACATTCTCCGGATCTCGCTCTTGCAAGGAAATCAATGTGTGTCTAGGTGGAACATGGTGCTTTCTCAAATATTCAACATGTTCCCAATCATCTAAACTTAGACGATTAACAAGCGTGTGACCTTTAAATCATCTATAAATCGTGGTTGTGAAATCCACAAACATTAAAATAATTAAAAAAAACTTCTAACCAAATTATCTGATAAAGATTATTATACTGGTAACTATGATGTGAGTTATTCGATGAATAGATCACTTACCAGAATACTTGAATGTAAGTTACCGGTGAAGGAAAACTACATACCAAAATTCTTTAAATTATGTTTTTCGATACACTGATGTAGATGTAAAGAATTCTCCAATTTTGAAAATTTTAATTGTGATGGTAAAAATTGAATAATAAATTATTTGAAAAATAAAAAGGATAAATTAAAATATTTTAAAAATTTGTAGGAATGAAGAAATAACTACGGGAGTATGGAGTAAAATTTCCATAATTATGAGTAGACCATGGTAAACAAAGTATCCATATTTTATAAGTGGTCCTCAGGTCCAAGCAACCTAATGTTTTCTTTTTTGTAATAAATGGGAATTTCTTATTCCATCCTATAGGGTGAAAAACACCTTATGGAATTCCAAAAATGCCTCTGTGAAAATCGAAAATACATTTCTGATACGCACCCTTCTCACTAAAATACAAGTCTAAAAGTCTATCTATCCTATTTTAAGGAGAAAACAAAACCGTAGATATATCTCCGGTTAGAAGCGAAAGTTTCGATAGATCTGGATGCGACTATTGCGAGATCGGTCGATGATATTTTCAACATGTTGCACCGTCCACCTAAACGTTGAATGGTAATGTTTGAATTATGTTAAAAAATCTTTAATGTATTGCTTATGTTATGTTATCAATGTTTGAATTAGGGGTGGCAAAATGGGCCGGGGCCCGCCGGGCCGCCCGCGCACCCGCCAAAAATTGACGGGTTGGGTTGGGATTTTAGGCTCGCCGCTCGCCAAAGCCCGCCCCGCCAAAACCCGCCGCCCGCCATACCCGCCCCGCCAAAGCCCGCCGCTCGCCAAAACCCGCTCCTCCTCCAAAACTCACTCTTTTTTTAGTTAATTATAGTAATTGCAATTCTTGATGGTTTATTTTATACATTTATTTATAAATATATGTAATATTTTTTAGAGTAAATTTGTTAAAAAATTACTTTTATAAAAAAGTTTTAAAAAAAAAGTGAAAAGTTTAATAAAAAGTAAAAAAAAAGCATATTAATCTATTAAAAAAAATATAAATAAAAATAGGCGGGTAAGCCCGCCGCCCGCCAACCCGCCATCGTGGCGGGGCGGGCATGATTTTGATGCCCATTTTACTTGGCGGGCATGCCCGCCCCGCTCGTTATTTGGCGGGCATAAGGCGGGGCGGGCGGCCCGTTTTGCCACCCCTAGTTTGAATTATGGTATTTTAAGTTTGTGAATTTGGAGTATTTCTAGTCAGTTTTTTCTGCTTTGTGTATCAACATACCGTAAATGCAACTTTTGAGAAAATTAATTTCTTATCAATTTTTGGTGCGTCTTGAAAATGTATATTCGATTTTTAGGAATATTTTTGAAATTTCAAGTGGTGTGTAAGAAAATTATAGGGTGTATTAAAAAATTATCTAATAAGTTTGGATTTGTATATATGTGGTTAAATTATATGGGCTTTTTTCTCCACCAGCCCAACTAGAACTAGTTTCAGAGCTTCCAACATCCTTATGGGCTATATATATGTTTTATAAAAAACTTTATATCCAAGAAGTGTTTCGACAAAAAACAAATGTAAATAGGAAAATACTTTTAACATATTTCTCATGAATGATTAAAATTCACATGAACCTCATAAAATTTAATGAGACCTATGTAAATTTTAAGCAAAAATAAATAAATGTTAGAGAGTGGATTGCTATTATAATTTATAAAATTAAGTTGAAGGTTTATTTGTGTAACAAGGTGCTTTATATAATACTCTCTCTATATATAAACATTGACAAGTTACTCTTAGGGTGTGTTTGGTTGTGAGAAGAGAGAAATATAGGTGATTTGATGTATTGTTTGTTAGAATAGAAAGAGAATAGAAATAGAAGAGAAAGAAGTGTATTTAACTTTTAAAAAGACCAAAATATCCTTATGCTAAAAACATATAACTTTATTATATTTAAATAATTTTATAGAAAAATAAATGTAGTTTTAATTTTATTTTAATCAAGAATTTAATAAAAATTACATATGAATTAAATTTCTCACTTACTTTAATTACTGATTGTTGTAAAAATATTTAAATTTAATTAAATAATTAATTTATAAGTTTGCATATAATTTATTATTCTAATTTAATTTAATTATATTAATTATTAATACATATGTATCATAAATGGTATTATTAAATTTTTTACCAAACAAGTATTAATATGGTAATTATTTTGCAAAAAATGAATTTGTTTTACCATCATATTTTGACAATAAGGATATAATTGAGAAATACAGCACTTTTCTTTCTTTCTTTGCTTCATAGAAGAGAAAATATTTGTAGGTGGGTCCCACTAGATTTTAGTCTCTCTTCCATTTCTTTGCAAACCAAACAACTAGGGGTGTTCGCGGTGCGGTTTGGGCGGTCTTGACGAAAAAAATCATCCGAACCGCAAGAGAAAAAATCGTGCGGTTTGGTTTGGTTCGGTTGGCTTTTTAAAAAAATTCGAACCAAACCAAACCAAACTAATGCGGTTTGGTTCGGTTCGGTTGGTTCGGTTTTTTACAAATATTTTATTGAGCCATAATACACATATGGATGACAACATAATTTTGTATTTAGACATTCATACACTATCAAATAATAACAAAACTCGTCATATTTTGACAACAATTTTCCACTTAATATGTAAAAATTAAATTAGACAAAAGTGGAATATTAAATATAAAATAATAATATAAAACAATATAAAAATTATTATAATAAAACAAAATAATATAAGAGACAAGAGATTAGTGAAGGTGAAAAAGAAAAAAAATGTTGAGAGATTAGAGAAGAAAATGTGCGATAAAAACGAAATTGAAATATGGAACATTTACATAAAAATAGAAGGTGAAAAAGAAAGAATATAATAGAGTAGAGATTACAGAAGAAGAAGGAAGATGTATGTGGCAAAGAAGGTGCAATAATGTTATTAGAGATTTGAGAAGATCGGGACTGAAATTATATGTGTAAGGATGAGAAAATTGTTGGTAATCATAAGGCTAAGGTATAATAGGTTTAAGTTTGGGTTGGATGTGAGTTAAGTAAAATTTAGGTTGTAACATAATGCGGTTTGATTCGGTTTGGTTCGGTTTACAAAATACAAACCGCAAACCGAACCAAACCGTGCGGTTTTGCTAAAAGATGACCTAAACTAATCCGAACCAAATGCGGTCTTTTGCGGTTTCGGTTTGGTTTGGTTTGGTTTGCGGTTTTCTATTGGGTTGGTTTGGTTTTGATCACCCCTACAAACAACAATGATTTGACACTTCTCTCCTTAATCTCTCGTCCCAACTTCTTTCTTTCCTTACTCTTCTCAAACAAGCAGCCCCTTAATGTGTTTTTTTATAGAAAAGTCTAGTTAATTAAATTCATACATATACAAAGAAAGAGGATATGAATTACAATAAGCGATAGATGACTGTCCCCACTGAAAATGTGGACTGTAAAACGTGTGTGAGGAACAAACAGACAAACTATTAGGTACACATATCACTGACAATATTATTCTTTCTTATCATCTTGCTGCCAGGTGAATTCTGTGTTTGGTTCTTCTTGTGCACTCCATGGTAAATAGTAAATACTAGCATTTCTTCACCAAAATCTGGTGGTTAAGATTTTTCGGAAATATTCCTGATGATTTGGACTGATTTTAATGGTAAAGAGTTACATGATTTTCTTTCCTTATATTTATGTATTAAAAGTTGTTTTAATTTGTCATCCAAACTAAATTATTTTTTCGGAACTCAATTTTTACCTATTCTATATAATTAATATTAATTTGTAAAGAACTAAATATAATCATATCTATCTTAAAAATTATATAACTAACATTAAATAAATGGTTCATAGTAATAAATCAACAACTTTTAAAAAATGTAATTAAAAATTTTAAAATTATAATCAAAACAACTAATTTTTATTTTTAACTTTTGTTTTTTTTTTAAATTATATATTAAAAAAATAAATATACACAAAAATAAGAGGGGTGACTAGATCAAAATCCTTTCAATAAAGATTTAAAGAATAATGGTGTAAGTGTAATGTTGTAAAAGAGAAAGAGAGATTAAGTTCGTTAGTCTAAGTGCGTAAATAACTCAATTATTTATACCTAATTTAGAAGTTAGTTATGTTATATTAGTTAATCATTTGTGTGATTCATAATATTCTATATAAGTATGGATAGTCCATATTGCAACCTCATAATATTCGACACAAGGCCTTACTAGAACTCCTTCAAAGATCATCCATATTGCAACCTCATATTGTGAAAAAATTAGCCTCTTTAATTTGTCCATCACATCATGACAATTAATAGTGCATCTTTTAAAATTTAATTAATCTAAAATATTAAAGGTTAAATTATATATTTGTATAATTAATTTGCAAGCTAAAATGATTCCTATGAACGGTTTTGTAGATATTCTAAAATCACAAACAATGAGAATTCTTGCAGCTTGGCCATTTGTGCTCTTTTTTACTCCAACTAGCTAATGGAATATACAGTGCTCTGCACTTTTCATTCATTGAAAGATAGGATCAGATAAAATATGTTACCGGTTGTTACTAACCATATTGGTTAGCTTATACCAGTGTTAGAAACGATTATTGAAAGATACAATACAAAGCCCAAACATAGTGGTAAGCCCAATTACATAAGGAGGCCCAATACAAAAATGTTGATTAAGTCAACATTTATGGAGAGTACTATATACTCTAATACTCCCCCTCAAGTTCATGGGGGTGGTAAAGACGCTACTTTGAGCTTGTTCCTCAACTCCTGAAAAACGACACTAGGAAGTGGCTTGGTCATAATATCTGCCAATTGGGCTGAAGCTAGCACATGCTGAATCTTGAGCTTGTTAGCCATGACACGTTCCCTTACAAAATGAATGTCTAGCTCAATATGTTTGGTTCTAGCATGGAGGATGGGATTGTGAGATAGTAGCACTGCACTCAAGTTGTCACAAAGAAGAGTGGGAGAAAGAGATTTGACCTTTAGTTTAGCAAGTAGGGATTACAACCAAAGTAACTTTGATGTACTATGTGCTAGAGCCCTGTATTCTGCCTCTGCACTAGATCTAGCAACAAGGGACTGCTTCTTTGAACTCCACGAAATCAGATTGGGACCAATAAAAATGCATGTACCAGATGTAGATCTTCTATCATCTGGGTCATTAGCACAATCTGAGTCACTGTAGACCCTAATGGAGAGGCCCTGATTCGGATTGGCGGGAGATAAGAGTAAGCCAAGAGTAGCAGTTCCACTGAGATACATGAGGATTCTCATGACCATGCTCTAGTGACTATCAAGAGGGTTGGCCATGAATTGACAAGCATTGTTTACACAATAAGCAATATCATATATGGTGAGTGTTATGTATTGCAGTGCACCAACAACTGACTTGTACTTCAATGGTTCCTGCATAACATCTGTACCAAACTTGCTTGGCTTGCACTAGCTAAGCATAGCGGCTGATAAGCCATTATCTTCCTCCATTTGAACTTTACTGAGCAGATCCCAAATGTATTTTGTTTGTGTGAGTATGAGAGAACCATTTGACTGATATTTGACTTCTAGACCAAGAAAATATTCTGGCTTCCCAAGTTTCTTGAGAGCAAACCGATCATGAAGTTTGTTGATGAGCTTGTGAACCAAAACAGAAGAGGAACCTGTGATCAATATGTCATCTATGCAGACAAGCACATAGAGAGTAAGTAAGGCATCATTTTCTAAAACAATGTACAAAATTTTCTTTTAAAATGAAAGACTTGGGATAACATATTTTACACTTATAAAAATCAATTAATTAAGAATATCTTGAAATTAAAAAATAAAGTTTTATAACACAAGCGTTCTTAACATCTAAACATTGACAGGCACAAAGATGATTGACTTTAATCTTTAAAACTCACAGTTTAATTTACAAAATAGTGTTTTAAAACTTATTTCACTACTAGAAATACTATGTTATCCTGCAAATTTTGTAATGTAGATTGGATTTTTATTCAAAATATATATTCTGCATCAAAATTTGCAGGTATTCCTGCAGAATTTTCTACGAAATCTTGATCCGTAAGAAATTCTATTTAATTATTTCTCAGAAAAATCTGCAGGTACACCTGCAGAATATTTTCCGTAGAAAATTCCACAGATAAATCGTGTATTTCTAATAGTTTATCTAAAAACCATAATCAATGAGACATTAAGACTTAAAACACGTTTGACTTGGATCATAAAATTCTAACACAACATTTCTTTCGTGGTGGATTCAAGTTACTTTTTTAGCTTTGAAACTCTTATTAAAATGAGATTAAGTCTCGGGGCACAATATATCATTTATCATTAATGTGATCCATGTTCATTAATGTCACAAGGTTGTTTAATAAAATGATATTTACTTTAGGATTTTTCTTTAACTATATTATTTATTTAAATTAGAAAATAAAAATTATGTTGTAAAATTTAGGAAACATGTTGTTTCTAGGATTCAAATATTGACATGTTCTTATTAGCAATGTCTTGTTAAATATATTTTGATAGACTTGAGTATTTTTGAAGAAAGAGACGTCTATAATTTTTTGATTGATCATCAGGGCGGAATATTAACACTAAGACTGACTAATGTTTTAGTATATTGTTGAATAAGATGGAAATTAGTACTAAAGACATTGAATTTTTTATAGGGAGTCCAAAAACTTTTGCAAAGTAATATTACTTGTCTCCTAAAATTATAAATGTAATTTTTAAAAAAATTGAATCTGTTATAAAAAAAATAGATAGTAGAGTAGTTTGTTGTCCATTTACGTTCTATTTTTATATAAATTATTCATTTAGAAAGTTACGCATAAATCATTAAAAAAAAATGTTTAATACACATTTGTACCAAAAAAAAAAGCTGGACTAAACTAAAATTAGTAATTAAAAGTATTTAGTTTTGATATTTCTTTTAAATCTAGGCATATAGATCTCTTAACAAACATATTATTGAACCTATTTTTCGTCTAATTTTTTTTAAATATTTCTATTTTAAATATCATTATAAGAAGTTATTGTTGACTTCACTCTACAATAATATTCAAAATAATTTTTAAAAAATATATAGACATTTGTTATATATGTAAGAATACAAATTCAAATTGTATGTATCTTCTAATTTAATTTGAAAAGGAAAAATATACCGGCTTTACAAGAAACCAATGTTATCTTTCTCTTAAGTCTCAAGACTTGAGTGGGAAAGCACAATTAATGGCACCTCATGGGTCTTGAAAATGCACTGTCACATGGTCCCTAATGAATCTATCAAAGTATTCACCATGTGATTTGCTACAGAGGCATAATGGTTTTCCTTATAAGGTTAGACACATAGTCTCTTTCTTCTTTGTTTCACATGCCACTAACCTTATGATTTACTTCACTCTTTTTCATTACTAGATTTACATATAAACCCTTCATGTGTAATTATTTGACTCATTGATGTTGGAGAATTATGTCAAACTCTATCTCAAATATTTGTAAATGAATAATCAAGAATATTGAAGATGGAGATTTGAAGATAAGACATGGAAAATATAATGGACCACTAACAATTGTAGTGATCTAATCTTTATGCTGTGAATTAGTGTGTGGTCCATTATTGAATTGCAATAACAAGTTCTTTTCCTTTTTTTTTTTTTTGAAGTATTCTTAATTTTATTTGATATATATAGTTTTCCTTTTTAATATATGTTGTTGGACATGTCCCTTGTAAATTAGGTGGAAAATTGACAAGAGGTAAAAGTTATTGTTAGTAAATGATTTTAAAATATAATTTTACAGATATATTTAGAATAATGTATAATTTTTTTTTTCAAAAAACATGAGCTCAAAATTTTAATTTTATATTTAAATTTTTGTTACTTCTATCTTGAATAAGTTTAATATATATATATATATATATATATATATATATATATATATATATATATATATATATATATATATATATATATATATATATATATATATATATATATATATATATGGGATGTATCAAGTAGGAGGAAATTTTAAATAAGAGATAAGAGCATTCAATCCTAACTATTGGATTAATCAAGAGAGAGAAATTAAATTATTAATTAAAATATTAATATAATTTTTATTTCTCTCTCTTGATTAATCTAATGATTAGCATTGAATGCTCTTATCTCTTATTTAAAAATCCTCCTACTTGATATATATATATATATATATATATATATATATATATATATATATATATATATATATATATATATATATATATATATATATATATATATATATATATATATATATATATATATATATATATATATATATATATATATATATATATATATATATATATATATATATATAATTTATTTCATGTTTAAAAAATTTAATTTGTTGTAAAAAATTATTTATAATGTTTCAAATACACCAATAAAATTCAAAAAATGTGCATCAATGACCAACACCACTCGGGGAATAATTTTGTAGTGATTTAAAAAATACAATTTTTTTATGAGGACAAAAAGTAAAATTTGAAAATTTATGAAGTCTAAAAGAATATTTGACAGAAAAATATTATACTAAAGTAATAATTATTATTTAAAAATAAAAATAATAGTAGAGTGTTCCAATAATGATAATAATAATTATAATTATAATAATAATAATGATAACAAAAATAGTAATAATCATAATTAAAAAATTAATAATAATAATAATAATAATAATAATAATAATAATAATAATAATAATAATAATAATAATAATAATAATAATAATAATAGTTTATGCAGTCAACTCGTTTTGATTCAATTTTTTTGTTAAAAAAATCGAAATCAAATCAAATTTAAAAGGGTTTTGACATGAAGAACAAAAAACATCTAATCAAATTAGTTATGTGTCGTTTTAAATTCTTTCAAGTGTGGTTGTAATTATGGATTGGTAGTGAATGAATGTGCCATTTTAATTGGTGGAAGGATTTCTTTGTGAGATAAGATTCAATATTTGGACATTACAAATTAATTTTAGTCTTAGTTTCTCTTTCTAGTGAACAAAATAAATGGTGCTGGTCTTCAGGTATGTTTTTTTTATAACTTTCCATTCAGTGTGTGTTTCTGTGTGCCTTGGTATCTTCTTTGTATAAACAATGCAAGAGTCTTTCTTAAGGGTGCTTGAAATTAAACCTATCTATAATAGAGAATTGTTAATCGAATCAAACAAAATCGAAAAATTGCAAAAAAAAAAAAAAACTACTTTTAATTTGGATGTATTTGGATCATTGTTTAACTTAACCGCGTAGTTCAATTTGATTTTTGGTTTGTATTTTGCAAATCAAACTGCATTATGTTACATCACAAACTTCACTAAATCCACATCTAATCCAAACTCAAATCTAATATTTCTTAACTTTACTATTACAAACGATTTTCTATTTCTCGTACTTAAGATTTCAGTTTCAACTTTCTAAAATCTCTCCTATCAGTATCGTGCATTCTTTTCATCTTCTTCGTTAAGTACATCTCGCCCTTCTTCTCTGATCTCAACTCTCTTATGTTCTTTCTTTTTCATCTTTTCATTTCTATGCTACTGTTCTCTCTTTCAATTTCATTTTTATCGTGCTTCTTCTTCATCAATCTCTCCTCTCTTCTGTTTTTTCTTTTTCATCTTCTTTAATCTCTCCTCTCATTTGTTTTCTATGTCTCATTATAATATTTTTGATATTGTTTTATGCTATTGTTTTATGCTTTTTTTATTCCCCTTTCAACTAATATAATTTTTGTATATTAGACGAGAAATTGTTGTCTAAATACGATTAGTTTTGTTATTATTTGGTACTCCCTCCGTTTTTTATTATAAGACGTTTTAGACTTTTCACATAGTTTAAGAAAAATAATAATTGTTGTATGAAAATGAGAAATTATGAAGGTTTTTACAAAATTATCCTTCATTAATGACATGTGGAAGATAAATTTATATAATTGAAAGGAGAGAGAATAATAAATATTTAAGGATATAATAGGAAAAATAGCATTAATTATTCATTGGAATTGTAAAGCGACTTATATTTAAATACAATTTTTTTTCCAAAATGACTTATAATAAAAAACGGAGGGAGTAATATATAAAGTGTCATGCTAACATGTGCCCTTAGGTCACATGTTAAGGATACTATAGTTAGAAAAAGTAAGTGTTATAAAGTCAAATTTAAAACTTCAAAACATTGAATGCACGCATTTCAAAAGAATATTTCTATAAGTAGTGTATTAACTTGTGCATTTGGGACACTTGTTAGCTTTTCCCATATATAAATAACTAACACAAAATTATGTTGTCCTCTATATGAATATCTATTATAAGTATTGAGTGCATTTAAGAGGAGAGGATGAATTAGGTGTTTAGAGACTTTATGAAAATATTGATGAGTTTTTGTAAGCCTTAAAAAATGTTATTGGTTTTACTTTTACTAACGTATGTAAAATGGTTATTTATATTGGTTGAGTGAAAGAGAAAAAAATAAATATGCTCTAAAAGTAAACGAACACGGAATATATAACAGTTCTCCTTTTCAAACAAGGGTACTCCAGTCCCTTCACATCCCGTGAGATATTTTTCTATCTTAGAAATGTTATAGTCGATCCGCCGAACTCTCTTAACTTTCTAACACAATCACAAATACACACCACCTTGTGATATTACAAACACCATGAGAAAGAATCATACTTTTTCTTTAATAATCTTGTTATGAACAACCTGATAAATAAGTTACATAATATTGATAGTAACAACAAATTTGAATGAAACTTTAAGTACAGTAGAATTTTGCTAACAACAAAATTCTAACAAAATTTTTCTTTTCTTTCTTGTAACTATATGATTCAAAAATATATAACTTAAGTGCTCAAAGAGAAACTTTTATCTGATATGAAAATTATCCAGTAGAAAAAATTGTGTTAAAATATTTTGAACACGATAAGTTTTGTCAGAAAAGAGGTGATTTTTGAATTTGAAATTTTCACTATTTATAATGATCATACACCTCGTGATTTTCAAAGAACAATTGTTGAAAAAAGATTATGAACAATTTCCATAGTTTAAGAAAAGGGTTATAGAGGTGATGGAATAATGCATTGTTACAATCATTTTTCAAACAAGAACATAGGTTAATCGATTAGCACCTCAAGGGTAATCAATTACCTTGCTCTAATGTACAAAAATATGTGAAGGAAAGGGAAGTTAATCGACCATGCTTGGCCCCTTAGAAGGAGGTTAATTGATTATGCTTAGTGAAAAAAGGAATGATTAATCGATTATCTTTAGTCACCTTTCAAATGGTTAATCGATTACTCTTGGATAAAAAAACTCCATTTTTCTATTTACAGAAGCATGGTTAATCGATTACCATGGTTTTCCTTGCCATGAGTTAATTGATTAACCCTATTGTGGACTTAGAGAATTTCAAAGTTTAATAGTGTCACTTTATGCTATTTTTAAAAAGTTTATCCCATACCTTCAGAAGGTGCACCATAGAATGATTTTTGAATATTTTTCTTTGAGCATCTAAGATTTATATCATCAAAATATATTGTACCTTAGCCTTGTTATGATTAGTTTCCAAATGTCATAGCTTGATTAAATATTGAATTATCCTTACTAAGATACTTGAAACTTGTCTTGAAACTTTTTATGCATTGTTGAATCTTCTCCTTCTTATGTATATTTGTCTTCATCAAAACATATTCATGAGAAACTTGTCTTCACATGTATGGCTTGATAGACATCTTGTAAAAATTCAAACCAATCAAATCAATGCTAATCGTAATAGTCTTGTTTAGTTTGGTACGATTTTATTACCAAAAGCAAACTAAACCAAATCGAACCACATATTTATATCTCTTGCAGTTTGGATGACTTTTAACATCAAAACCGCCCAAAACGCATCGTGAACACCCCTGGTCTCTCCCTTCTAAGATGATAGCATTTATTTTCAAATTTTTTCAGAAGGATCGCAACAATTATGAATTCAAATATACAATTTTATTATTCAACGTCTCTTTAATGAAATGTGTTCGTTGCAATTTGTTTTGATCAGTCACGTTGAAGAGGATTATGTATTGATGGCCATTTTATTGTTACAAAATAGTTTTATAAAGTCTTCAGATTATGTCTTCAAATCTTCTAGGACTTGTAGAATACATAAAACTTCACAATTTTTTGTATCGTAAATCATGTTTTAAAACTTGGTTGAGGCATTATACTTGGATTTTTACTCCAATAAACAAGAAGGTTTTCATTTAAGAGGGTGCAATAGTATGGGGATGGTCTTATTTAAACTAGTTATGTGTGTAATCGGCATTAATGAAAGTTTCCATTGTTATGCTTCCATTTATTTTAAATAGGTGCCTTGTCTCCTTAGTGGTTTTGAGATATTTTAAAGTACGGTCCAAAGCCAGAGAATATTCATGAACTTTCTCGCCATATTTGTTGCATAGCTTAAATCTGACCTAATGTGAAAAATAACATAACTTTCCCACCAATCTATGATATTGAACCCTATCAACTTTATCATTTCCCTCATAATAACTCACTTTCTGATTTTGTTCAAAGGGTAAAATCTTCAAATCCAAAATACTCCTAGAGGGAATCTAAAGGAAAAAAGACATACGATGAAGAGGTTTAAGAACCAGATGATGAGGAGCTATCATTTCTCACCAAAAGGACCCAACAGTTATTCATAAAAAATAGAGTGCCCTAGAGGGAACCATCAACCCTACATAGTATTAACATCCAAACCTAGCAAAGAAGACCAAATATTTGTTATTGTGCAACAAGTCTGGACACTTCAAGAATGATTGTCCACAACTTTAGAAGGAGAACCCTAAAGATCATAAATCCAAAACAATAAAAAAGAAGGGTCTCGTGGAAATATGGGATAATTATGAAGAAGAAGAAAAAGAAGATGAATTGATGGCTATAACCTCTAATAGTGATATAGGTAGAGACAATACAGTATGCGAGAACAATTGTTCACCTAAAATCTTAAGACATTAGGCTTATGAGTCATCTCACTTATATATTTCTCAAGATTCACTTTTTCAAGCAATATGAGACTTCTAACTCACTTATATCCTAACAACCTTACCCTAAAGTGTGATTATATCCGCTTATATGATTGACCCTTAAGTAGAAACTATTTTCATTCATATACACTTGTATTAATGTTGGTACCCATACCATATTTATAAGCACTTTAATAGGGCAAGTTGCATGACCATCACCTTGTTAATAATACTTTAGATACAAAGAGTCACTCCATTTGTTGAACCATCCGCTCATAAACTATTTTTAGGTCATGAAGGGAGCATTCAAATTGGGTCAAGAGCAAACACACACGTGAAAGAAACACCACATGTTCAATCACATCCTCTTCCAAGATGTAATGCATTGGTTCCAAAAGTCTCGTGACAATTAGATCAAACTCGACGACAAAAATGTTTCACTCTTCCAGGCTTAAACCATCATAAGAAGAAAAAGAAACAAAATTTAAAAATTAGGCTCCCTAATGGAATTTGGATAAATGATAGCACCATCATCCAACGAGAATCATATAAATTCTTTCAAGACCTCTTTTGCATAAACAACACTAGCCATCCTGTGTTTCAAACCACTCATTATCATCCGATGATGGGTGACGAAGGTATAACTTCCATCACCAATCCTGTCACAAAAAAGAATTCACTCATGCCTTAAATTCGATGAAACCTTACGAAGCCCTTAGTCTTGATGGGTTTTAATGCATTTTTTCAAACAATACTAGCATATTGTGGGGGATGATGTTTTTCATCTGAGTCAAAATAGTATTTTTCGATCTATAGGCTACATTGATCTAATCATCTCTGAAACATTAGTAGCATCCATTCCTAAAGTTTAAAATCCAACAACTTTTAAATATTTGAGATCTATAAGCCTCATAGTGTACAAGACTATCATAAAGTTTTAGTTAATCGGCTTCGAACTCTCGTAGACATTATTATTGGCTCTTACCAGAGCAGTTTCTTGCCATGTAAGGGCACCGCTAACAATGCTATTATTTTATAAGAAATTTTTTACTACATGCACAAAATAGAGAAGAAAAAAGGGACGTTGCCTTTAAATTGGATCTCGAAAAGGCTTTTGATAATGTTAATTGGGAGTTCCTCAGAAGCTGCTTGTTGGGATTTCAATTTCCACAAATCACCATCTAACTCATTATGCATTGCATCCCCTCTTCATTTTTATCTATTTTATGGAATGGGAATAGGATATCTACCTTCAAACCTTTTCACGGTCTTCGGCATGGGGATTTGTTATCTCCCTACCTTTTTATCAACTACATGGAGAAACTTTCGATTTCCATCAATGACATTGTTTGTAGTGGTTCTTTGAATCCTATTTTCATCTCTAATAATGGACCTCGTCTATCTCACCTCCTCTTTGTGGATGACATTCTTCTGTTTGCAAAAGCTAATAAGTCTCAAATATGAGTTATTACCACTCTCAAGGATAATTTTAGTCAGGCACCAGGCCTGAAAATCAACCTTGCTAAGTCTCGTGTTGTCTACACTTATCCCTCAAACAAAAATTAATCAACTGATTACAATCTAGGGTATTCAAAGTACTATTTATCTTAATAAATACCTTGGGTTTCCTATTCTTAGAGGAAAAGCTAAAAGACCATATTTTAACTTCATTATGGAAAAAATGAAAATGTGAATGGCTTCTTGGAAAAACAAGCTTCTCAACAGTCCGGGTAGATTAGCCCTTGCTACATCGGTTCTCACCTTCATCCGCCTCTTACTACATGTAAACCTCTTGGCCCCCTCAAAACATATATGACAATATTGACGGTATGACTTAAAACTTTATTTGAAAGGGAACTAACATCACATTTATTTATGTGGTTGGTTGGAAAAAAATCACTCGCCCAAGGAAGTTAGGTGGCTTAGGGATTCGATCAACCAAGGATGCCAACACATCTCTCCTTGGAAAACACTTTTGATATGCTTCAAAATTCTAATAAACTGCGGGTACGTTTCCTTTCTCAAAAATATTTATTTAGTTCCTATTTTATCTCCTTTTCAACTACTATAGTTTCATCCAACTGGAATTCTATTGTCAATCAAAAAATATGCTAAGAGATGATTTTCAATGGAGACTTGGGTTAGGCTCATATTCTTTCTAGTATAAACATTAGATATCTCTTGGTCTCTTAGCAGCTCTTGTAGATTATGTCCATACCCATGACATTAACCTATCACTAAAATATTTCTACTTTACAACATCACTCCATATCCATCACTTGTAGAATGAACTCCTTCTATATATCTTCACTAAGATCACCACCAGTATTTCTAGTTTTAGTCCCAATATAGAAGATGTCTTCATTTGGTCTGATCACATAAATGGAACTTACACTGCTATGAGTAGCTATGCTTGGATCTTTCACAACAAAGAATATTTACATAATCCTAATTTGAAGCCTTAACCATGGAATTGGATTTAGAAACTCTGTCTTCAAGAAAATATCAAGTTCCTCTTTTTATTTGCTTGTCGCAAATTTTTTCATACACTCTTTATAATTCATCATTGTAACATAGTCTCATCCGCTATGTGTTTCATATCTGGCCTATAAGAGGTGTCATTCCTTCATTGTGTTTGTGATTTTAGGGATTCTAGAAATATTTGGTTGTATATTTGGTTTAACCATCTAGTTTATTCTAAACTCAAGATGGAAATGCTTGGATAAACATGAGAGTCATGGTACCCGTTATAACCTATTAGCGGCAGAAGTTTGGTGGGCTTGGAGAAACCGTAACTCAACATGCATATCGCATGAATCCATTTCTAGATATCGACTCTCCTTGGTTGCCCACTCCATAGAAGACTCCTTACACTTTTGTTTAACTAAACCTCAAACAGGGCCACTAAAAAACTTATTCATCTTCATTCCTTCAATTACTCCCGCACCATTATTAATGTGGATGGAAGTTGTAATGGCACGCCAACTCGTACCAAATTTGGTGGTACCTTTCGCACCTCATATGAGACATGGTAAAGTGGCTTCTCTAGATTCATCCTGAACATTCAAGTATTCTCCAAGCAAAACTTTGGGCCATCCCCAATGGTCTATCTCTAGTCAAAAGTATGGCCAAGATTGACTTGGCTTGCTACACAAATTTTCCCCTCACTATCAGCCTCATTGAGACTCCTTTGAATAAGTATCATAAACATGATGTGTTGATCCAAAGTATTAAGGATGTTTTACTAGAAAATAATAGGTTTCGAGTAATCCACACCCTTCATGAAGGCAATCAAAGTGTTCACTTTATGACAAAACTTGATACATCTGATAATATTGATCTCTTGATTCACAACTCACCTCCTCCTAAGTTGAGTAGCATTCTTGTAGCGGATGCGACATGACTTTATTTTTAAGATTATAGTTTTCTTTTCTCTTTTTCTTCTTTATTTAGCTTTGTAAAAAAAAAAAAACTCAATAGAACTAAAAAAAAATCTAATATTGGAACTAAGATATTATTTTTGAAAGATTGTATTATTTTTGTAAATTATTTTGTTTTAGATTTATAATATAATTTTAATATTATTAACTATTTTAAAAAGTATAATTAAAAAGCAAATGACATGAATATTGATTAAAATAATGGTATTAATACCCCATTTTGATCAAAATAAATAAAGCAAGAGTATATTTAAGTTTAAAAATAAAAAATAAAATAAACTCATAATATAATTTATTGCTAACTTGTAATTTTTATAAGAAAAAAAAAATCATAAACATTCACAATTACAACTTTTTAATAAAAAATAAAAAAACCCTCACAACTACAATTTTTTTTAAAAGAAAAAAAATCTAATTCTCTAAACACATAACAGTCAAGTTCTCAATACACCTCAAAGATTAGAATTGGTGTAGGATTTGGATTAATTGTCACTTTAACCCAACAAAAAAAGTTCCTATGTATCATTCATTACTCCATGGAATAATATTAGGTAAAGTGTTGATTAATTAGTTAATGTAGTAACCGTAGGTTCAACATCCATTTCATATACTAATGCTTTAAACCTATGAGTTTGACGTTTCTGCCTTTCTAGCAACCTAAACATATATGAGAATCAATAATAGAAAAAAACCATAGTTGTATGAGTTTTCTTGAAAATAACTCAATACTAAACTAGATATATAATCTACCAAACCTCACAAATGAGTTTAAATTGAATCCTAGCCACTAGATATAATTGAGTGCATTTTTTCTTGTGAAGGCCCCATAATAACACAAAGCAACTACTAAATGATGAGGTAGAGTGAGAATCCAATGAAAAACTTAGCCTTATTGTAGTTTAGGCCACACAACCCTTTTATGACACAAAGGTTGAGACTAGAGCACCAATTTTGCTAATCTTTTCCTTTTATGAAGGTTCCCTTAAAATTTGAAATGGATTATTTTAGGAAAGTTGCCAAGTTCTCTTAAATAGAGGCACATGGGGCATGTGCTAATGCAAAAAGTGCAAACCCTAGTTATGGCTTAGCTTACTATATTTATAAAAGGGTCATAATTTCCAATTTATGGGAAGGCACGTTTGAAAAATTAGATTAACATGGCAATATGATAACCGACGGATGAGAAGATGTTTAGCTTTTGTGTTGGGGTATAGACTATATAGTATGATGTTGCTTTAAGGTGTGTAAGAATGCACTTCAACTTAGTGTTTGGATAAGATGATCTTACAATTTTGAATTGAAATCAGTTAAAAATTGGTTAGATTTTGAAGTCATTGGATCTAACATCTCAAAATAAAATGGTTTTTCCCATCCTTTTAGATTTTTCAAAATTCTTTAGGAAATTAAAAAATGTTGTTTAAATTAATTCTAGAATTGGAAACGTTTTTTTAACTGTTTGATTTAAAAATTAAAAATGTTGTTTGAAACTCATTCACCATTTTTGTCTAAAAGCAAAAGTAATGTGACTCTAAAATCTGATTTAAAAAAAATATACGTGACTCTAAAATCTTTCTTATTGCATTTTTTTTTTAGCATTTTCATTCCTTTAATGCCACACACCATGTACTTGTATAATTTAGATAGTAGAATCTGAACATTCATCTCATAAATTCAAATTCTACAATCCAAACTAAAATAAGCCAATGATACGCTTTTGAATTATATAATCTAAAATGCGTGTTTCCTAAAAAAAATTATGTTTTTAAAATAGTTTGCACTACTTTAGATATGAATTTCATCGATGTGAAAGTTGATATTGAATCTACAATACTATATTGTATTGATTGTCGCCAACTATTTTTTACAAAGAGAAAATTTACTTCTTGGAATAAATTGTTGACATGGATTCAAGGTGAAGTAGAGAAGTTAAGATATACTAATTTTATTTCTAAATGAGATCTATGTGGGGAAAAACATCTGTTGTGTTGAAATGTAAAAGAGGTGGCAAGTGTAAAAAATACAAGAAGAAAATGAAACCATAAGACACGACATCCTTAAAATGTGAATGTTAATTTAAAACAATAAGTTATTATGAGCAGAGCTCTAAGGAATCTCGATGTTGTGCATAGAGAACACAACAATCATAAGATTATTGAATTCTTTGAAGATCATAAATATGAAAAATATCTAAAATTAGAAGAGAATAAGGTTCTTCATGAGATGACAAGTAATATGGTCCTTCCAAAAAAACATATCGATGACATTAAAGAAAATAAAAGATCATAATACAATTGTTATCAAACATATTTGCACTTCATATATTAAAAAGAGTTTATTATGACACGACTCCAAATCATAAATGCCACATCTGATAAAAGAGTTTATCACGACACGACTCCAAATCATAAACGCCACATCTGATAAAATATTTGGTTCAAGACAAGTATGTGTATTAATATAGATGGATTGTCGATTTCGATATTTGCAAAGATATTTTCTCAACCCATACAGATTCTATTAAATTATTTCGATGATGGATTCCATTTATAATAAAAACAAATACAATTGCTATTTCTTGAGTTTGTTAGTATTACTTCTACTAATATGAATTAGTTAACAGCATTTTCTATATGATGTATGAAAAGGAAGACAACATTTTTTTGGTTTTAGAGAAGTGTCGTAATTTGTTAAAATCTTTAGAAAAACTCACTCAAGGTAATTGTGAGGAGTTGTTGAATGTTTAGAGGGGCGATTTTAACAATTTTTTCTTCGATTGTAGTCTTCCATTTCTTAAGAGCACGGGTCATCAGATTGAAGTGGCCAGTTATATAATTTGGAGGATCCGTCTCCTTTCTTTTGGATTATGCTTTCTCCATCATCTCCTTCTTCTATTTATCAAACAAGGGAGCCATTCTTTATGTAAAGTGAAAATAAAAAAAGGAACATATTAAAAACAAGGAAAATGCTAATCGTTAAGAAAACATAAAAATAAGAAAGATAAGAATAAATCTCAACCATTCATTATCACCACCACCCCATAATTTCTATTAAAAAATAAATTAAATTAAAAATAATGGTTAAATATAACTTATACAAGTTAAGAGAAGACATCATTTCCCCGAAAAAAAAAAAACTTGGGCGAAGGAAAGTCTCCCTCATACATGGAAAATCCTTCAAACTCAATGGCCAAAAAAATTTCAAGAATTTTATGTGGAAAGGAAGAGGAAACATTATGTCACTCAGAGGAGGAGTTGAGATTTTATTGGACATATTTTGACAAAATTAAGGATAAAGATGAAAGATTAACAATAGGCTCGATATAGATGGCAACGACTTGGAATATCTGAAAGGTTAGAAACGACATACTATTCAACGGTAGTCGTTTCATTTTTGATGATTGTTACTCCGCTATTGTCTCATCCTCTTGGAGGTGGTGTAGTATTGTTAATAGTTCTTCTGTATCGTCTAATTTTCATTACTGAAAGACTTTACCTCTAAGTTGTATAAAGAGATAAGATAGTTCCTTTGTAGAGTACCCCTTGTATTCTCGTTTATTAACTATTAAAAAAAATGTGTGCACATATTTCTAATTATAACATATATTAAGTAAACAACTGACACAAATTTATTCAAATAACTATAATTAAATCATATGATGTGGTCCCATGATGTGAGATTTGGTAGAGCTGAGGTGCTTGAATAGGGTAGCTGGACAAAACATGAACGCTTGAAAAGAACTAGACCGTAGCAAGTGAATAAATGTTTCCTAGACTTCAGTTTATGTGCTCTCTGAACTTCAAGACTCATTAGGTGTTGTACCAATTATCTTTAACTTTCAGAGTGTGAGTTGAATTCAAAAATTAACATTCCAAACTGAAATCAAGAAAGAACAAATTACTAGGAGAATTTATCTGGTTCAAAATGATTAATAAAGAAACAAAAAAAAAATAGGTAAGGAGGATTACCACATGGTGTTCGGCATTTACGCGAATTTTCCCAACTTCACAATTTCAAATTTATAATTTTAAAATCACAACTTCAATTTTCGAATCTTTTTATTTGATTAAATTTTATCAAACACTTTCAACTAAAATTTAAAACACTTGTTTGATGATACTTAGAGATATTTCTTTCTTTGTGTAAATGTTATCTATCAGAAACTATTTTAAGGGTTGTCATCATTAAAATTATTTGATGATATTATCCGCACAACACATATAGTTATATGGATAACTTGAGAGTCTACAATATTATAGTATCGAATTCCATTCTTGATTGATTATCCTTTTTTTACTTTACCCTTTGTATTCTACTTTTATTTATTTATGAATTTTTCATTTTAGATATTTTTCTTTTTCTAGATTAAAGTATTTGGCTTCTACTAGAATATTAAAAAAACTAAAAATTAATAATATTTTATTTTGTTTTTGATGTGGTTCTAAATTTGCTAAACTTTTAACTTTAACTTTTATTAAACGTGTTTTCAATTTAGATGCACTTTTTCATTTAGTTCATTGTATTATATAGAGTTCATAATGTGTATTTTATGAAACATTAATCGTGATATTATGTTTTATTTATTAATGACTATATTCATTTATATTATGAAAACCTTTTTATCGCATCTTTGTATTTGTCGTGGTGGGCTTCGACGATCAGTCGGTTATCCATACCCTCAAAGATGGCAACAGTAACATCACTGAGACGTGGGTGTGGAACAACTGGTCGTTTTCACGTCCCGGGACATCACTAAATATTATGTCACTTTTTTCTCTGTAATCGATTAATTATTAATGGAGTATTTTAATTATGTAATTGTTATTTATTTAAAAATAACTAAATACATGTAGGAGCCAAATCAATTGGCTCCTACTCACAAAATTAACAAGGAGGCGCCATTTCATATGGCTTGGTTAAAAAGTCACACATGAATGATTCATCCCATTTGGCGCATCCCTTACAACTTTAGAAAGTGTCGCCAATCCATTTGGTGCCTCCATATATGTGTTTCTAGAAACATAGTTATTCAGATAATTAACTCTGAAATATGGTTATTCGCAATTTTTTTTTAATACCTTGTTATTCCAAAAAAAAAAAATCTATATTTTATGTTATGATTAAGACTCAACAATAAGTTATGTTTTTATTGTTGTTTATATTTTTGACTTTTGGAGTATAATTTTATTAATACATTTTAAATGTAACTCAAGTTAACAATAAGTCATATATAGTTAAATTAATAACATATGTATTTGATAAGTAGCTCTATTATCTAGTGTTTTGATTTGGGATAACAATGATTTATGGAGATGACTATTAGTCTTCCACTATCGGTCTCATTTAGTAAATACAATATATGTATTCGTCCTATATTATTTTAAAAAATATATATAATTAACTAATTTTTTTATTCATTTTATAAAAAATTCAAATTTAACACATAATAATAATAATAATAATAATAACAAAAATAGATCACAATTATTTTATTTATTCTTTTATGAAATAATTATATTAGATTCAACAAAGTACTAATAGTTTCATATTTAAAATAATAATAATAATAGTTTTATATTTAATTTAATAATAATAATTTTAGATTAAACATGTTAATATTTAAGTAATTTTGTTAATTATTAACGGATACAGATACCCGTGAGTACGAGTATTATCAAATTCATATTCGTGTTCGTAAGAAACGAATAACTAAATATCTGTTTATTTTACCTTTAGATATTTATTAAACTATAAACTTGTGTCTGTGACAGATTTTACCTGCAGATACCCACGAGTACGAGTTTTTTTATCCTAATCTTGATGCAATGCTTAACGTTGTATATTGTTGGGGATGATTGAAGATATACATGTTGAAGAAGTCTCACATCGCTTAAGTTTGTGAAAGAAGAGAGAGTTCAAGGATATATATATATATATATATATATATATATATATATATATATATATATATATATATATATATATATATATATATATATATATATATATATATATATAATTAAAGTTCCTCTAACTCTCACATTACTTAGTTTAGTGATGGAAGGGAGAATCAAAGGCTATGTATATTATTCAAAATTTTCTTTACAAGACGTACTAGTCAAAAGCACTTTAAGCTTGTATCAGATTTTTATATTTTTCTCTAATACTCTTGTTTTAGAGTGTTGTGAGGAATAGTTAAATATTTGCTTTGGAGAGTGCGGGTGTGTTGGGACCTTGGAGGTGGTTGAGGGTAGTATATGTGTTGTAACAATGTTCACATAGTGTTATTTTTTGTTGTCATTTGACAACGGTCGTGATTTTTTTTTGGTTTTGGAGTTTCCACGTTAATCTCTTGTGTTGTTATTTTGTTCCTCTCTTTTTTTTTTATATGTTTGTTATTTTCTTAACAAGTGAAATCAAGAGCCTTGGTTTGGTGGAGTATAATTAAGTATACTTTGTAGTTGCAATTTTGTCTGATCTTCCACATCAGAAAAAAATTTGATACTCTGTGTTAGTTAGGAAAATTTTGTTTTGCTGTAGGAAAGGTTTTGGTTGCAATATCAAATTTTTCAAGTGCAATGAAGATTGACTTAGAGAAATTTGATGGAAGAATCAATTTTGACTTGTGAAAACACTACGCCGTACAAGGGCTTTCACAGCGCTTTTTTTGGCCTTTAACAGCGCTTTAAAGCGCTGCCAAAGCCAGCGCTGGCGTAGGCTACGAAAGCGCTTTTAAAAGCGCTCTGGTAGACCCCCCCTTTAAGAGCGCTTTCCTGGAAAAAGCGCTCTTGTAGGACCCCCTATAAGAGCGCTTTCCTGGAAAAAGCGCTCTGGTAGACCCCCCTTTAAGAGCGCTTCTTAGTAAAAGCGCTGGCAAAGACCAGTAAAAAAGCAAAAAAAATTAAAAAATTACGCAGCATACAAAAGCGCTTTTGGAAAAGCGCTCTGGTAGGCCCCCCTATGAGAGCGCTCTGCGTAATTTTTTAATTTTTTAATTTTTTTCGAAGCGGGTCTTTGGAGTTCGCAACCGCAAACTCAACAAATTCCCATACCCCTTTCTCGTACTCTTTCGACAATCGGTTTGAATTCATCCATGTCTTATCCATGTCTTAATTAAGCTAAACAACAACGGTCAAACTTCCACTCTTCACAAGTAACCCCTATGGCGAATTCAATTCACAAAGTTAGTAAGTACCTCCTATATTAACTCTCTAAACACATAAAACTAATGTGTTTCTGTCAAAACGCAAAGTATAAACGGAATGAATCCGAAGCAATAAAACGTAACATATATAATCACACAATTTCAGACAAATTCATCATAATACCAGTAATTTGAGAAAGAAATTTACCTCGGATGTTACCGAACTCAAGAAAACGCCAAACGTCGAACTAGGCTGGGAAACGATCAAACTTTCACTATACACAAGTTACCCCTATAGCAAATTCACAAAGTTAGTAACCACCAAGACAAAATCGATTGAACAAAGGAAATCAACAATAGTTTGATGTGTGTACATACTCCTAAATATGTAGTACCAGAGTCAATGATACGAGCTCCAAAGAGATCCAAAGTTATCAATCCAGTCAGACCTATACAAGAAATTCAATTCAATGTATGATTATAATAAGAATGGGTGAATAGCTCATGATGCAGTTAATTAAATACACCACTACTAACACTACTAACACAAGACACACGATGCAGTTAATTAAATACACCACTACTAACACGAAGCTATAAAACTTTTTGCTCAAAAGCAAACCTTATGAATCATCCTTGTCTATATACATTAACTCACTCTTGTTTCATTCTTTACCTTCTCTCTTCCTCATTAATTCAACTCTCATAAGGTATATATTATTACTATTATTATATATTATTTATTATTTAATTTCTCTATGTGCTGTCATTCTCATACTTTACAGTACTTGGCATCCTTGAACAAGCCAATTTATTGTACAATATATATATACCATCACTCTCAATCTCATACACACACAACATATATATCATAGAGTTATTATATATAAATAAAAGTATATAATATATATTTTAAAGTAGAAACCAGAGACAAAGATTTGAAGATGGCACAAAGATTTGGTTAACTCAATTCTAATAGAAAAGTCTCATTCTAATACATTAATAAGCTACACTTGTGATACTATTGTTTGATGAAATGCCAAAATTTTGTGATACTCATGGTGCAAGTTTAGCCGTACTATGTTACTATTGTTTGATGAAATGCCAAAATTTTGTGATAAACAGTGGCAAGTCTATTTTGTATTCAGTAACTTCAGAATTTTATCAACACTACAGCCAAAAAACCATGGATTTTTGAATCATGAAAAGCGGAAGTAAATCAACTTAGAATTTAAAAATACCTACTAAGGATTGTGGCATTTCATCAATTATCAACTCAAATCATTTCTTTCAGGCATTTCATCAAACAAGTTGCAGGCAGAAGTTCAATCTTTGATACCAAATAAAATTTTCACTGAAAATTAAACCTAAAACTCACCGGCGGTGGATAAAACGAGTGACGGAGGAGAAGCCGACGGAGGGACGCCGACGGTGGTTGCCGATGGTGGTGGACGGAAGGGTTTCGCGTGCAGTGAGGGTTTGTGGATGAAGAACAGTGGTGGACGGAAGGGTTCTGCAGAAAACGAAAGAGAGAAATGAGAAACAGTAACGCGTGTTTTGGTTTTTAATTTTTAGTAATAAAGGCTACTAAAGCGCTTCTGAAAAGCGCTCTCATAGCCTGGTCTATACCAGCGCTTTTGACAAAAAGCGCTCTCATTAAACACCCCTACCAGAGCGCTTTTGAAAAGCGCTTTCGTTCCCCCCACGTTCCCCCCACCTACCAGAGCGCTTTTGTAAAGCGCTTTCGTACCCCCCACCTACCAGAGCGCTTTTGAAAAGCGCTCTCACAACCCCCCCCCCTACCAGAGCGCTTCTTAAAAGCGCTTTCATACCCCCCCACTATTAGAGCGCTTTTTTAGCGTGTTTTTTAATTTTGTCTTTAGCGAAGCCTATGCCAGCGCTTTTCCTAAAAGCGCTTTCGTAGGGGTGCTGCTAAAAGCCAAATTTGGCGTAGTGAAAATTCAAGTAAAAAATGTTTTGATACAATTAGGATTACACAAGGCATTGAAAGAAAACATGATGAGGAACTAGATTTGAGAATTTCAAGTACAATCCGCATGTCTTTGGCTACGAAAATTCTTATGAATGTTTTTGGTATGTCGTCAGCCAAAGAGCTTTGGGAGAAACTTGAAGAGCTATATCAAGGAAAGAGTATATCAAATCAATTGTTATTGAAGGGACAGTTTCATAGCTTGTGTATGGATGAACATACAAAAGTATTTGATTATCTAAGTGTTCTAAATTGTATTATTTATGAATTAGAAACTATTGGAGTCAAGATTGATGATGAAGATAAAACATTGAGACTCATATGGTCACTTTCATCTTCCTATGAGCATATTAAACATGTTTTGATAAATGGGAATGAAACTTTGAGTTTTGAAAAAGTTGCTTGTAAAATTATTTCTGAAAAAAGACGATTGAAGGGTGAGGATAATATTTCATCAAACTCTGTATTGGTTATTACTAGAGGAAGGCCATATGTGAAGAAAAAGAATGAAACGAGTGTGAGATGTTAGAAATATAGAAAGATTGGACATATAAAGTGTAAGTGTCTTGATGGAGCAGCGTCAGATAATGACTCTGAGTCAAATGCTAGCAATGTCTCTCTCACTGTGAGAGAGGATGATCTTCTCTGAAAATTGAGAAGTGTGTCCTCGTGACATTTCCGCGGTCATGGAAAAGGAGATGTTATTGCTAATTAATACATGAGCATTGATGCAAAGTGTGTTGCAAGATTATGTCGATGGTTGAAGAGCTTCCTACCAACATGGAAGTTGCGCCGTAAAGTTCAACCTGGTTTTCGACATGTGAAAATTCTTGTAGTGGTTTAACTTCAAGTGAAGTATACTCTTCTTTAGGTGGAGTATGATAGTTTTTAAAACCATGATTGTCGGTGAATACACTGTGAAAATTTTTGGAGTGGTGTAGCTCCAAATGACTACTCTTTATGGTAGTGTATGATTGTCGGTGAAGACAATGAAACTCAATGTATTATTTTCAAACAAAGTGGAGATTGTTGGGGTTGGTTGAAAATATACATGTTGAAGAAGTCTCACATCGCTTAATTTTGTGAATGAATAGAGAGTCCAAGGCCTATATATAGGATTAAAGTTCTTCTAAGTCCTACATCGCTTAGTTTAGTGATAGAAGAGAGAATCCAAGACTATATTTATCATTCAAGTTTTTCTTAACAAGACGTACCAATCAAAAGCACTTTAAACTTTTATTTGACTTTTTATATTTTCTCTTATACTCATGTTTTAGAGTGTTGTGAGTGGTAGTTAAATATTTTTTTTGGAGAGTGCGGATGTATTGAGGTCTTGAGATGATTGAGAACAGTTTATGTGTTATAACAATATTCAAATAGTATTATTTTATGATGGTCAATCTCTTGTATTGTTATTTTATTTAATTTTTTTCTCTATACTTATTATTTTCCCAACACTTATTATTGGTTACCATTAAAATGCATTATTATTTCAAAAATTCGTTTGTTGAATAAAGATTGGACCGGTAAAGTAAAGTCCAATTATTTCATCGAGATTCCTTGTTTTGTGTGCTCTAACTTTTTCTAAAGAATTTCAATACAATGTAACATTTATTATACCCTCTACTACCTCAAACTTAATGTACTGAGAACCTAAAGAGAACACCATTGTTTGGGTTTTACACACTCACCCATGAATCTTCTACACTTATACTCCATAACCTCGTCATGTACGTGATTGATTTTATTTTTCTTCGATCTTACCAATTGGTAGGGGAACATATTTTATTCAAGAATATTATAGAGTTTATTTAAAGAGTTGACTTGGTTAAAGAATACTAGTAGTAGAATGGTTGTGAAGAAAATTTGCACTGAAAATACTTGAAGTAATTAAATGTGCATAAAATTCATCAAATAAAAAAGTCAAATGAGTGTGGATTGAGGATTGTCGTTGTTTACACTATTGCAATTCTAAAACAATGTGAAATTAAATCAGCTTCCTCTGTTTATCATGTGTGTTCTCTTTGAGTATGCACAATTCTTTATGAAAATATTTAATTATTTATGTTGCTTTAATAATTAAAATATATATTTTATTAAAATAATTGTATCAATAATAGTTTACTAAGTGGTTTTAAGAGTGTTTTTTCAGACCGTTTTGTTATAGTGATTTTAGAAAATATGTAAGAAAAATGAGACCCTTTTTTTTTAATTTTACTTTTAATATCAATTTAAATTAAATTTTTTAAAAATTAATTTACGGATTTAGAATGTTATCTCTTTTTTAAGCTCGTGATTTTCAAAACACGTGCTACCGAATAAAAGAATTTTTTACAAACACGCTCATTTAAAATATAATTGCTATTATAAAAATTATTTTTTTTATTGCACGTACGTTTTTAAAATCACGAGGAAGATGTTAGACATGTGGGGAGTGTTGGACCAAAGGATTGAGAAGAGAGATATTTCGGATCATGCACCAATCCGGTTGAATCTAGGGGTGATGGATTGGGGGCCAAAACCCTTAAATTTAATAATGTGTGGTTCAAGCATAATGATTTCAAGCCTTTTATTAGGGAAGAATGAGGGAAGTTGCGTGTTAACGGAAGGGGAGATTTTATCTTGTTTGAGGAACTTAAAAGATTGAAAGGTTAAGGTCGTCTCCGTGAGTGGAATAGGGAGGTGTTCGGTTGGATAGATTTGAAAGTCAAAGAGGAGGTGGATAACATTAATGATTTGGATAATTTGTTGGTGGAGTATATTGGTGATAATATGGAAGAGATGGTGTCTAGGAGGAGGGAGGCAACAAAGGAGGTTTGGAATAATTTACAAGTGAAAGAATGTATGCTTAGACTAAAGTCTAGGCAATTGTGGATGCATGAAGGGGATAGAAACACAAGTTTTTTTCATAATTCTATTAAGGTAAGACAAAGAAGAAACTCGATTTCGTTGTTGGAAGGGAAGAATGGATCGGTTGAGGGGGTTGAGAATATCAAGAATGAGATATTTGGTTACTTTGAAGATTTTTATAAAGAAGAGAATTTTAAGAGACCAATTCCGGAGGATTTGAATCTTAATTGTTTGCGTGAGGATGAGGTATCGTGGCTTGAGAGACCTTTTTCGGAGGAAGAGATTAAGGAAGCCGTTTGGGCTTGTGATGGTAACAAGAGCCGGGGGCCGGATGGGTTTTCGTTAGAATTCTTCAAAGGAAATTGGGAGGTGGTTAAAGGGGATGTCGGTAGATTGGTATTGGATTTTTATGAGAAGGCAAGGCTTACGAGAGGATATACTTCATCTTTCATTACTTTAATTATTGGATTTTTATGAGAAGGCAAGGCTTACGAAAGGATATACTTCATCTTTCATTACTTTAATTCCCAAAGTGAAAAATCCTCAATCTTTAGCCGAGTTTAGACCCATTTGTCTAGTTGGAAGCTTGTATAAGATTGTTTCAAAATTGTTGGCGGCTAGATTAAAGTGTGTAATCGGAAATCTTGTTTTGAGTAACCAATCGGATTTTGTTCCCGGTAGAAGTATTTTGGATGGTGTTCTTGTTGTGAATGAGGTGATGGATTATGCTAAGAGGGAGAAAAGAAGTTGTGTGATTCTTAAGGTTGATTTTGAAAAGGCCTATGACCGTGTGAGTTGGAATTTCGTGAGATTTGTTTTAGATCGGATGGGGTTCGGAGCTAGGTGGATGAGATGGATGGAATGTTGTATTTTCACCAATAGTATGTCCGTCCTTGTCAACGGTAGTACCACGAAAGAATTCAAGGTTGAGAAGGGTTTTTGTCAAGGGGATCCATTGTCTCCTTTTTTGTTTGTTTTGGTTATGGAGGTGCTTACGGTGCTTATGAGAAAGGCAAAATAAATAGGAGATTTTCGGAGCTTTAAGGTGGGTCTTAACGAGGAGGTTGATTTACTTCAATTCGCGGATGACACAATCATTATTTCGGAAGGAGATACGACAAATTTGTGGAGTATGAAAGCCATTCTTAGAGGCTTTGAATTAATGTCGGGTTTGCGTATTAATTTCACAAAAAGTAACATCTTTGGTATCAATGTTGGTGATTGGTTTCTTGAAGCGGCCTCTAGCTTTCTCTCGTGTAAGGTGGGAAGTCTTCCGTTCAAGTATTTAGGCGTTAAAGTGGGTGGTAGTCCTAGAAGTACTTCTATGTGGAAAGATCTAATTGTGTTCATTAGGAAACGTTTAGCCGTTTGGAGAGGTAGGAATCTTTCTTTAGTGAGGCGCGTGGTTTTGATCAACGCAGTGATTAATGCTATTCCAATCTACTCTCTATCCTTTTACAAAGCTCTGGCGAAGGTGCTACATGAGATTCGGGCGATTCAAAGTAACTTTCTTTGGAGTGGTGGTGATGTGAGAAAATCAATCCATTGGGTGTGTTGGGATACAGTTTGTAAATCTAAAGAGGAAGGTGGCTTAGGAATCAAAAATGTGGAAATTATGAATGTGGCTCTTATAAGTAAGTGGAAATGAAGGATTTTAAATGAGAATGAAGCGGTGTGGAGTGGCATCCTTAGAGCAAGATACGACAAGGTGAAGCTTAAGGTTCTAGTTGGTGATATTGTGGTAGTGGGACCAAAGGACTCTATATGGTGGAGAGACGTTTTGGTGTCGGATAACTATGAGAAACTTCTTATCAATCACTTTTCGCGAGCGGTTAAATGTAGTGTGGGAAACGGAGAAGACATTCCGTTTTGGTACGCTTGTTGGCTTGATCAACAACCTTTAATAGCAACAAAAATCCTTTTCTTTGGTTGGAAATTTCTGCACAATAGAATGGCAACAAAAGACCAATTGTTCAAGAGGGGGATTTTGGTGGAGACTATTGATTTATTATGTGTCATGTGTTTGAAGGAGGAGGAATCTTTAGATCATTTATTCGGTGATTGTGAGATAGTTCAAAATATTTGGAGGAGGGTGCATTGTTGGTTAGGCTCTACTCTTGAGATGTCTTTTGAGAACTTTGTCTCTTTCTTCTTTTATAGCGATACCGTGAAGTGCTCGTCTAAGAGAGCCATTGTAGGCGTGATATGGTTAACCACTATTTGGTGCATATGGATGAAGAGGAATGCTATTATTTTTAAGAAGGAGGTTTTTAGTTTTTCGGAATGTTTGTCGAATATTTTCCTTTTTTCTTGGAATTACATGTTAGCTTTCTTCAAGTTAGGCGAGATTTGTAATTACCACACTTGAAATATCTTACCGCTCGTTTGTTTCGAGTAGTTAGAGTTTTCCGTTTGTTTCTCGGGTGGAGTATCCATTATACTCCCTTTGGTGGGTGGAGTATTCATTATACTCCATTTGGTTAATATCATTGCTTATTTAAAAAAAAAAATCACGTTTAGAAAAAGATAGTGTTTGTATAAAAGAAATTGTAGTTTTTTTTCCATAAAACACTACATTAAATTCCAATTCTCATTTCACGAATAATATTAAGAGATAATTTATTCACTAATTCATTTTTTTTAAACAGCAACAACTTCATTATTTGAAATGTCATCACCTTTTTCTTAGTTATATAATCAATTTATTTTATGTTAACATTTGGATAACTTAAATTTGTGAATATTTTTGAAGTTTTGTATGCACATAATATATATGATATATTATAGTATTATATTTATTCATTGTAATATGGATTTGAACTTTATGATAGATGACTAGGAAATGAGAACTTTTGACACATAATTAGTAGGGAGAAAAACTTATTGTTGAATTTAGTTAATTAGTTCTCATTATAACTTTTGTTTAGGACGCGTTTGTTTTGCCTTTTTTTTAAAATGATTTATATAATGTTATATAATTTTGTGTAAAAAAATTTATAATTTTTTTTTTATAAAAGTTTCAAATAAAAATTTAGTTTGAATAGTTATTCTTAAAATGTTATTTCAGGTATTTTATCTATCTATGAAAAAAATTAGATATCAAAATTTCAAAAACTCACTTAATTTTAAAGCTATTTCAAATAAATTTTCATAAAATTTATTTTTGAAATACAACTTTTTTTGAAAAAATTGTGATTTTAACTAGGAATTAGTCTTCAATAATGTATATTTATGTTACGGAATATCAAAATTAGTGTTTCATTTTTAAAAAAAGCAAATACAAAATACCTTATAATATTTATAAAAAAAAGATTTTGTAAAATCTATTTTTAAAAATATAAAAAAAATTATTTTTTTAAGCTCAAACAATCATGCCATTAATTTATTATTTTTTTTCTTATATTATTAGTCTTCTTTGGATATAACAAAACCAACCATAGATCACCTAAAGAAGATAGGTGGTTCTAATGCTTGGTCTTATGTCATAAAAATTAACAAGTATTTATAAATTACTATAGTGGGAAAAAAACACTAGTGTTTTAATATACTTATTAGCTACAACAAATATTTATGACTTAGAACAAGACAAATTTGTATGATTTGTTAAGGTGGCATTCAACAATGATATTGTGTAAAGTTTTTAATTGATCTTTTTCTACCAAGATATGGAGAGTTATTTTTATTATAATTCTGTGGATAAAGTCGGTTAGAATGTGTGAATTAGGTTTAACACATTCTTACAAAATTAACTTGTAGAATAAAAAATGTCACTCTATTTAAACTCTTAATATTTTATCGCTCACGATATAAACTCTCTCAATATTTTATAGCTCACCAATATGAAATTTTAGATCTTCCTAAAAATTTTGTTTCAACAACGTTCCATTGTGAACTAAGACGACACGTGGCAAGTGGTTCTCAAACGAGTGAAATTTTTTTACAATTTACTGCTATTATGATTTTATTTTTTTTACCCTTCATTTTTCTCCATTCAATTTTTTGTCTGGAATGACTTATTGATCAAATGCAAATTATTTTTTCCAATCATTAATTATCTTTTTTTCAACCTTAGTAATCCATTCACAAATTTGATATGGTACTTTTCTCTGAATCATAAATTCATGCCTAACTACAAAAATATAGCTAACAAATTAGTACTACATGTTTCAGACTTCAAAAGAACACTGTTTGAGCACATGTTGTTTTATATATAACGTGCACGCACGTTTGAAAATAACAGGACTGGAGAAAGGACCTATCATCTACAATGTAACCACTAAAATTATATATTATAATATTCAAAAAAATAAATAATAATATAGTTTATTAGTTCCAACTTAATAGAAAAGTAAGTTCATATACCTAATTATGGAATTTATAGTGTTACATCATATTGCGATAGGATAATCTTTTGTAGGGACAGAAAGTTTACCTATCAACTTCAACACTATGTTGTGTAAGGTGTTTAAACTCAGCTTTATTGACCCTTTTTCTAAATAAAGTTAATTCACATATTAAGCAACACTATGCATTATTAAGATAAGTGCATTGTACCATATATTATGCATTATCTTCTTAATCATCAATCAAAATCAATGTATGTTTAGCTAAATTAAAGGTTAATTTATCTTATGATAATGATGTTTCAATATGCTTAATTTGGTCAGAGGCATATTTTTTTGGTAGAAATGATATTACTTTCATAAGAGTGTCACATTATCATCAATCTTATTTATATTTTCAACTTAATATAAATTATTTTATTTTTACTTGATCCTAAATTAATATTATTTTCATTATTTTCTATTTATTCTCTTTTATACTATATACTTCTTTTGATAAATCATTTTACAGTGAGTTTATTTTATAACATTATCCTAATCTTTTATTTAAAAAAATTGAACAGTGTAAATTATTTAAAATTGTATAAAAAATGAGTTTTATTTTTTTAAAATAATTAAGAAAATATTATTATTAGTAGTAGCATTGACTATGCCCATTTTATTTTACAAGTGAACTTTGTTTATTAAAGTTAAAGAGCAAAGTTTTAACGATTTGAAGTAGTACTTTGTTGACAAAATAGCTTTGATGTTATTTATTTATTTTAAATTTTTTTGAAAACGAGACTCGTTGATTTTTATTATCGATTAAAAATAATAATGCAAGAAGGACTTAAGCAAAAATGAAAAATATCAATGCATTTTATTCAGAGTTAATTCTAGCTCAAAAATAATTCTAGAATTTAGGAGCGCATCTATTACAATTTTACAATCAGATGTTGGAGCTAATCCTAGGAGAATTGGGGCATGGGATCCCCTTGTTAAGGTTGTATCTAAGAGAATTGATTCCTGCAGAAATCTAAGTTAGAGGGTTCCCCTGCTTAATTCAATTATGAATTCTTTACCGGTCTTCTTTCCCTCTTTTTTAAAAAGATGTCGATTTTAGTTGGGAATAGACTGGTTGGGTTGCAAAGGCGGATTCTCTAGGGAGACTCAAAAGAGGGGGTAAGGTTGCTGGGAGTAAAATGGGTGGATGTGTGCAAACCCAAGAGGGAGGGCAGATAGGGGTCAAGGATTTAAGGTTGATTAACTTGGCTCTATTAAATAAGTGGATGTGGAGGGTGCTTGAGGATAAGACGTCTTTGTGGAATTGAAGGTATCTCCCTGGTGGATAGTGGTTACTCTCCTGAGTCATAGATCTGATTAGCCTTTAAATGGGTTCGCCTCTTCATGCATCAAGTTTGTAGGGGACATTATGAGAACTAGGTTCTGACACGATGGTTGGGTGGACTCAAATCTGTTGTGTGTCTCTTTTGAGAGGTTTTTTCTCATTTTTAAGCAACGGAACGTGAAGTTGGGTTTTTTGGGTTATTAGGAATGAATTGATTAGATTTAGGATTTTAGGTGGGGTCATTTCCTCTAGGTCTGATATGAAGAGTTCTTGAAGAAGTTTCTTAGGTTCATTATTAGGATGATTAAGCAAGGTAGGGGATGTTTGGTCGTGGTTGCCAGACCCCTTGAGAGGTTTCTTGTGAGTACTACTTATACTACACTTTCCTCTTTGGTGGCAAGTGTCGATAGTATGTCGGATCAAGTAATCAAGGGGTTGGCGAGGGTTTAGAAGAGCTGGTAACCTTATAAAGTGGTTGCCTTTTCTTGGCAGTTTCTTCAGGATAAACTGACAACTAGGCAAAATCTTTCTAATCACAAAATCATTTTTGTTGTTGGCGGTTTGGGGTGTTAGATATGTCTAGGGTCGGTCGAGTTCGTGGACCGTTTATTTGTTTTGTGTGAGGTGGCCTTCTTGATCTTGTATAAGGTCCTTAGTTGGGTAGGTTTGTCTTTACCTCTTTTGTGTTCGATTCTAGGGGTATTTAAGTTTTTCCAAGATTTTGGTAAGGGTAAGAAGACTTTTTTAGGTCTGATGTCAATTTGGTATTTAGTGGTTTGGATAATCTGATAAATGTGTGATAAAATCACTTTTGTAAGGAAATTTTGATGGTTAATTAATGGGTGAATTCAATTATAGGTTTGACTTGAAATTGGGTTCATTCCCATGCTTCAATTTTTGCTTTCTCCTTGCTAGACTGGGAGCAGGAACTGTTAGGAGCCTTCAGTTTTAGGGGTATGTTGTGTGGCCTACTGCTCTCCTTTTATTTCTTGCAGGGGGTCAAGTTTACTTCCTTTTGATTGTTCCTTTTTAGGGGTGCGGTGTATCAGTTTTGATGTTGGGTTATTTATGTATATGTGTTGGTATTGTTAGTAGGCTTTTTCGTTTCAGCTTTTTGTTTTAGCTGGGTGTCGTTTTCTTTTAGAGTACTACTTGTGCTTCTTGTCTGTATTTATTACTCTTTTCCTCTCTCAATTATATTTTTATCGATCTACTTTGCTATTAAAAGAACATTGTTAAAATTATAAGTTATGAACTAACTAAAGGGTGATGAGAATAGCACAAGCTTCCCCTTTCACCATGGAGAGAGAAAATATGAAGGCACCCAAGTGATCTCTAAGGAAAGAGCGGGAACCTTTTTGAGGGCTTGAAAAGAAGCAAAATCTAAATTGTGTATGATTACCCTACCATTCTAATTTTGTTATATATTTGTTGCAGCAATAGGCTGATCTAGATGGAAGGGATCAGTGGTGTTAATTCATTGGTAAGCTTGAAGATTTTTCTTAGTAAGGTAGACAATTGAAGATGAAGATTGCAACATATCTTCCTATAATAAAGTATTTCTACATTTCCATTTGCTTAAAAATGAGTTACAAAACTGTGGCTATTTCCATTGAGAGAGGTCTAATCACATAAAGCATATAACAAAAGTTCAATTAGATTCCAAATACATATTCCCAACATTTAAAGAATATATGCTTGAATGTTTCAAGCACCTGTTCACATAACACACAATTACAAATATGAAAAAACAAAGTGTATTACAATCTTGGGTTCAATCTTTGTCCAACATATTATGAAAAGGAAAATATAATATTGAACTGGATTGAATTACATAAAAGGACCATTGTAACTTATATAATGTGACTTATTGTTATAACAACCTATCTACAATCAAGCCAACTAGCTCTTTAACTATAAATGCTGAATAATACATTTAATTACATTTAATAGGCTCTCTCAAGCTAGTTTGTAAATGAACGTTAGCCATATCTCGAATGAAAATTTAGAAAATGGCTAGTAATTTAATGCTTTGGTAAGAAGATCAACGAGTTGTTGGTTGGAGAAGATAGTAATAAATGAAATAAATTAGATTGTAACATTTCTCTAACTATGAGATAGTTTTAATTATGTGTTTGGTTTGCTCGTGGAAGGATGAAGTTGAGGCGATATGGCAAACGGAGTGACTATCATAGTAGAGCATGGTATGTGATTTGAATTTTATCTCAAAATAATTTAATAAACATGTGAGTCACTACAATTCACAAACAATGATCGTACTTGCTCTATATTTATCTTCAGGTGAAGATTTTGACACATTTGGTTACTTATTAGATTTCCAATAAATAAGGGAACTTTTGATAAATATGTGGTATATGCTGATAGAATTCCTAGTGTTAAGGAATGTTTCCAATTAGAATCACAAAAGGGTTTTAATTACATATGAAAATTTGATGGGAAGAAAAGTCCAAGAATTGGGCATGAGTTGGTTTTTGCATAAACATACTTAGTTGTTGCACCACATAATCTAAGCCAATTCTTAATTTAGTGAGGTAAATTAATATACCAATGAGACACATGTGTGGTTGTAGGCCAAGTAAGATAAATTGTATAGATTATGGAAACTTCACACCCCTTTTGCATAGGAGTGTCAAGTGACTTGTATCCAAGAATTCATCTATCACACAAGAGGTCCATAGTATACTTATGTTGACACACATGAAAGCTTTTGGTATATTTAGAAACATCTAGACCTAAAAAAGTATTTCAAAGTGATGAGGTCCTTGATCTTGAATGTATTATGAACTAATTCCTTGTTTGATTGTATTTTTGAAAGTTCATTTCCAACAAGAATCAAGTCATCTACATATATAATCAAGACATTAAATGATTTTTTTAGAAGTTATAGGAAAAAGAAATGAGTTAGAAACAAATTATGTATAATTTTTGGAAAGAAGATCCTGAGACAATTTAAAGAACTAATGTTTTCTAGATGGCTTTAATCCATAGAGGGATTTTGTCAATCTGCAAATTTGGTTTTGTTTAGTTGATCTTAGATCAAGAGGTAAAGATATATAGACCTAATTTTATAAGTCGTCGTGTAAGAAAACATTATGTGCATCTAATTGATGTAAATGACAATTATTATTAGAAGAAGAAAGAGATAAAAAGGACTTTATTATTTTTAACTTAGCAACAATAAAGTAAGTTTCATAATAATCAATACATGCAATTTGAGTATAACCTTTGCAACTAACCTTGCTTTGTATCTTTCTATCTTGCTATTGACATGATATTTGACTTTGAATACCCATTATAAGCCCATGGGTTTCTTATCATGTGGGAGATTCATGATGGACCGTGTGCCATTGTCTTTAAAGGCTATGAGTTCTTTGGACATGGCCTCCCTCCATTGATGGATTTAATATGATTGGTTAAATTTGTTTTGTTCATGAATAGATGTTAAAGCAGAAAGGCTAAGTAAGATGAATTTTTTTTGTTATAATATAAAACATTAGCAAATAGGATATGAGACATAGTTTGCTAAACATTATGAAAGATTAATGTAATGTTAATCCTTTAGATATCATAGTGGGTTGGACATTCTTGTGGATTTCCTTACGCTGAGATTACATGAAACAAATAATTTTAATTCAATATCCATGCCAGTACACATATCTTACAAATTATCATTAGAAGATAAGGATTGAGATGGATGTAAAAGTGCAATAGTATTGTGTAAATGTAGATTAACGCTAGGAGTGATATCGTCATAAAACCCAAAAATATCTATTGTGTCTTTATAATGGCTATGCAAGTTTGAAAAACATTTCTATAAATGTTGCAGAAGATCAAATAACAAGTATCTTTTAGTACCTTGTAAGAAACCTAAGAAATACATTTCCTAGATCTAGGATCCAACTTATCAATATGTTGGGTCAAAGTGCTTCCAAAAGCTAAATGTTCAAAAACCTTTAAATCTATAAATGTTGGAAAAGTATGCGAAAATAACTGAAAATGATATATATTTTTCAAAATAGAGGTGAGGAAATTGTTTACTAAAAAAGTGGCATGAGATAAAGCATACGACCAACAAAATTTAGGAAGGCGGGAGTGAAAAATAAAAGTTACAGTGACATTCAAAAGGTGTTTGTGCTTTCTTTCAACAACACTACAACATGTATTGCTTCTGGCAACACTTTTTTATACAACATGTGTAAATTGTTGCCTATAACAAGTTCTGGCAACAATTTTTATCTGTTGCTAAGACAATTTTGGCAACGCCTCACAAATGTTCCTTAAAGTACTTTTGGGTTCAATTTTCAAACGTCAATATAATTTATATTTGGCAATAACCAATAAATGTCCCCTTAAATGCTTATAGGAACAATTGTAAATTGTGGCATTATTTCCATTAAAAGGCTACGTTTTTAAAATGTTTATAAAAGTTTCTAAAAAATAAATAAATATAAATATTTTATAATAATTTATATCATTAGTTTAAGGTTAATTTATTAAATTATTTTAGATAAGTAATAATAATAATGTTTTAAAAAATGTTATTAATCTGAATTATTATTTTATAAATTTCATTATACAAAACAGATTAGTAATCATAAAAATAATTTTCATAAGAATAATTTATATAATTAATATTACAATATTAATAATAATAAAATTAATATAAATTAATAATTTAAATTTTATTATAATTAATTAAATTACATATAAGAATTTCATAATGATTTATATTATTGGTTTTAGATTAATTTATTTAAATATTATTGAACTAATAATAATAAAATAATTTTTATAAATGTTACTAATCTCAATTATTATTGTATAAATTTTATTTTGCAAAACTGACTAGCGATCATAAAAATAACTTTCACAAAAATAATTTATATGATTAATATTATAAAATTAATAATACTAAATTTTATATAATGAATATAAATTAATAATTTAAAATTTTATAATTAATAGAAATTACTAATTAATTTTTTTTATAATAATGCATATGATAAACATTAGATTAATATCTATACATTAATGGTAATAGTTAAATATCATTTTAAATATTTGTCAAATTAAATCATGCCAAATTTAAATTTATTAAGATTTTTTTATAAACATTTCATATTTATTATTTTATTTTTTATATATATATAAATATATAAATATGCACTGAAAGGTTAGTTAAATTACCTTAAAGTTTAGGTAAAATCCATTGCGAAGACAAAAAGATAAAAACCCACAGCATTTCTTTACTTTCCCCTTTCCCTTTCGAGAGAAAACCCTAAATCGTTTCTCTCGCTCTGCAGTAGAATGTGCGTTTTTCTCTTCATCATCGCTCCTCCTCTCCCATCGTTTCACCCTTTTCTAGTTTTTCTTCAATTCTCTTTTCTGTTTGTTGCTTGCTTTGACCTCACTAAAGAAGATGAAGCCATCAATCTCGTCGTTAATCAATTCTAACATGATTTTAGTAATCTCTCTTCTAATGTTTTCCGTAAATTTTTTATTCAATTTATTGGTTTCAAAATAATATTTTTGAATCATAGGAAATCTTCAACCATGGAAGCTGAATGCAAAAAATCGTGTAGATTTTATTGGAAGCTGAAATGGGTATGGAAACTTCTAATACATTCATTTTATCTCATTTTTTTTCTTCCTTTTTTTCTTGATTGATTTTGTTTTGGATATAAATTTTCATAAAATTGATCTCAAAATGTACCAGATTGGGACTATGAGAAGAATTGTTTTTGTCTATAAATTTTCCTAAAAGAAATCTCAAAATCTATCAGATTGGGATAGATGATTGTCGTTATTCCATTTATTCAAAGGTAAAACTCTTGATTTTGATAATACAATATTGTGATGATTTATGATTGTTTTGTTTAATTTTATGTTATATTTATATTATAGTTTCATGATGTAGGACCCTGAACCAACTAAAAATAGTCTTAGATATCAACCCCATTCTAGGTTTGATTGTTGAGATTTATTCCATGGCAGATTGGAAAAGATTCAAGTTAGTGATCATTATCTATTATTTCCTTCTTAAAGTGTGGTTGTGTTGTTGTCATAGTTATATTTATATTTATATTTTATCTATCTCTTCAAATCATTTGAAATATTTTAAAGTAGGTTACTGAGGAGGAAATTTTGTAAAGCATGCTAATAAGTTTAAATTTTACTGTAACTTAATCAAATGGTTAGTATAGTTTTCATTTCTCTTAATATTAAACTCAAGACACAATTTTACTTCATAATAATTTATGTTGTTAAAATTAACTTTTTTGAATGTTTGTCAGGATATTTTCAATCAATCACGGGGTATAATAAAATAAGAGGATAAAGGAGCTTGTTCTCCTCTTTCAGTTTCCTCACGTAGGTAATTCACCACTATTATTTTAAGGGAATAGAAATTTCATATTCAGACCATTCTTGAACAAATTCTTGCACGAATCAAATATTGTTTTTAAATGATTGTTACTGCAAAATTTAGTGTTAATTATATTTTCAATGTTACTAATTAAGTGTTTTTCAATTCCAATATAATTAATTTAGTCTTATAGTAAGTTGGATATGACTCTTCAATGAAATTTGTTGTATATGAAAGTGAACATGATTTTGTTTATGGTAAAGTTGTTTTATTCATACTCTTATAGTTCTAGGACTATGGAGTGTATGAGTTATACTGCACATAGGACTTTCAATATGTTTCTATTACACATATAACTTATATGTTTCCTAATTGATTAAGGTTTTGTATTTTTAACATATGTAATTGTTTATCTAGACAGATTTGAAACTTTGTAACAATGTGAGAAACTTCATTTTGGTTCGGGTGCATGATGAAGCATGTTGTTTCATTCTGCAGACAAAGAAGTGTGATAGCAGAGTTGTATCGTTTCTTAAGTAGCAATTCAAAATTAGAGGCTATGTACATTTGCAACAAGAATTTGAAGTTCAAGGCGTAACAACCTCTTTTTTTTTTCTTTTGGTGATGAGGCTTGGAGTGTTTGTTCTCTTTTTAATACATTTGTATTTTTGATTTTGTTACAAAATATTGTGATTAATTAATATTGAGAGGGGATTGTATTGTAAAACAATACTTAGAAATGTTTGTATTGTATGTATTGTAAGTATTGCTTTATATAGGTTGATATGAAAAAAAAAAGGTTTCGAACTTTGATTATATCATTCATGTGTTAAATATGAAAAATGGACAAAGTTGTGAATTTGAACTTGATTGAAGGAGATTAAATGAAAGTGAAAATCCTTTATAAAATGGCAAGAAAAAAGCTCCCTATCAATGACAACATTTGAAAATCGTTCCCTTAGAGTGAGAACACTCTATCACTTCCAGGGAACGATTTGTAGTCATTGTAGTTTTTAACAACCCTTTAAAAACGTTGCCTAATATTGCAAGAAAAAACGTCCCCTTTTCCTGTATTTTAGGCTACGCTTTAGAAAATTGTGGCCTAAAAGTGAAAATAAACGTCCCCTAAAACTATAGGCAACGGTCGCACAGAAGACGGCTGAAAAACATCCCCTATTCTTTTAGGCAACGTTTTTCCCATTTCAGGCTACACTTTTCAACTGTTGTTAAAGAGGAAAAATGTTGTAGTGTGTACAAAGTTTCGTTAAGAAGTTTCTACACATGATGTTTAATGTAAAATTCCAAGGGATTGATAAAAGTGGGGCATTTTGAATTCAAATTCATTATCACTTCTAATATACCTTAACTCTATCAAAGAATTGTATGGTAATATAATTAATAAAAGATTTAATGTGAGATCTAGTCTTTGATTTAGTGTGCATAAGAAAAAAAAACATGTATATCTAGAGTGGTCATCCAGTACAGTTAAAAAAATTGAAACGTTGTAAACATGTAGTGTTGATTGGACCCCAAATATCATATGCAACATATAAAACAGGTTAAAAAAATTGTATTGATATCATGGAAGAGGAGTCTAGTTTGTTTATCTAAATTGAAAGGATAAAAAAATAGAAGTTTTATTAAGGGAGGTGTAAGGAAAACATGCACATATTTTATTTAGAACGTGAGAATGATGGCTTAACCTATAGTTCCAAATATTTATTAGAGCTAGCAAAATTAATGTGTTGAAGTGCAATGTTATTACAATATTTATCAAATTTAATAAATTTGGAAACAAAGTTATCACAAAGAAAATTATAAGCATGCTGGTTAAGAGAGTAAAGGTTATTAAGGTGCTCAATCTTCCCAATCATTCTCTGGGTAGACAATTCCTACATACAACAAAAATATTAAGAAAATATAAATTTGCAATTAATGATTTTAGTAAGCTGAGAAATAGAAATTATGCTTAATTGAAATTCAGGGAGAAGAAAAACATTGTTAAGAAAGAAACCCTTTAAAAAATAAATTTGGACAGAAAAATAGGTAATAGTGGATTGGTCATTAGGAAAATAAACAAACACACGGAGTATGACCTTGATAGTGGAAAAGACATGAATGAAGGGGTAAACATCATCAGATTCCCCATAGTCTAATATTCAAACATTGGAAGTATGAGAAGATGTACCTAAAGTTGCAACACTAGATAGCACACGTTTGGAAGGTTTAGAGGAGTCTTTATCATCAAAGTGCAAAGTCCTATGCAAGTTAACCAAATATAATAGTCTTTCTTTGATGAATAGAGATTTTGGCTTGGAATGTTAGATGCTTAACATTGAAGGTTCTATTTAGGTGCTTGAGATGTTCAAGCACAATTAGTCTTAAGAGAATCTTGCTAAGGTTTGGAAAGGTATCCTGGAGGAAAACCGTGTTTTAAGTAACAAGGCTTTATGGTGTGGTTTGTTTTTATGAAGTCAAGCTTTTCCAAATTATATGTTTTGATGAAGACAAATACTATGCGTATGTATCGAGAAAAGGATGAGCAAAAGAACTTGACAAAATAGTTATGGATCAAGGCTTGTTTCACAAGAAACTTTATCAAGGTGGAGTTTGGATCATTGATCTTCTTTGAATAGGTACAAGTTGCAATTCAAGTTATAATATACCCTAAGTGCTCAAAAAATACTTAATCATATTCATCCATATGCATAACTTCTTTTTATATACCATGGTATTGCTCTCAACCTATTTTTTCTAAGTATTATTCATTTTTATTACAGTGGTAACCGGTTACACATTTCCGATAACAAGTTACATAAATGTAAAATTGTTTTTTCAGAAAATTGTTTCAAACATTCTATTTTCAATAAATTATGGCATTTGAAACCGGCGTAACACCATTTTAAAACCGCCACAATTCATACCGGTTTGTAAAATTGCCTTGTTTCTTTAAAAGTATCAGGTGTAACTAGTTACACATTCGAAAAATTCAAAATTTCACATAAAAGTTGATTATAACAAATTTCAAAATGCATCTATCAATCATGGCATTGTCTCATGATTACATGTCGATTCAAAAAGGTATTATGATGATATAAATACCTATCATTTCAGTTTTTTTCTCACCTCTTTAAAAACAATTCAAACACATTCTTCTTCTCATTTTCAAACACAAATGAATTTTCTCTTAAACTTCCATTGAAACTTGCTGCATAAAATTTTCATTACAATTCAGAAAGTTTCAGCATCATACTCTCTGAGCACTTGTATAACACACTAGAGAATTATTTACTTGAAAGAGAAGATCAATTATTGCAATTGATAAAAGTATTACAACTTCAAACATCTTATGCAATCCAGATTTGTGTATATACTTTGTTGTCCAGGATTGTTGGAAACAAGAGAGTAGAAAAGATAGGATTGTTTTCTTTTTCTACTTGATAGGAAAAGATAAGATTATTCTCGTTTCAAATTGGTTGGATCATAAGGTGTTGTTACCTTAGTGATTGGTTAGAAGCTTGTGTCTAGAAGTTCAGGATTAGGTTTGTACAAAGTTTTAACAACTATTAAAATCTCTTACATGTTGTAAGGGGACTAGACATACTCTCGGACTGTGAGGGGAACTAGTATAATTTGTCGGTATTCTTAATCTTTTTGCACTTTACCGCTTTCATCACATTACATAAACCAGAAAATAAAGAAGCATCCATTCATAAAACCATAAATTTTAAAGTATCTAATTCACCCCCTCTTAGGTGCACTCAATACTTACAATTTTGTTGTGGTGAGTGCCTAATATAGAGTTTCTTGGAGGTTTACCACAACCTTTCCTTGGATAGTTCTAGACGTTACAGTTAAAGTTGATAACAAATATAGATTAGTTGATTTGAGGTTCACGGTGTTTTTTTTCTTGTTGAATAATTAAAGAAAATGCTTTGGAAATATATGGTAGGAAATCCATAAGGAGGGCTTAGGTGTTGATATTGTTATAGTTATCATTGAGTCCTTTTAGGAAACATCAAATATACACGGAATTTTTGTATTGACGAATATGTGTCAAATGAAAGTAAACACGTGGTGAAGAGTGAGAACATGATGATGTTGGTAATAAGTCTTCAAGCTCATCCCAAATGATCTTCAAATTTGTGAAATGTGTGGAAAATGTTCGATTTCCTTGTCATTGTGAGTGATGATTGCGAAATAGGTCTGAAACCCTAAAAAAATTCCTTTGGAAAAGCATTCTTCAAGTTCCTTCTAAACTTTGTGTGTTTGGTCGATGCAAATCATGCGCTGGTATATTTAAGGAGAGAGTTCTGGTGATCCAAGAGATCACCATGTTGTCGCTACAACGCTCCTAAAGATCAAATTTGGACTAGTTTACGGTGGTCGAATGAGGAAGCCATTAAATAAACTAATTGTGTTTTAGAGGAAATGGTTTGTTTCATGGCACAACTCCAATTGTGGTAGTTGGAATCGGAGAGGGGTGGAGCCACAAGGGAGTCGTCGGGGTTTTCGTTGGGATGCAAGTATGAGCTATGAGGGTCTCGTGTGAGATCTTTGGTAGCTAGATTTATGTGGTGGTTGTAGTCTTTACGATGATATGATCTGTTTGTGAAGGATTTTTGATAGCTAAGAAACAAAAAAAAATTAAGAATTATGGTGTTCAAAACCCTATAGGTGATAGGATAAAGGTCAAAAGAGAAATTGGGAAAAGAGAAAAATTGTATAAATGGACCGTGACATCTAAAATCATATTAAATTTAGAGTTTGACATTCTCATCCTTACAATTTTATATAATTTTTTTTTGAAATTTTATCCGTAACCAATATAAAGAGAATTTAACCTGCCATCCAAAAATTTAAACCATGCAACCCCCAATATTTCCATAATGCCAAAAATGTCCCGAATAAAAAAAGAACAAAATGGTCAAACGGAATTTTTGGTAGTTCATTCACAATTTTTGGTAACTAAATTTCCAGTAGTTCATTCAAAATTTCTGGAAATATGCATTTCAAAAATTTTGGTAAGAAATACAATAGTTTTTACCATAAATTTTAAAATTTCTAGTAAAAACGCAAACATTTTAAAATTGCTGCTAAGTTTTTCATGAGTTTTTATTGGAAATTTCGAAATTTATGGTATAGTTTTGAAATTTCCGATAAAAACTTATGAAAATTATGATTTTTCTTTCATAAATTTTTGGTATTTTTTTTTAAAATTTTCAATAAAAACTAATACTTTTTGAAATTTAGTAACTTTAGACAAGAGTATAATGATGATAAAAATATACGATTTGTTAGCTTGTCAGATATAAGTGAAGGGGTGGTAAATTAATTCTTCCAATATAAAACTTGTAACTTTCTAAATTTAAGGTGAATCTAATATACAAATAGACCGTAATTAGGTTTGATTTATTTAATTTTTAATTTTTTTCAAAGAAAATATACATTATTATTAATAACAATAATAATGGTAGCAACAACCACTTTACAATTGCTCTAAATGAAATTTAAGTCATACTCTTTAAAATTGTAAAATCAATATACAATCACTAATTTGATTTGTTTGATTATTTTTTTATTTAGAGAAAAAGGATGACACATTAAATTAATTTTATATTAATGACGTTTATATATTTCGTTAAACTAAATAGAAAATTTTAAATTATTTATATGATTGGGTAGAGTGATATATTTTTATTGAATAACAGTATAAAAATTTTTTACACTATCACTGTCAATGCATCTCCATTAACCGCTTAAATTTAAACTTAAAAAGAACTGAACTAATTTAATTATTTCAATTACACTATCAATCAATAACGATCATGTATTCTGTTAAATGAGACTGAAAATTATTTATATGACATAACAAAGTGATATATTTTCATTGGATGACGGTGTAAAAACATTTTATACTATCAATAAATCTCTATTAAGCACTTGGATTTAAACATAAAAGAACTGAATTAATTTAATTATTTCAAATTCATTAGATCATACATATTAATTCTTTTATATATATATATATATATATATATATATATATATATATATATATATATATATATATATATATATATATATATATATATATATATATATATATAGAGAGAGAGAGGAGGGATATTCTTACTCCAAGAGTAAGTTATCAAGACTTACTCCTCATCATGACCATTGATTCTTCTCAATCTAATGGTTAAAGTTAATGAATATTACTTTTCTCTCTCCACATTTAATTACTTATTAATTTTAACCATTAGATTGAAAAGAATCAATGGTTATGATGAGGAGTAAGTCTTGATAACTTACTCTTAGAGTAAGAATATCCCTCCTCATATATATATATATATATATATATATATATATATATATATATATATATATATATATATATATATATATATGGAGCATCTCAAGTGAGAGCATTTTTAAATGAGAGGATGAGAAGAATAAATATCAACCTTTAAATTCATCAAGAGAGAGAAATTAATAGTCACATTAATGTATTAACATTCTCTCTCTTGATGAATCTAAAGGTTGATATTTATTCCTCTCATCTCTCATTTAAAAATGCTCTTACTTGATATGTTATATATATATATATATATATATATATATATATATATATATATATATATATATATATATATATATATATATATATATATATATATATATATATATATATATATATATATATATATACTGTGTCCTACATACTGTGTGGATTTTATGTGTCAAATACCAGGTTTAAAGCCATTTTTGAAATACAGAATAATTTTGCATAAAAAATTGGCAGACATGTAATTATATGTACATGTACTAGTTAGATACTCCTGGATATAGGGTTGAAAAATTCACGCACATGAAAATGCTTAGATTGTTACGGAAAAAGACAGGGAAATAGCTATTGGATAGTGAGAGAATCTTTCTGTACTATATCATATGGTGTTACAGAACTATTTTATTGTTCAAGGATATAAAAAATTTAATTTACATATTTATTATAGATACAAAATTTCTACTATATTTATAGCTTCATAAGTAAGCTAAGTATGCTACTATTATCTTTTCAGATGAGATGTGATTGTGATTTTTTAGAGGACACATGGATGAATAACGTGTACAGTGTACTGATCTAAATGGAAAAGGTTAGCTTCTAAAAGATGTGATTCTAGGTTATCAATATCAATGTATATTCTCTACAAAAAAATAATATTAATATGTACATAAAATTATATTATTAAACGTTTTGTACATTATAAGTTTTACTCAAAAGCATTTTTAGTCTTATGTTTACATTAGTTTAATAGAAATTGTGTCCGTAAAAAATTGAAATTGTGTAATTCTAATTTAATTATAACTGAATGATGTGATTTCATTTTTTTAAGCCAAAGTCAAGGGCTAACAATATATTAAATAAAAAGAAACATAAAAAACAAAATTCTCTTTTTAAGAAATCCATCTTAGCCTCTATTTGAAAAGTTGTTAATCTACCGCTACCGCACGTCCTTAGTTATTTACAACGTGATTTAGAGAAGCAATTATATGTAGCTTTTAAGAAACCGTGCAGTGTTACTATGATTTTTTTTAAAACTCAAACATAGACTTAATAGAATCATGAATCAAGTGAAGTTTTTAGAAGTAAAGCCAAGTCTAGAAAACTTGTCTACACAAACTTTCACTTTCCTATATATGTGAGATACCAAGAATTACATTGAGTGTGTTAACTTGATACAATCTAGCCATCTAAATATAACATGCTAAGGGACTAAGTTATTATTAGAGAAAGCTTACATTTCAATTGAGGAGTCAGACTCAAGACAAAAATGAGTTCAATAGTTCTTAAAAGCTATTTCCATTAGCAACATCGCTCTAGTGAATTCCGAGTGAATAGCGTTTTCAATGCCAATATAATTAGAGAAACTTTCCAAATGCTCATTGTTTAAATATCTAAAGATACCACTGGAGGTAGAGGAACATGTAATGATTTGGCTCAAAATTAACATGTGACACATTGCCAATTATTTGTCCCCGATGATTCATGAGAACCTCTCGTAACGAACTAATATCCTTCCAAACATTAAATCTCTACTTAGAACAACTAACATTAACAAACTAGTATTGTTCTTTATTCCTAGAAGAACTTATGGGATAAATCACTATAAATCACTTGAATAGATATCACCTGAATAGATGATGTAATATTTATGCCACTGGTTATGATGTTACAATTTCTTCAAATGTTCTTCATACAACTTATTATGCGAGTTTAGGGGTGTGCTTGTAAAAGACAATCTAATGTCAAAGTAAGAGTGTGCGAGCAAATATCAAGTAAGTAGATTGATTGTGGGATCATCTATGAAGAGTGAACACTCTATTTATAAAATTATTAGGTTCTAATGCATTACATGTTGTTGATATTTTCATTTAGGTAACCTCTAATATCATATGAGAATAAGTATGAGCTTTGTTTTGATAACTAATCTTATTTGAATACACAACATATAATTTAAAATTGAACAAAGCACATTCGTGCTTATAAATATATGTCTAATGAGTGTGTTAGTTTGTAGGCAATGATATTAAAGGTGAACTGTTGTGTTATGTCATCTTAATATGTCGAGGTGAACATCATAAATGACTATCGTGTTATTCCATATTTATAAAAGTCATTGGTCAAGTGAAATTGAGACTCCTCGCAAATCTTTGTTTTGAATCAAAAGACACTTCTAAATATATTTTATTAATTTTGGATACAAATATTGTTAAAATTTTAATATATTCATGACTAAATTTATAAATTAAAAAAAAAAGTATTAAAAATTTAATCATTATAATGCGGTTGCAAACCATAGAAATAAATTATAAAACTAAATAAAAATGGAAGATCATTTCAATTCCTAACACATGTCCTGAACAATGCATGTGAAAATAAAATAAATAAAAAAAAGGAAAATGATATATGACCAAACTCCTACAATGGATTACTATTGCATTTAGTGGGGAATTGAAAAAACAACTCATGAATAGCCCAAAATATCCCTAATTTTAAGGAAAAATTCCTCCAACTACTCCAAAATATCCCTATTTTTAAGGGCAATTAAGGGTCAAGGACAAAGCCCATGCCTAAGTAGTTAAAGAGCATCAAGGGTAGACCCTAAGGACCCCACACCCTTCTAACCAAAACAAGATTAATGACTTCACAATGACAAAAAATTGATAATAAAACCAATAAGTGGACCCAAAATAATTAATATATTAATCCCATTTAAGTGACCAAAAACAAAACACACCCATAATGCAAAAGGTTGGAAGACATAACACGTTGTCTCTAATACCATAATACACTTTCTTATTATTTAAATATTTTTTATGTTTATCATTACTTTAGTAATAAATTAATAGTTAATTATAGATCTACTTGCCTTAAAGGGAAAGAGCATGCCAACATTCCCAATAACACATCATGCATTTGGATTACTATTATAGATAAATAAATAAACAAACTAGTACAATAAAGTATAGCTAGTTATATATTATTAAATTAGATTATGTTTAAAATTAGTAGGATTAAGATTCTTAAAGTAATCATAGGACATAGCTATATTTGTAAAAGCGGCTGCATAATCATAGAGAGAGTATAATTAAAATTATAAATAAGGTTACTTTTGGAATCATATAGCCACATAATTCCTAAAGTACATTATTATTCTCCCCCTATCGGTTACATAATCATTTTTACTAGAATTAATAATAAAAATGTACATCCAACTCTACTATAACAAGATTTGTTTATGATCATTGATTTGATTTTTTTTTTTAATATAAGTAAAGTTTGCATGGAGATAGGAATAGAATAACCCTATCAATTCAACACCGTCCTTAATAATAGTAGTTATTAATAAATTCTAAAAATCTACGTTGCAACACTTTCTGCCTCTATTTTTCGGACACAGTATATGAAGGAAAATTTTATAATTATTATATTATTCCATGTCCGACCAGAGACTCATGGAAAAAAAAAACAGAGAATGCTTAACAATCATGTTTCAATAAAAAAAATGCATTGCCATGTTCATTACATTAACTTTCTAATCCCCAAAAACCAAATTTGAGCTTGGAGAAGAAGCCAAATAAATATGACAAAGGAGTTAAAAAAAATTTTTGGATCTCATAATTATTATTATATATTAAATAAAGAAATATGATAAATAAATGAAAAAAATGATTTTATTAAATTCTACTAATAGTCATTAATATATTTCAATATTAATTTTTTATAAATAAGAGAAAAAAATAGTTTGAAAATTATGTACATATTATTAGTTAAATAGTACAACTGAAAAAAAAAATAGTACAATTGATAAAAAATAATTAATTAAACCTACATTAAAAATGAAAGTGACCTTTTTCATGACAATTTCTTTTCTCCTTAATGTAATATTTATTATAAGATAGAGAGAGTAAATAATATAACATAAATAACCATACAAGAAAATGGGTTGGTGTAATTAAGTCACTAGTAGTAATCAGTTTTTGATACTACTAACTTTTTGAATAATTATAATAATAATAATAATAATAATAATAATAATAATAATAATAATAATAATAATAATAATAATTTAATAATAGAGTAATATTTAATTGTCACAATTTTTTGAATAAAATCCTAGTGTTGTTAATTGTCATAATTTAACACAACAGAAACACAGGAAAATAAAATTAAGAACCCAGAAAATAAATTGCCTTCAAGGCTTCAAACTAATTAAAAAAACTAAACAAATAAATTGAAAAATTAACATATTATCCAAGAACTTGATAATCATAATAATCTCATTAATTAACAAAAACTAAACAATTAAATTGAAGAAAGAAAATAGGATAAAAAAACTAAATTAACTAGTAGCAACTCTTAATTACTCTATAATATAATCTAAACATATCAATTATTATTATTCCCTCATTTTTTTTAATCTCTCATAAAAAAAAAGATCAAGAAGAAGAAGAAGATCCATTAGTAGCACAAACAGCAACATTGATCCCATTATTATTATCATTCTCATGAACACCAAAACCACCACCGGAGACACCGTCAGCGGCGGATCTTACGGCGGCGCCGTCACCATTCACATGATCTGACAATTTTCTTCCCAAAGTGTTCTTATTGTTATGCATCCAAACCTTGAGAACACTTCTATCAACACCAACTTCATTGCAAAATCCGTTAACCATTTCTTCATCTCTCTTCTGCATCTTCCACCCAACTCTCTCAGCGAATTCATGCATCTTATCCTTCTGCTCTTGGGTGAATTTCGTTCGGAATCTTTTCCTACTAGCTCCCATCGGAGAACCAAGGCTTAACGGCGCTGCTGTGTTTTCCGGCGGGATGGAGAATCCAACTCCGGCACCAGAGAGTGCTAAGAGCATGTGTGGAGCTGATGGGTATGAAGAGATCGGAGGTGGAGACGGGGAGCTTGGTGAACGGGACTGGAACAACGGCGGAGGCGGTGGGTGGTGGCGGTGGTGAGGTTGATATTCAAAAACGGTGGAAATCGGTTCTTCTGGTTCACGGCGGTGGAAGTTCCGGTGACATCCACAAGCAGCGCATTTTATGGAAGCGGGGTCGTCGGAGGTGGCGGTTGGTGACGGCATGAATTCACAACAACCGTCTAGTGCGTGACCACCTAGAGTCGCCACGTGGTTTTTGAGACATTCTTTGTAAGTAACAGCAGCAACAACGTTGTTGTGAGTGTTGGGGTGGTGGCGTTTAAGAACCCCATTTGAAAAAGACAAAGGCTTTGTTATGTTTGAGGTTGTTGTTGTTGTGTTAATGGGTTGGATTCGGGTCGGGTTTTCTGATTCGGGTTCTGATGGTTTTGAAATTGTTGTTAAAGGAGTAGTGTTTGTGTTTGTGGTGGTTGTTGTTGTTGATGTAGTTGTTAAAATCTCCATCATGATAAATCTAACATGTAATTTCAAAAAATTAAAATTAAAAAACTTACCTTTGTTTCAATTATACACTATAGTGTCCAACAAGAAGAAGCTAGCTTGGTTTTGAGGTAATTTTTTCTGAAAAATTGAGGAATTGAAGGAGACAAAAAGAAAGAGGAGAAGTGGTGGTGGTTGTGGTGGTGGTGGAGGAGAGGGAGGAGGAAGAGAGAATATTGAGAAAGTGGAAGTGATGTTATGTGACGACTGTTGATAATAAAAATCCGGGTTATGTGGTTGTCCCTTCTTAACAACTTGTGTTTTTTAACTCTGGTTCTAATCTATGGTTAAGTTATTGACCTTACTTGGGGGTTAGATGTGAGTAATAAATATACCTCTCTTACAATTTATTGCTACCATTTTTATTTCTAATTTTTTTATTGTTAAAATTTTATATATTATTTGTTGTATTTAATCAGTCATAAATATATTTATTTTATATAATCATTTATATTAAATGATAATATATTATTATTATTATAAATATAATGAAGAGAATAATAATTTAAGAGAAAGGTACTATTATGTGATATTAATTTTAAAGTAAATTTGAAAATATGCAATTAAAGTATAATTTAAAAAGTAAATTTATTTAAATGTAATAAAAAATACAAAATGTATAAAATAAAGTTGTAATAAATATTCATTTGACTATTTCATATATATTTTAAAAATATATAGAAATAAAATAAGGTAATAATACTTTTATTTAATTATTTTTATTACATATTGAAGTATTTTTGCATTGTCATAAATGAAAAGGGGTGATATTAAATTAAAAGTTATGTAATTATATTAACTATTTTCTTTGTTCTATAATGATCACATATTTGATCAAATAATGTCTCAAATTTAATAACATGTCACCTGTGATAATTTTTTACCGCAAATTCGTATAATAAAATTCACCATTGGATTGAAAGCGAACATCATATAGATCATGTCCACAAAATTTAACATCAATCAAAAATCATTTGATATGTCAACTGAGATACATAAAAACTACTCCCTCCGTCTCACAATGAGTGACCCATTTTGAATAAAATGATGTCCCAAAATAAATTACCCATTTCAATTTTCAATACATTTTTTCCAATCTTACCCTTTAATTATTACAACTTTCACTATTTCCAATACATGATAAGGGTACTATAGTAAAAATAATATTCTTTCTCTGTAAAATGGTGTGCTAGGTCACTGATTGTGGGACGGAGGGAGTAACGTCTTACAAAACTTCAACAAAATCGTTAATTTTGATCATTCTCTTTAACATATCAAATAATTTTCTATTGATGTTATATTTTATCGACATGATCTATATGACGTTAACTTTCAATTCAACGGTGAGTTTTGTTACACGGATATGCGGTAAAGAGTTATCGAAAATATCATGTTACTAAGTTTGACATCTTAATGCTATTTGATCGTGTTCCATATATATTATTAAAAAAGTTTTTTTATTAAAGCAATTAGTTATTCAAATATATTTGGATGGGATGATAAGAATTTCTTTCGATCTAACCATAGATTCTATTTCTGAATTTAACTCAATTATGGATACATAACATTGTAAAAAATTTTAAGTGAGAGTGTTACCATCATTTATTATTTTCACTAATTAGAATGATTAATATCCATAATTATGCAAAAAAATATTTAATTTATACCAACAATCAAGAATTTCAATTCGTAATTGTACAAATACATTATATTACATTAATGGATCGAGATGTCACTTATTCATTTCTAAATAAGTAAGTGGAATTCTCGTCATCAGGGGTGGCCCTGAGCACGGGCTCGCGGGGCGGGAGCCCAGGGCCCATAAATTTAGGGGCACCAAATTTTTTCCCACCGCTATATATATATATATATATATATATATATATATATATATATATATATATATATTAAAAGTGTTAGACGAAGTGATGGATCTAGAAGGGGGTTGAATAGATCCTTTGTTTTATTCTTAGCACTTTTTAAATCTCAAATGAAAGCACCCTGGATTTGAAATCGTCTACAAAAAATCCGTTATTGAAAAACCAGATATGCTAAACCGAATGATCGATGAAAAGTGAATCAATACTTTAGTTTATCAATTTGCTTAACTTTGACACTTACTGTTTATTACTACCAATGAACTGTTTCAAAATAATGACAATAATTTGTGTGTTTGTTAATTTGTCAAACACTTGGTGTACAAAATACACCAAATTCTAACAGCTCACAATAACACAAATTATGCTAAGTAAAGTAAAGTGCAAGAAAGAAAAGCAACACACGATTTTTTTAGGCGGTTCCCCTTGTCATCCTCGCGTAGGGTACGTCTGCCCCTAATTCTAAAATTAGAATGAGGATATATGATATTGAATTGCAAAATATTTACAAGAGAAGAATAGTTACCAATACTCAATTTACAAATGCAGAAAATAGATGAATTACTTTTCTCTTCCCTTGATTCGACCTGAACCAAGTGTGTCAGGTCCTTAGAACAAACCTCCGGTTAATGTTACTCATTTGCACGTTATCAACGTTACGCAAACCTTTCACTCGGCTGATTTTGATCTCAAGAATTCGACCCTAAATCAATCTTTACAATCCTCCGTTTACCGTGATATGATTGAGCGAACCCACAGTTTCTCAATCTCTTCACTCGGCTGAATCTGATGAATCTTCAAGATCTTGGAGGAGAAAATCCCACAAATTTTATCCAAGAAAAACCCAGAATGTCTTAACCCGAACAAGATCGCAATCTTCTACTATCGGATGTTATCAATACACGCTCCTCACCTTGATCGAGAAAAATTGTTATGTCTAGTTGTCAATGGATGAGTGAGAGGTTGAAGATGATGAGAGACTTGTGTATCTATTTCACTTTTCTTGTTACTTCCAAAATCATAGAACCAAACAAGACTTATATGTGTTATCCAATGCCAAGCAACAATTGAAAAAGCTAAAAATTAGTTTTCTGAGCGTCAGGTCGACCTGAGCAACTGAGGGGTTCGACATGAGCATACCCGAGAGTGATATGAGGGAAAGTCATCAAGGCATGTGTCGAACTGAAGGTCGACCTGAGCATTCCCGAGGATTCCCCAAAATGTCACGCGTCGACCTAAACAGGGCCATGCATCGACGCATGCTGTACAAACTTGGATTCCAGGTTGCGTCGACATATGGATCGACCTGAGCATTCCTGAGGCTGATCCAAAATTCTTGCTTTTGAATTAGTCGACCTAAACATTCTGTGAGTCGGCCTATGCACTTGAAAAGTCCAAAAATGCCAATTTTTGTGATCCTTCATGCTTCCTTGTTTGTCCTACCAACTGGAATCTCTTCCTAACTAGGGAGACATGTTTTGACATCATCGAAACACTTTATTGCCCTCACAAAAAAGATAATTTTTTATTATAAAAATACTTGCTAGAATATTTTTTTTTAAAGAAATATATGCTAGCAAAATTATGAGGGCACTATGATCGGTCACCATTTCTAGTAAGTTTCCGCATCTTTTTCCGACCGAAATTCGCAATCTTGGTAATACTAAGCGGCATTGTCATATGTTTTTGAATTAAGTTCCTTTTTTTTCGATTGTGTGACGTTGTTGCATGTTAGTGTGTTTTGAGTGTTATTCAAGTGCCGTTTTATGCGTTGGTTGTTAGTTTGTGTGTGGCCAGGTTGATGCACGGGAAAGGTAGAGACTTATGGCGAGCACGAGAGGAGAAAGTAGCCAAAAGAGCCAAAGTTGAGGTCAACACGGGCACCCGTGTGCATGCACACGGGCCATGTCAAAAGATGGCTGGAAAGATGTTTTTGGGAAGCAAAACAGAGGTTTCACACGGGCACCCGTGTTCCTGCACACGGCCCGTGTGGAAAGATGCGTGGAAAGGCAATTTTGAGAGCTGACCAGAGGAACAACACGGGCACCCGTGTTCCTGCACACGGACCGTGTTGTTAGGCGCGGGGCAGATATTCAAGTTTTGTAATTTTGAAAGCTTGGGGCTCATTAAGGGTATTTCGGACCTTTCGGATACTGAGGAAGTGAGCCAACACTACTAAAACCTAACGGGAAGAAGGGTGGAGGCATCTTGGATCATTGAGCATAGAAAATTACACAGAGAAAGAGCAATCAAGGGTTTTTGGAAGAGACCTTCAAGAGCACTCGCGACTGGAGATCATATCGACCGATAATTTCTTGTAATGACTTCATTTACTCTTGTCATTTTCTTAAACACTATGAGTAGCTAAACTATTTTATGCTAGGGTGATGTCCCTAAATCTTTTCATGTAATGACTTGTTAAAACCGTTGTGATGATTTGATGTTTTTATAATTTGAGTTTATGATTCAAAGATTTTCATGCTTCATCATATTGGAAAATATTTTGTCGATCTATGATTAGGGTTAGGCGTGACACACCACTCTAATGCGTTTTGAATCAAAACATTACCGGTAAATCGCTTAGGAATAAGGATTTCACCATAGTGATCATTCATTCTAGATTACGATGCATAATGCCTTAATACTAAAATTCAATTATTGAGGAATTGAAATTGACTTTTAAGTATTGATAAGTTCTCCACTAAGGAATTAGGGAAAACCATTATATGGAATTGATACTCAATTGTAGTCACATCTTTTCATGAACAACGGTGTTCTCAAGGAGTTACATAAGATTTATACATCAACCTTAGCATGCCTTCTCATTTGTGTACCAAATCATCTTTTACTTATCGTTTTTAATTATAAACTGTTAGTAGTTTTATCAAGCAAATCAAAAACCAACCATAGCTTTTTGTTCAATTGAAATTTAGTCTGGGCTTATATTTTATCCGCAGTCCTTGTGATCGATACTTGGATTCTACTCCATTTTAATAACTACATCGGTAACAAAAGTAGTACACTTGCTATTTTCCGATCACACTACAAAGTCAAAATTAATAAAAGAATGTAATTTCCCATAAATAAGATATAAAGTAGAATAGAATTAATTAATTCCCTTAAAATAAAATTTATTAAATTGGATTATTGAAGAGAAAAATATTTTGGTTAAAAACAATGAAAATGAAGATGATGACGAAGGTTATAATAATGAAAATGAACATATCCCTGTTTTTATTGATGAACAACCTAACGAGTCTAGTCTATTGGACATTTATGATCCAAGAACATGAAATAACCTTAGCAGTGACTTATGATATGAATTACTAAGAAACGATCCTAAAAGATATGTGTCAATTGTGAATGGTCCTAAAGATACTTCTGGTAGGCATTTCTCATCATCATGTTATATCAGTTATTATTCTAATGGAGAAGAGCAAGATAGGAATTTGCTTGTTTATTCAAAAGAATTGGATAGAGTTTTTTGCTTTTGCTGTAAGTTATTTGGTACAAGTTGTAGAATGAATTGCTTAACAAATAAAGGTTTTAATGATTGGAAACATATTTATGAAAGGCTTAATGAGAGTCATAAGATTCAAAATGAATTGATTAACATGTTAGATAATGAAGTCAAAAATGCAATAGTCGAAAAAATCAAAGAAGCGAAATATTTTGTTGTGATTCTTGATTGTACTCCTAATGTAAGTCATCAAGAACAAATGACTCTCATTATACGTTGTGTGAATGTTTCTACAAGTCCAATAAAAATTGAAGAGTTTTTTTGTAGAATTTTTTAAAGTTTATGACACAACAGGTCAATGATTGTTTGAAGAATTACAAAATGTTTTAGAAACTCTTGGTCTAGATATTAATAATGTGAGAGTACACAACAGGTCAAGGATTGCTTGAAGAATTACAAAATGTATTACAAAATGTTTTAATTTTTTTTTTCTAATGCATGCATAGCTTATAGAATAATATTGACTACTCCTATCAGTGTTGCATCTACTGAAAGAAGTTGTCTAAATTAAAGTTATTGAAATTTTATTTGAGATCTACTATGTCACAAGATAGATTAAATAGTCTTGCATTGATTTCAATTGAAAATAATTTTTTGAAGAACCTTGATTATGAACAAATAAATGATTTTGCAACAAAAATTGCTAAGAGGATGTATTTGAATAATTTTAAAGGTTTGGTCAATTTTTTTATAGGAAAAAAGATCGGATCAAGAAGAAGAAGAAGAAGAAGAAGAAGAAGAAGAATAAGTCTCTTTATAGTGGTTTATATTTTGATGTAATATAAACATTGATTCAAAGATCCATACTTGAATTCTTTTTGCACGATGTCAAATGAAAATATGTTTTTTTATCCAATTACTTCTTTTATCCTTATGTATTTATTGTTAAAAAAAATTTATAGGGGCACCACTCTTTTGATTCGTCCAAGGCCCCCAAATTCAAAGGACCGACTTTGCTCGTCATTAAACTAGTAAGTCAAAACAAAATGCTAATAAATGATGGAAGAACACTCTTTAAAATTTTAAAATGATTAAAATAAATTATTGTACCATTTATATATTTAGTGTATTGAAAATTAAAATATTTAATTTTCAAAATATAATTATTTATTAAGAATCTTAAAAAAAATGCACTTGAGATATTTGTTAAGTAAGATTCTTAAAAAATATATTAAAAGAATAATATTCTTCTACAATTAAATGTCATTTATTACAAATTGGTGTATTTTTTTTATTCTAAATATAAAGTTGATGATATTTGATTAAGAGTGATGCTAATAGTATTTATCAGAAAGTAATAATGTTTGATTCAAGTGTGAGTGGCTAAATCTTACATATAAAATGTTTGATTTATAAGAAAGGTAACTCATATACTTAATGGCTTAAGATTTTGGACGGAGATACGATGTCCCCTATCATGCGGTCCTAGAGAATTGATCTCGTTGTTGCATATGATTTCTTTGAACTCCCCAACAAGTGGTACTAAAGCCGGGTTTAACTTAGTGGAGGAGCAAAAGTTTGATCCTGTAACACCCCATTTCTACCCGGCAAATATTCAAGAATCAGAGTTTCAAAATTTCTCGACAAACTAATGAGGCATCACATATTCATTTAACAATAAATCACTTCATCGCATTTAGCGGATACATAGCACTTTCTAAAACAGAATAACTTCATTTATTAATAAAACAGCGGAGTCATGATTCTCAATTTCCGAATCAAGTAACATCTTAACCACATAAACAACATCATATTAATAAAGTAACTTCACTTAACATATCATCCTAATAAACCAGGATAGTCACAATAAACAACACGATCCTAAACATTATAAATCATCCCCCCGAGTGCTACGTATCAGAGCGACAACCGACTCGATTAACGGCAACTAAATCTTCATACTCGAACACCTGCACGTTACCAATATAAAGGCAACGGCGAACAAAAGAAAAGGGTGAGATATCAAATCATATAAGTGAGCGCATGATAAATTGTATATTAGGATTCATGCATATATAGTTATCACATCGCAAGTATTAATATCTCCATACACTTCATACTTTCACCAACTCACAAATCTCACGTACTTTTCATCACACCACAAGTCACGACACTTCATATTCACATCAATTATATATCTCATTCATTTACTTTGTAAGCCAAGTCATGATACATCACAAGTATAAATCACAATTCCAATCCTAAAACGTCATAGCATATAAGTCATACATCTAGTCATAAAACATCACATAAACATCTAAACTCAAAACATCACATATACATCTAAACACAAAGCATCACATATAAGTCACACCAGACATATTCAGTTAATCACATTCACAAATATTAATATCATCATACTAATCATAAAATCATCAATTTACATCTTCACATACTTCCATCATTTAACAAGTCATTGAATACAATCATGATATAGTCACAAAACTTCATAACTATGAATCACATAAGACACATGGGACATGACTCATGTATATGCATGTGGTACCAATCAGAGCTTCAGCCCCCGTCACCAATTGCCCGAATCTGAGGCACAAGGCATAAGCCTTCGTCACTAATTTGCCAATCCAGGCCGTCACAGAGTATGCATATGAAATGTGACTCGACAAACAAGACAACACAGCATACTCATCACAATCACATATCGTCACGAGGCATAAGCCTATATCACAATCAATTACCATTATACAAGGTAATTCACGTCACCATAATATTTCACCTTCACTTAGTCACAAAATTATCGTCACGAATATATATACAACATCACATATTACCAATCATCACAAACATCGTCATGTTTCGACACATCACGACAAACATATAATTTCAAACATTAACAAAATCATCACAGCATCATCATGTTTCGGTATATCACAACAAATCAACACATTGAGTCAATTCACATTAGTCTCATAATTCTCTATAAATTAGTCGCTTAATCAACTCACTAACTCACTATCAACTAACCAAAATCATTCACCTAATATTCTCAAATTAATCAAATATATCCTACGTCACTACCGGTTATCTAATTTTCGGTTAAATCCTTAATATTCACGACTTTACGAATTTTCGGGTTATACTCCCAAGTCAAAAAAATATAGCTCAACCGGTTAGTTCGGATACAATTCTATTCTTTACCGGTTATTCGATTCGTTCGGTTAAATTCTCAAGATACCGTTATTTAGCGACAAACCGAATAATTAATCTAAGTCTAAGTGTTTTTCAATTAAATAAACTAATTGAGATTAATTCAACAATTAATTTAATTGACCAATTAACATCACAATTTCGACAAAATAACACCACCACATTAATGTACTAATTAAACTTAGCTACCCCGCCAAATTTCATCAAATTCCCGACAACTAATTATACCGCTTAATCCGGCTATTTTGGTCAAACGGGACTATTTTGTATTTTATTAGTTTTATATCTACTACTGTTATACACTTCCTATGCTACTATTTCTAATTATTATCCCTTTCAAAATCTATATTTCTTTTCCATTTATAAAATACCATTATATATATAAATATATTAGATAACAGTATGGAAAAGGAAAACAGAATAGTAGAACAGTACCTACAGCATATCATTGCCATTAAACTTTTCATAACACTTTGATGTTGCAAGTGAAGGTGGTTTACTTCATAGAATAAATGATGAGTGGAAGGAAGAGTTGTATATGTCTCTTATGTACTGCAAGGTTTATGAAGATAAAACAGTTTTTTCTTTTTTTTTGATAAAATGCTTGAGTTATTTACTTATCGACCTTAAAACATTCAAGTATCTCAACTTAGGTTTCTAAATCTTTAAATGATAATCAAGATCACTTATGCATTATATAAATTTAGTAAACATAACAATAGAAACACTAAATATTTCTATAAATTTATTGTCACGAGATGAGTGAGTGACTCAAAATGGGGTGCCGATACTATACACACACGCCGACCGGTAAGGTCCTGGCTGCCGGACTACTTCGTTCTCCTCATTTTTCATTACACTCAGAGTTGCAGTATTGTTTCTAATTTAATTTGAATTTTTAACGCACAGCAGCAACAACATTATTTCCTAATTTCAATTTTCTATGAACAACAACAATCAACACAAGATAATGCAATAAATTTATACACCCAATTCCCCACATAAAATCGTTCATAAGCCCCATTATAGGAAGAGAATCTCACCCTTACCTTAATCAATTTGAAGAAACTTGTTGGGTCTCCGATTCACACTTCTGATTGGGCACCATAGATGGAATCCTTCAAGCTTTGTTCATCTTCTCCAAAACTTGCCTCTTTCTCTTCTATTCTTGTTTTCTCCAAAAATGACAACTACTCATTCTCATCTCTAAAACCCTAATTTATTCTTTGCAATTGGGCTTAGCCTTCACACTATTTTTCACAAACCAACTTAGGCCCAATAAGATAATTAATCCGAAATCACCAATATATCACTTTTAATAATATTCCGTCGATATAATATTTCCGACTTATAAATAATATTATTCTTAATATTATTTTCCGACTTCAATTTAATAATTCCAAATATGCCCTTAAATAACACCGACAATCCAAATTCGACTAAATTGAATATTTTCGGTCTAATCTTAATTACTCAGAAAATTCCCAAAACTTCAAATATTATTCCAATAATATTTCTAATACTGAAAATATCAAAACTCTTGATTAAATATCAATCCGCTATCCCGAACTAATACCGACTAAATCATCTCAAAATACGAAAACTTCACTAAACACTCTGAACGTCTAGATTAAGCGAATAATCGAATTTTCGGGCGTTACAGATCCTATGTTGAATCGTGTAGTTAAGTTTTACATCGCTAATGAGTGGGTATTGTGGTGGTATATTTTTAGGGACTCACAAGGGGAGGCAAGATCATACCGCCCATGAGGGGATGATATCGCCCACGAGTGGATGACACTGCCCATGATTGGTACCACTCACCACAAATTGAAAAACATGGGAAGTGACACGTACTCATAGGTGGTGCAGACAAAGAGTCTAGGGAATAACCCACGTCTTCGTAGGAAATGGGGACTCAATGGTCCACTTCTTTTTTACTAGTGATTTCTATTTCCAAGAAACCTTAAGTTCGAGCTCATAAGCCTCTATAAATATATCATTCCTAGAATGAGGGGATAATATGATATCCACAAAAACGCTAATCTAAACGCTTAATGAATTGCTCATAAGAAAGGGACTAAGAGTTCAAATCTTGAAGTAGTTACACCAGTGTACGAGCTCAAATCATCTAAAAGCCTAACAAAGGGAACTAAGAGTCTCATTAGACAAGTTCATCTACACGCCTCTCTTGAGGGACTAAGAGTCTCATAATACAAGTTCATTTAAATGCCTATCCCTGAGGACTAAGAGTCTCATTAGACATACTCATCTAAACGCCTCTCCTGAGGGACTAAGAGTCTTATCATACATGCTCATCTAAACTCCTCGCTTGTGGGACTCGACTAAGAGTCCCATCAAACAAGCTTATCTAAGCACCTCGCGTGAGGGACTACGAGACTCATAAGAATTGCTCATCTAAACGCTTATCATCAAACAAGCTCATCTAAGGGCCTCGCCTGAGGGACTCGACTAAAAGTTTTGTCATTGAGGCTCATTTAAATCCCTCGCCTAAGGGACTCGATTAAGAGTTTCATCAAACAAGCTCATCTAAATGCCTCGGCCGAGGGACTTAGACTCTCATCAGAAAAATTCATATAAACACCTTGCTTAAGGAGCTTAGAGTCTCACCAGACATAATCATCTAAACACCTTACTTGAGGAACTAACACTCTCATCAGACAGACTCATATAAACGCCTCGCCTGAGGGTCTAAGATTCCCATCAATTAAGATCATCTAAGCGTCTTGCATGAGGGAATAAGAGTCTCATATAATAGGCTCATCTAATTGCCTCGCTTGGGGTTGAGGACTAAGAGTCTCACCAGATAGGCTCATCTAAAGGCCTCGCTTGAGGGACTACGAGTCTTATCAGACAGGCTCATATAAACACCTCACATGAGGAACTAAGAGTCTCATCAGACAGACTCATTCAAATGCCTTGCTTGAGGGACTAAGAGTATATTCATACAGGCTCATGTAAACGTCCAGCTTAGGGACTAAAGGTCTTAATAGATAGGCTCATATAATAATCTCTCTCGAGGGACTAAGAGTATCATCAGACAAACTCATTTAAGCTCTTCACCTGAGAGACTAATAAGCGGCTCATCAAACATGTTCATCTAAATGTTTTTCCTGATGGACTCGACTAAATTTTTTTCCAACAAGGTCATCTAAATGCCTCGCCTAACGTACTCGACTAAGAGTCTCATCACATATGCTCATCTAAATGTCTCGCCCGTGGGACTAAAAATTTCATCATATAAGATCATATAAACGTCTCGCATGGGGGATTAAGAGTCTCACTAGACAGACTCATCTAAAGCCTCACTTAAGGGATTAAGAGTCTCATCAGATAGACTCAACTAAATGTCTCACCTGAAGGACAAAAATGTCTCATCAGACAGACTCATGTAAATGCATTGCATGAGAGAAAAATCATCAAATTAATTCTTCAAGTAACAATCTTCTAAACATTCACTAACTGGTCAAAGGATGAAACTCATTAAAGAATTATAACTTTGTCTTCTATACAGGTGATCAAAGTGTTGATTTCATAGCGTTGAGTTAACTAGAGGAATGTAATGACTTGCTTAAAGAGCTTTTAAGTAAAGGATGACAAAGAAAGCATTGGCTTGAGGATAACAAGGTTAACATAGTAAAGTCTTTGGATATGCATCCAAGTGATGATTAACATATGCATTTCCATAGGTGTTTAATTATCAAAGTCTCATATGATATCTTGTCATATTCATCTTAAGTCCATTTTACTTTCTCTTTTTAGAGTGTAGAGTATATGAAATTATTCAACAACTTTTTACATGTTTAATAAATATTAGAGAATAAATTTTTTAAAATATTTTATATCATCAAAATTGAAACTAGAGATTATTATTCTTTAAATAAACTTTAATTTAACATAAATTCTAAATAAGGAAAGCTATTTTCTCACAAAAATAAGGATAAAAAATTTGTAAACTAAAAAAGAAGAAGATAAATTTTTTTTCTAACAAACTATCTTTTATTTGTTAAAATTTATAAGTTTCATTAAATTTATACAGAACTTGCATAATTTAGCGTCAATCTTATAGATTCTAATTAATAAAGAATGTATATTAAATGTTTTTATGTCTGAGAACATGTTTAAAATAATACTGGTCAAATTACATTTTTAGTCTCTCTATTTTGTGTGAATTACAAAATTAATCTTCTTATTTTATATTTTTTTATTTTTATTTTTTAAAATTAAATATTTATAGTTTCTCTCACGTTTTTTCATATAAGTAATTTGTCATTTAAAAATAAAAATATCGTTAATTTTTAAATGCAAAAGTATAAAAGAGAACCAAAACTATTTAATTTAATAAAATTATATATAAAAGAAGAAATATTATTATTTTTTATAAAATAAGTATAAATATTCAAATATATTTAATAAAAAATAAAACTAACATGATTGAAAATTATAATAAAAAAGTTATATAAATAAAACAAGAAAATTATTCAAAAAAATATGAAGATTTATAGTAATGATGAATTGAAGAATGCAAAGTTGACCTAACCAAAAGAGTGATTTGCAGCATGGAGAGTTGGAAGGAATGGCCTGCAAAATTCTGAGCCCACTCATGTTAATTTGTCCAACTGCCAATCAAGGACAGCTTTCACAGTTAAATCATTGTAGCTTATTTTAAGCTAAACAAATGCAAATGTAAATGTAAACGTAAATATAAATGCAATCAATTGCTACCCTATCCTTTTTTTTTTTTTCTTTTCTAGTTTTTTGTCTTTTTATATCTTTTGCTTTTTCAAAATTGTCTTTGGTTACTTGTGTGATGATGCATTAAAGCTCAAAATTCAAACAAAATTCCGCATCTTCTTCCTTTTCTCCTCTTCAAACCTTCTCACTCTTCAATAAAAACATAAGGATAAGCATTCTCTTAGTTTAGCACATTATAGATATAAAAATAATATAAAGTATATAAGAATCAGCACATTAAAAAAATAATTAATTTTTAGTTTTAATTAAATTTAAATTTCAATTAAAAAATATATTTATATTTAATACTTGCTAAAACATTGAAAAGAACTATCTAGTTATATACTTCAAACAAAGAAAAGGATGTGTTTCAAACATTTTCTTCAAAGAATTAATTTGTGTCCCTGTCTTTATCAGAGAATTTCCGTACATTGGTTATGCAACAACCTTTGTTTTATAGGTTAAAACTGTGTTTTTGTTAACTATTTAATTGTTTGAAGAAATAATTTTGGATAAGCTTCGATGGAAAAATTAAAAAAAAATTGTTTATCTAAAATTTAAATTTAAATTATTTTTTTCAAATTATTCTCCAGGAAAATTTATAAAACCCTTTAATCAATTACAAAAACATTTATTATAGGTAAGTTGAAATTGAAATGTTGATACAAGAATAATAAAATAGACAAACTAAATATATTAAATTGCAAAATATAAAATTAAAAATAAAATAATAATGTTAATAATTGGTAAAAACAAAAGTAATATTTAAAAATATAACAAAATAACTGATTTAATAAAAACTTGTATGTAAACGTGTTTAAAGGTAAAAAATAAAGAAAAATACTTACATGAACACAAACAGTGGTTTTATAAACAATCAATCACAAATTTTTATTAATTAAAAAACAAACATGTTTTTTTCTCTCTTCTATTCAATCACAACCATCCCATGAATTCAATTAAAAAAGAAGTTAAATTTTAAATAAATTTAAAAATTTCTCTTTTCTTATTGGTTAAAGTCAACCAAATTTATTTTAATTCAAGTTAATTTATTTTATTAAATTAACACTAATATTTAATATAAAATATTTAGTTGATCATTCATGAAATTAACATTTTTATTTTAAATTTAAATTTTTTGGATCATCTTCTCGCATTTCTACAGTAGTAAGAGATCATGTAATTATTTTTTAACAAACTTTTGTTTTCTATCATCCAAATTTTACAATATTTATATTTGATAATTTTGTTATGTTTTATAAATGACATGTTATTTTAAAATAGAATATATTATTAATTTTAAATAAAAAATATGAGATATAAATAAATTATTTAAATTTAAAATAGTTGAATTAATTCTTTGAATCAACGAATATTAAAGTCAACGAATATTAAAGAATTAAAACAAATTAAATTAAATATTTAAACTCTGCTTAACTTGACACATTTTTTAAGTTTATAAATTATAACTCATAGTTTATAAACTACAATGAAATTTAATTGGTATAACACTTTTTTATCACAAATTTATAATTTATATTTTACTTATTTTTTCGACGTTATTTCAAATAAAATTTTAACTTATAATTAATATTTTATCATTCACTTTTATCCTAATTATTATAACTAAAACTCATTTTTATTTTTTATAATTTAATTATTATTAATTAAACAAATGTTTTTATATTATTTTAAGTTTATCAAACATTTCAATTAACTTATTAATATTAATCATCAGTTATTAATTTTAAATTATAAATTATTTATCATCAACTATCAATTTTAAATTATAAACTATCAACTAATTTATTAATCAACTGTATTTTTACTGGACAAAATCTTAATAATATTTAATAAAAAACTACTCTGTCTTAAAGTATAAACTCTATTTAACCATCTTAGATAAATTAAAATAATTAGTTGGTATATTATAATTGTTAATAATATATAATTATTCTGAAATTTGTTCTTTAATTAAAAATTTTGTTATTCAAAAACATAAAAAAAAAACTTAAAAAAAATGATAGAAAAAGTGGTAAGTTAAAGTTTTGAATACTCTAGGGATAATCAAAATTGAACTGACCTAATAGAAAACCACTAATTAAATCAAAGCAAATTGAAACTCCAAAAAACTGCATTCGATTTGGATATATTTGAATTATTTTTTAACAAAACATGGTTCGGTTCGGTTTGCAATTTCTATTTTACAAATCAAATTAAATCATATTATGTTATAATCTAAACTTCACTTAAGTCACTTCCTTTCAATCCAAACACAAATCTATTATGCCTTTAGCCTTAAGATTATGTTTTTAATGTACCTATTTTTCTCTAATCTCTCATCCCTTTGCTCTTTCCTTTGCATCTTCTCTAATATTTATTTTCATATGTGTTTTCTATTTCATTATGTTTTTAATATTGTTTTATGTTACTATTTTATGTTTTTATTTCACTTTTATCTTATCTTATTTTTGTATATCAAATAAAAAGTTATTGTCAATTATAATGAATTTTGTTGTAATTTGATAACACATAAATGACTAAATACAAAACTATGTTGACATTTATGTGTGTTTGACTCAATTTTTTTTTATAAAAAAATCGAACCAACCAAATCAACTCAAACCACGTTGATTTGATTGGATTTTATTTTATTTTATTTTATTTCTAAATTTCAACCGAACCAAATTGAACCGCATATTTTTTTCTTCTCCGATTCGAATGATCTTTTTGCGTTAAAATGATCTAAACTGCATCCCAAACACCCTTAAAATATTCTTTATAAATAGAACCGAAAATAAACGGATGATTAAAGACTCTTGTATTCTCTGGATAAATTCATGCGTATAGACGAAGATAACGATATTATTATATAATGATTTTATTTATATTTTATGATTTTATCAATTAAAGCAAATTAAATTATTTGAGGTGTATCTATCTTTTATACTATTTTTTTATAAAAATTTCCTCATTTTTTAAATTATATTATTAAACAATCATAAATTATTTGGCGATGAATCCTAGAACTTGCTTGATTTGTCAACCATGATAATAAACAATCATAATTAAGAATGCAAGAGAATTTCTAATTGTTAAACACCTGTAAATCAATAGCCACGTAGATACACGTGTGAATATATTGTGTGTTTGTTTAGCAGCCAACCAAATATATAAGTCAAAATTTAAAGTACAGTACTAATCAAAGTAATAGAGATATAATGAATGCGTTATACTTCAACTTCAAAGTTCAAATATTAACAATTGTCACCTCAAAATAAATTAATTGATCTTAATGTGTTTAAATGTGTTTTTAATTGCCACCTCAAATTTTAATATTTCAAAATTTTCCTTCTGGAAATAGGCTAGGCTAGACTTTATAAAATTTGAGTCTGACCTATAATAAATTTGAAAAGTTTGAACCTGTCATGTGGTCTATAATAGATTCTTTTTTTTTTGTCTGACCTGATCTTTTTAAAAGTTTGACATGATCTGAAAGCCTATTTAAAAGTCTATTTTTCATTATGATTTTTAATTAATCCATATAATTTAAGAAACCTTATAAGTCGGCCTATATATCCATATATAGACCGACCTATATAGATCTGACCTATAATAAATTTGAAAAGTTTGAACATGTCCTGTGGTCTATAATAGATTCTTTTTGTTTTGTCTGACATGATCTTTTTAAAAGTTTGACATGATCTGAAAGCCTATTTAAAAGTCTATTTTTCATTATGATTTTTAATTAATCCATATTATTTAAGAAACCTTATAAGTCGGGCTATATATCCATATATAGACCGACCTATTTAGCCTTGGTTCTAATATATATGCATATATAGGCTTGTCTATTTAACCTTTTTTTCTAATATATATGTAAATATAAGCTGATCTATTTAGCCTATTTTTAATATACAGGAAAATATAAGTCGACCTATAAGGTTTTATAGGCTTTTTTAATAGTCTAAGTCTGGTCTATTTTATTAAATAAGTTTGGCTTAACCTGACCTTATATAGGCTAGGCCATAGACCCCTGTAGACCGACAAGGCCTATTCCCACCCCTAGTTCCAAGAATTAGTAGTTGAATGGAAATGGATCTCCTTTTGCTGGTCCAACTCTAGTTTTGTGAGAGTAAAGAGAGAAAAATTGGAAATCAGAAAAAATTTGGTGAAGATGAGAGAGAGAGAGAGAGAGAGAGAGAGAGAGAGAGAGAGTAAAATGATGAGTGAGATAGGAACAAAAGGATCGCATTATGGAGAGCAGTAGAAAATTAGCAGCAGATGGTCTAAATCCGAAATTGAATCTCCAACCATTTTTTAGAGATGTATGAATCGATTATTATTCATTTCATTGACGTTATTTTGATAGGCAACATGTGAAGTAAGATGACATAACATTATGGTGCGACATTTAGTCTCTGTAAGTTCAAACTAGGAGGCAAATATGGATTAAGATGTTCCACACACTATGAAACATTCTGCCTTGTTCAAAAGCCAATCGGCACTAAATAAATCTCATGTCTAATTGAAATTTGTTTCTTTTATTATTGATTGTTTTATACACTATTTTGAACAAGGAAAATTTTCCAAAAAGAACAATTTTCAAGATCTTAAAAGAATAAATCAAATTGATGGAGATTTACCATATCAAAGGTTACAAATCATATTAATGGAGATTAATGTATTGTGTTTTTTGGATTTGTTTCAACAACACGAAATGTTCAAAAATCCTAATGGGCCATGTAGATGTATTTTATTCTATTTAAGGACGAGCTATCCATGTAAAAGACTCAGACCTTGAGATTACAAGAAAGACGTGTTTAGGTTTTCCAAGTCTTTTGTTTTTCACCTTTAGTCTATTTTGTGAAACTCTATTCATTAGTATCACTCATATATAGAGAAATAGAGTTTGTTTTGAGTTCTAATTAGTTTCATCATTCATATGATATTGTAACTGTCCAAACACTAGGGAAAGTACTTGAGAAAAAGTGAGATGAGTCTCATATTCAAGGGGAGTCCTGAATAGAAATTCATAGGTAGCATTAAGAAAAAAGACTTAGAACTAGAAGAGTTCAATTAAGACCAATTTGTACTTTTACAATTAAGAGTGGAATTTTTTTCTCCGGTTAACGTTCTCGAGACGTAGGTGACTTTGTTCCGAACTTAATTAACAATTTATTGTGTCTTTTTTACTTTATTTGCATTTTAGTTGGTACTATGTTGATCTTGTCTTACACATTATCCTGCACATTATGTCTGACATCATTCTAGTATAAAAATTTAATTTCACCTAGCATCAAAGCAAACACCTTGTTCTAGTTGGGTGATTTCTAGGGGATCTATTTATTTTGATCAAAATAGATAATGCTAAAGAAGGAGAATCTTTAAATCATCCACCTATCTTAGATGTCACAAACTATGATTATTGGAAAGCCCACATGGTTTCCTTCATCAAATCTATGGACAACAAAACTTGGAAGACAATCATCAGAGGATGGTCATTCTTAATGGTTAATGCACAATATGGCATTCATTCCCTGCAGCTAGAATACGATTGGCTCAAAGATAAAGATAAGGAATCGCATGGAAATTCATGTGCTCTCAATTCCATATTCAATGGAGTTGACAAAAACGTCTTTAGACTCATCAACACATGTATTGTTGCCAACGAAGCATGGGAGACACTAAAAAAATACTCATGAATGCACCTTAAAAGTTTGTATGTCAATACTCCAACTTCTCACTACGAAATTTTAAAACTTTAGAATGAAAGTAGAAGAAATAATTGATGATTTCTATGTTCACCTTCGTGACTTATCCAACAAATTGTTTTCTCTTGGTGAAAAAATGTCTGAAGAAAACCTGGCCAAAAAGATTCTCAGATCTCTTCCAAAAAGGGTTGATATGAAAGTTACAACTTTAGAAAAAGCTCATGACATTAGCACCATGAAGCTAAATGAACTTATTGGTTCATTTCTAACTTTTGAAATGGGTATCAATGACAAATATAAAAATAAAAACAAAGGTGTTGCATTCAAAGCTGGTATTGAAAATGATAAGGAGTATATCGAAGAGGATATTGATGATTGCATTACTTGCAAAAATGTTTGGCAAGGTTATGAGAAGACTTAACAAAAGGTCAAAGAGTAATGTCATGACAAATTCCAAAGACAAACTTCCTAACAAATCAAGAGGTTTCAATCCCCTAACGCAAAAGCAGATAAGAAGACAAACCAAATAAAGGCAAGGGAATCCAATGTCGTGAGTGTGAAGGTTTTTGACACATTCAGGTGGAATGTATCAACTTCATTCGGAAGCAGAAAAGGAATACTATGGGTCTGATACTCTTGATGAAATTATTAAGGTAGGAAAGGTGGCTGGAGACATGAAAAGAGTTAGTTTTGATTACAGCTCCATGAATGCAGAAAATAAATTTATTCCACCTGAGCAGAAAATTGAGTTCCTAATGATAAACTACATGTCAAAATAACCTACTCGGCGTTATTACCAACGCAGGAATTACCATAAAAGACCATCTTGGAGATGCCACTATTGTGGGAAATACGGGCATATCTGACCTTTTTGCTATAAACTATATGGTAGACCTTACTGTAACGTCCGTTTTTAGATTGCGTGTTTTATTTAATTATGCCATTATGTGTTATGTGTTTTATTTAATCAAACATGTGTTAATTAAGTGCTTATGTGATATTTATGTTATTTATTGGGATTTAATAGTAAATAGAATGAGTTAGTGAGTTAGATGAGCTATTGGGCCTAAGTTGGCATTAGTAAGTGAGGGGTGTTAATTAGAGCTCATTAGTAATTAGAAGTTAGTGAAGGTTTAACAAAACAAGGGTTTTAGAGGAAAATAGAATTAGAAGCTCATTTGGGATTTTGTGAAAGAATAGAGAAGAGAAGAGGAGAATCTCAAGGTTGAAGATAGAGTTGGCTTCAATCCAAAACCTAAGGTAAGGGTGAGATTCTTTCATGCTAAAGGGATGTATAATGATGTTTAGGGTGGGGTTTTGATTGTGTGTTGTATCCATGGAATTGTGCGTAGAATTTTAGGGTTTATAATGAAATTGTGTGAATTCTTGATAAGAAACATGTTTTGATTGTTGATTGGAGATGAAAGATGTTAGATGATGTGAGTGGGTATGTGCATAATCCATGAATTGATGTGTGAATAAAGATGTTGGTGAAACCCTAACTTTGAGATGTTAAGAGATTTTCATGAAATTACCTTATGTGTTATGATTTGATGTTTATAATTGATGTTATGTGTTGTATATGTGATATAATCATGAAATTCGTGATGAAAATTGACCCGAAAATGATTTTGGGTTGAGAGTGGGGGTAATGGGTTTGCTGTCATATCGCAGAGAAAATTCTGCAGAAAACGTTAAAGGCGCATTGCACGGTGTAGCGTGCTATTGAGTTGTGCACATCCCCAAAGTCAGAACGTAACGTGCATCGCGCAGGTTTGAGGATGCTTAGCACCGAAGGTTCTGACTTAGCGCGCCTAGCGGGCTCGGGGACGCTTAGCTCGGTCTGTAATTTGGAAACTTTGACATGATGTATATTTTGAACCGTAACTTGGTTCTATATGCTGTTTGAACTTCCATGATGCTCTAATTGATGTCTTTCCATTGTATATGCTTTGAATATCCTTGGAAACCTTTTTTAATCCTTTTCTGAATTGGATTGCTTTATGATGAATTTGTTGTTGTGAAGTGAAGTATTGTTGTATGATGATGCAACATGGTGACGTGATGCATTCTTATGAATGATGATGATTTTGTTGTTGTTGTTGAAGTTCGACATTTAATTGAAAATGTTCGATGGTTGTTTAGACGATATTGTGATGTGTTGTATATGTTGTGTTTGTGTGGATGTTGCATTGATTGAGTCACATCCATTGCATTAAGAGACGTGGCCTTAATGGCAAAAGCGACGAGGACTTAATGGCAAATAGCGATGATGTGCCCAATGGCAAATTGAGACGTAGGAGTTTTACTCCAAATGGTACCACATGCATTTGCATAAGTCGAGTCACATGTGAATTGCATTAGGTCTTATTTGATTATGTTGTTGGGACTTGATGATGAGATGTTTGTTGTGATGTGTGGGAATCTTACTTGTGAATTGATTATATGTTTCATAATTGAACTATTGACATTACTTACCGTTTTACAGGTTATTTAAGTGATGTGAATTGTGGTATATGATATGTATTGAGAAGTGGTGACCAATGTATGATCTTTTCACTTGATTTGAATATTATCATATGTTTCTTTATAATGAATGATATCTCACCCCTTCTGTTTGAATGTTACCCTTTATTGGTAACATGCAGGTAGCAATGTGGAGTAGTCGTTTACCTTTTAGCTCGTGTCGGTGTGTCCATGCTCTGATACGTAGCACTCGAGGGACGTCTAGATTTTTTTGATCATGTCGTGTTGTCGTGTTGTCTTGTTGTTTCTTGTTGTTATATTTGGATATGGTTATCTCTTATTGAATTATATTGTTATGCTCTATAGAGATGTGTTGGATTTTTTGTTGCCCATGATTGGCATGTATGATTTGGATATGTCGTTGATGTTGTTCCGCTGCGATGTTATTACTATTTGAGTATTGATGATTAATGAAGTATGAGTTATCCTCCGTATTACTTGCTATGTATCTATATATGTGAGCGTGTGTATTATTTGGTTTAAGTCGAAATTGTGAAGTCTCAAATGTGATGTTTGATTTAAGATTTTTGTACTCTGATTTTCCTGTATATTTGCGGGGTAGATTTGGGGTGTTACACTTACTATCATTACCAATACCACCCCATAAAAAATACACCAAAAAATGATTGTGTTCAACAAGTCTAGAAAGTCAATGAGGCGACTACAAGTCACATTGCTCACACCTCTCTTAGAGCTTCCTCTCGAGAAGATTGATAATTAGATATTTGTTGCTCTAGACAAATGAAATGAGAGAAGAACTATTTGAAAGAGGTAAAGCCCTATTCTAATAGCTATGTTACCTTTAGTGATGGTGCCTAAGGCAATATTCTAGGAAAAGGGAAACTGAATTATCTAGGCCTCCTGAGTTTAAAAGATGTTTTTGGTTGAAGGTTTAACTGCTAATCTCGTCAGTCTTAGCCAGTTGTGTGATCAAGATCTTTGTGTCAACTTCAATCATTCTATATGTATTGTCACCAACAAAAATATAAAGCAAATCATGGAAGCTATAAGATCATCAGATAATTGTTACATATGGAATTCTCAATTAAAGGACCAACCCTTAACCTACATGATTACTAAAAAGGATGAAATCAAGGTTTGGCATAAGAAAATTGGTAATCTTAATCTTAGAAGCACGAGGAATATTATCTCTAAAAAGGATATCAATGGCCTTCCTAACCTTAAAACTGAAGAAGGTCGGTGATTTCCTTTCAAGAGTGCCATTAACCATGCCTAATCTTAAAAGGCAAGGAAAATATGACAGAAGTAAAGTCTCTAAGGTCAATTATGTCCCTAGAAACCAGACTAACACTATAGATCAACCATCGAATGAGGTTCTTGAAATTGCGTCGCTTCAAATGATCGTTCTAGTCACCGTTCCAGGTAATGTTTATAAAACCAAACACTCTAAATATGTTGTTGAAAATGTGTTGGAGAATATTGATGATATTTCCAAACCATACGAAGACTCAAGATGTTAATTCTAAAAATCTAACCCAAACACTAGAACCTCTTCGTGCATGTGACAAAGTTCCCAGGCAAGATAACATTGAAAAGATTTTTAGTGAAAAACCTATAGACACTCTTGATGTTGGTGTTCCACTAGTAGACACCTTAATTAATGACATTTTGAATGATAAACATATGGATAATAAGAAATTTAGTGACGAAAGTCTATGGAAAGTCAAGATAATGTTGCTAAAAATGTTGTCATCATGGATGTTGACAACCCTCATAGTAATGCAGAAAAATCTATAAAAACAAATTATGATGATGAGAATGGTTGTAAAGAGTTTAGTGATACAGAAATTGTTGAAGAAGTGGAGGAAGAACCATTTAGAGAAGAGACTGAAACTAAAATGGAATCCCTGGTAGAGGAAGAAGTCCAAAAGAATGTTGCAGGTGTAACTCAGGAAACTGATATGGGAAATTAAGATGTTTGTAAAGATGTACCAAACAATCAGTTATAAATGTTGGAGACAGAGTCTCCAACTCATAATGCAGACGAGCTTGTAACTCTTGAAAATTAAGAGGAAAATGATGTTGAGAAAATTGTGAATATTGGTAATCTTGGTAACTCTGTAAATATTAATGAAGACCTTGCTCATGAGAATATTGAGGTTCATACTGATGAAACCCCTATTGAACTTGTTTTTAGACAAGTGGCTTCAAGCACAAGAGGGGAGTGAATTGTGGTATTTATATTTCATAATTTTATACCTTTCTCGATTAAGATCGTATTAGTAATTTTGATTGAATTATTTGTAGCAGAAATAAAATACTGAAAGTAAATTGCAGAAATCAAAAGGATAGAGCTAGAGAAACTGCACCATATTTATACAGGTTTGGTTGAATGTTGGCCTAGTCCTGTCCCCAAAAAATCTTCTTGAGAGTTTTAAAATAAACTTTGAGTTTTTGAAAGTTATGCCCACAAACCTTAGTACAATCTGATCTTGATATTTTTACAAGCTTATCCCCAACAAAAGACAACTTTTACCCCAAGATAAGCTAACAAACTGTTTACAGATTTATAGTTGATCCCAATAACCAAAACCAAGCTTTTTCCGACAAAGCTTAAGAAACCAACCACATGGATTTTATGATAGGTTTATCTCATGAACAAAACTAGATCTTTTAAGAGTATGACACTCTTAAGAATTTAAACAATTAGCACGACCACTTATAAGAAATGTATTCCTCACAAGCAAAACTTCACTTACAAACACTAAGGAAATATGAAGTGAAAATAAATATTTTCTAGAGAGAGAGAGAGAAAGAAATTAGAAATATAAAACCTAAAGAAATAATAAAACATTGGAAAGTGGTGTGATTTGAAGTGGAGGCGCGCCTCCTTTAAATAGTAGTTGGAAAAACCAAGAATGGAAATAATCAGTGGGTCGAATTAATGAGCCAATCAATTGGCACAAGCCTCCAGTCAATTCTCCACCTTATTTCTAATTTATTAATAAGCCCAAATAGGAATTTTTGGATATAGAGCCGTTGCAAGTAATTAATGTTTCGGCCTTATCGTAAGCTTAATTGATTAGCACTCTTCCAATCGATTGGAAAAATGTTCCAATCCATTTAACGGTAGAATTTTTTTCCAATCGATTGGCTTAAGTATCCAATCAATTAGTTAGTTCAAAAAAGCTTTAGAAAGAGATCGGGCAGCTTCTTAATCACTTTACTTAGCCTAGAAAACAATTTTCGTGATAAAAACATTTGAGCAAGATTTTTACTTCTTAATCGATGACGAACCAAAGTGAAAGTAGGACATTTGAACTATGTTTTGTCCATCTAGATTAACATCTTCTATTTGCATATGTTTTGAATCACGAGAAGTTCTTAGGAAATTTTTATTAAAATAGTCGATAATGTGCGTCACCCGCTTTCGTAGTGTGCGGAACTAAACGTTTTTTAGACATGGCTAATTGGAAATCAAGAACGTACACCTTATCACATGACGCCACATTTTTTATCATTTCTCAATTGAGATCAAGTAGCCTTGTAAGTGGCACCTTGAACCCAATTGTTTAGCAACTCGCTTTTAGATATTGAGTCATTATCTTTCGATACATGAACGACATCTCTATTGATCTTGAATTCACAACAATTATAAGTGTGCAATAAGAATTCGATTTCTAAAATAGATTATTGCCTTTAAACTTCTCATGATTACAAAAACATAAACTAGTAGAAATTCACAGATGAACTTATATAACCCCTAGTCCTTGTGAGTTTACTCAATCATGATAAGATAAATTAAAACAATAATATAGATCATTATAAATAAAGTAAATCGGTGAATAATTAACAAAATAATGACACGAGTTCCTAAACTTATATACTCTTTCAATAAAACTTTCAAAACTTTAAAAAAATTTATGGCTAAATTTTTGGGTTACTTACAATGGTACATGCATATTTATTGAAGTAAACGATCCTAACAACACATAATTACACAAGACTTAGAAAAAGAAATAAGGGAAATACAAAAGGAGATGAAGGAAATACCCCCAAACTTAAACCAAGCATTGTTTCCCAAGTTCCAATTCAAGTAGGAGAGGTAAAAAGAAAACTCACTGAGGAGGTGGGAAGCGAAACAAGAGATCCTGAAGTGACCTCTAATTTTGCTCTCTTCTTTTTGAGTTAAAATGATCCTACAAAATGAAAATAGAATAAAATCAATTCAAAAACGTGGGTTGCCTCACACGAAGCGCTTTGTTTAACATCTTTTTAACTCGATGGTCCATGAGTGTCACCATGCCCATTTATTCAACCATCTCTCGTATCCACTACTCTTCTTTTTCTTCTTCCTATGGGATAGTTCATACTTCTGAAACTGTGGGAGTGGTTTTAGAATATTTTTCCTTATTAAATCAAATTTTTCAAATCCCACCTCAAAGGTAAACCTTCCCCTCTTAACATTAACAATTTTCGTGATTTCATGGTCCCCTACCTTAGACCCCTCAGATACTTTCGGGAAAGGAATTGGTGTCTCCTTTTCAGGTGGTGTTAGTGAATTTTTCTCAATCTCTACTTTTTCAGACTTGGGTCTCTAATGCCTTGCTGTGAGTCACGAGGGACTCGAACATAGAGTTTAGATGTATACTGGTTTCAATAGTAATGAGATTTTGGTTTCTAAACTCTTTATAATGAGATTCTGGTTTCTAAACCCTCATTTTTCTCACATTCCTTTCTCACACTAAGAGGTTGGAAATCAAAAACATGGAGAGAGGAAGAGAAGAACAAGATTTTGGAAGAAGAGAAAGGGGAAATACGTAAATTCATCTTCCTCATCTAACCACCATGGATGCATGTTGGAGTTTTGATGAAATCTTGAATTAAAGAACAACAAGATAGTCTTGATTATTCATCATCATCAATTTCAATTCATCTTCATCATTTCATCAAGAAAAGTTAGGGTTTGAGGGTCAAGAGGCATGGGGTTATGTTCAAGGAATTGGACAAGTTGTTCATAATTTGGAATCCTTGACATGTGTCCATTTAAAAGGTAATATCTATCTCCCTGTAACTCAGAACGGAACGATTCTTGAATTTTTAGAAACTAGACGAAATTCACTTCATTTTGGATACTAATTTCATGTTTGTGGGGGTCTGTGATGAGGTCGGAAAATGTCTTCGAAGTTGGAGGTCTGATGCTGATTTCTGCAGAAAATCTGCATACGGGTTCATCGGGTTTCGAGCGGCACGAGAACATGGGAAGTGGAATCGGAGCATAACTCAGGTTCTTTAATTCCAGGTGGGGCTCTAGGTAGAACTTATCCTAATTTAAGGTTTGTTGTGCTTAAATTACTTTCACTATGTTTGCCATGATTATGTGATACAATGTTGACTGTGCGAATTATAAAGTGGCATTTCATGTATGTTACAATGTTAATTGTTGTGAATCAATTGATAGCATTACAAATATGATACTATGTGTATGTGGGGGATACTTATAAGATAGAATTATATAATAGCTAACATGTATGATTAGGAAATCCTAGCATGATAAGCATGTTTGAGTGAATGAGACATTTAAATGAGTAACCTTGGATGCTTGCTTGGCCATATTCGCTTGTATGCTTAATTCTATATAAATGTATACCATGAATCTATGTATAGATACTTAGTATTATGATATGTCATCATACAATAGATTATATGATAGGTTGAATTGATTCACTTATTCATGACCGATTACTTAGTTTGATAAAATGATGAATCTTGTGTGTCAACTTGATGAATGCTTTTGGGTGGATTGTACCTATGTAAATGCATTGTGTTAATTCATGGCTAGATAGATAGAAATGATGTTATTCTATCATTGGAATGAATATACATGCATGTGTATGAAATTCATCTATTATAGTAACATGTAAAGCTTCAAATTCATGAGGACTAAGGATAAATTGTTGAACTATGTTGGTGCCAGTTTGATTTTCGCAGGACATACCTGTAGTATTTTAGCCATAACTTTTTCGTTAGACATCTTTTTTAGAATTTTGTTAACTTTTTGAAAACTAGACTCAATTACCTTCATTTTCAATATAAGTTTGACCATGTTTGACTAAGAATTGAAACCAAACAAGTTGTTACAAGTTAGATGAAAGTTGCTGCCTGTTTTTGTAACATGCGTGACCTTTTATGATTAACTGCACTTATTGGAAACTCGGAATTTGATGGGACCAATTGTGTTTGAAAGATAATTGGTGATAATTTCATACTGGAAAATTTTATAATTTTATCATGTATTCTCTATTCTTGGTGCCATTATGAAGTTTGATATTCTGTTTAGGAATTATGCAGAAAATGTTGTGACATGGTTAATTTGAAACAGCTGTAACTAAGACTAGAAAAACTGGATTGAGACGAAACCAATTGGGTTTGAAAGATAACTTGTGATACTTTCATATTGGAAAGTTTCATAATTTGATCATATGATTTGTAGTTTTGGCGCTATTTTGAACTTAGATAGGACTAACCTCGGTATTACCCAGTACGCTCAAATTTCGAGATAATGGAATTAAGGGAGTGAAAGTTGGAATTTCCTAACTTAGTCAATACGTAGTTCGAAATATAGGAGAGTAAGTCCCATTAGACGGATGGTAGAAAAACTCTGGATACCACCTTGCTAGACTTAGTCCTGAGAGAAGGCGGCAGATAAATTCCGGAAACCACCTTATTGGATATGGTCATATAGAGGGGGGAAGAAACTTCTGTAAAACCCTTCCTTGATGGACAGCGGGTGTCATACCCCAAAATTTGCCCGATCAGATCTATATCTTTTAATTCGTCAAAGGGTCAAAATTAAGAGTCATGGGGTTTGACATTCCTATTGTCAAACCCGCCCTCTTATAAAATATCCTGAGAATGAAACGGGGTGCGATTAACAGGTGTTTCAAGGGCTTCATCATTTGTTAATATTATTTTTCTTTTACTAACATTTGCATTTTTTTTGGATTATTATTAGTAATTTTGATTACTTCTAACTATTAGTATTTAATATCATTAATTTTAATTATTAATATTAATATTAATATTAGGTGATATAATTATTAATATTATCTAAGGTTATTATTATAGAATTTGTATATATTAACTATTGCTATTATTAATTTTATTATTAGTTAGTATTAATTTTTATTAGGATTATTAACTATTATTAGAATTAGTTTTAGGATTATTAGGTTTAGTTTTAGTAGGCCCATTAGGTATAAACAAAACCTAATTTAGGAGCAATATAAAAAGAGGGACCAATTCACCAATGAGGGGGCCGAAAAAGAAAACCCCATAACAGAGGCACAAAGAAAAACGTGAAACCGAGAGAAAGAGGAGAAGGAGTCTGAGGCCGATTCATCCACAATTTCTAATCTACACGCATACCTTCATTCACCACTTGGAAACACCGCCACCGTATTTCTGGTACGATCTTTACTTGCAGTTAAATTTATGAGAAAATTGTTGTTGTTTGCTTGTTAAAACTTTGAAAAGGATATATTGAAAGCGGAAGAAGTGAGACCGCAAGAGAGAGGATTATATTTTGCTCTAATTGGTTCCCTGTTGTTTATATCCTCTCATGTTATTATTATTTTATTATTTTTACAAGAAAAAATACAATTGTCTTCATGTGTGTTTAGTATATCATGTTAGTGTGGTTATAAGCAAAATTGAATGTGAGAGAGATTGAATTGGGGGCGCCACCCCATACATCTTGTTATATGTTCTTTTATTAAATCAAAATCACACCCATGGGCTAATGAAAAATAATTTTGATCAACATGGAGCAGTCCCACGTGGTATACTGCTTTGGTTGACCACTTTCCACTAAGTTTAATTTTCAATAACAAAAAATTTAAAATAAAAAAAGGGATAAATTTATAAATCACAAAAACACTATAAAAGTTTATTAAAAAATTAGGGTTTGCCCAATCCCATTGGCCGTTTGGCCAAAGTGTTAGAATTTTATTTATTATTCATTTCGACTAAATCTATTGGTTGCGATGGGTAATAATCGATTATTTAATCGTTTAGTCTTTTAATCAAATATAAATTAAAATAACATTTATTTTGCTAAATGGTTTTAACCATCTTATTGGTTACGATGATTAGCATATTTCCCTTTATCAAATTCATTATTATTTGTAATCAAACCTATTGATTACGAGGGATAGTGATAAAATTAATAATTATTCAAGATACATCAATTTGCTAACGGTGATAATCGAATCAATCGATTAGAATAATTAGCAATGCTTTTACTAATCTTTTAACTATGGTGATCGAATCTATTGATCGTCGCGGTTAATAGTGAAAAATTAAATCAGGGTTGTACGCCCACACCTCAAAATACTTTTCAAACCTTTTAAAACCTCAATATCAAATACGGATTTTCATCCTCATTCAAAACTACGATAGGCTATTCAAAAGCCTTCAAACCATTTAAACTCTAACTCTAAGGGCGTACAACCCTTCCCCGAACTACGTTGACTCTGATTCTCCCTAAGGAGATACGTAGGCACTTGGCAACAAGGCGAGTCCCCCTCTTCCAAACTCTAATCAAGTTCAAATAATTAGCCTTTAACTTTTAATTACTCTCTGTCACCTTTCTTTATAAACCTAGCCATAAATCTTTATCTTTGAATGTTAGCCTTTAGGAAAGGGTTGAGGGTGCCTAACACCTTCCCTCGACCTGAATATAGTATCTTACCCTGATCTCTATACTGCGTGGGGTTTCCTATTCGCCCTTCAGAATAGGTGGAGACTCTAAGTTATAATTTTTAGGCAGGTTGCTACAGCGGGTTGTCGATCATCAATGACGTTCGAAACACTAGCCGGGCTAGAGGTTCATCAAGACTTCGACGTGATAAGTCCGTAGCTCCTATTGTTCTACGTGGCTCGAACATTTAAGCTATTAGCTTATAAGTTATTGTGAAGTGTGTTATGCTTTGTTTCTTGAGTCCTACGAGGTAGTATATACAAATGCTAATAAGATGCAATTAAGAAAAGTCTATCCTGTAAAGTCGAGTGGACCCATAAGATTGGGAGCTCCACTGATATAGTTTGTCTCACCCCATTCATTATCATATTGTAGCGGGGAAAATCTGAGATCGAAGCCATTATATTGACTCGACTCAATATTTCAGTGAAAGTCGCCACCCGCGCTTTATTATTTCCAAAGGAAAAGGGAAAAGAACGAAAAAACCCAAAGTTTATTTTTAAAACAAAAAGAAGAGATCTTAGATACAGGTGTTGATTATACAAGGGGAAGGTTTTAAGCACCCCTCATATCTGTGGTACTCCACAGGAATCTTTTTGAAAATCTGTGTTGTGTGCGTGTAAAAGAAAGGTTTGTTTAACTTTAAAATAATCTCGGCAAGACATTAAGCCTTGTGCCTACATACCTCCTCGGTGCAATGGAGAAGTCAGAGCTAATGTAGTTCCACTTAAAAGGGAAAAGGTTTTTAAAAGGAATAAACACTTTATCATCGTCGGAGTGAAATACTCAGCCATTGATCTTGAGCATGAGAACAAATGAGTTCTTTGCATCACAAATGAAAGAAGGGCTCCAACTCGGATAAAATCAACGAGTATGCCACTAGCTCTCTCACGTGGAAAAGATCTCATTATATCAATCAATTTCAAAATCGTGGGGTATCGCAACTCGCTACAACAATTAATCGTGTCTAAACTTTTTGAAGAAAAGCCACTAAGGTCAAAAGATATTTTTTAAAGAAAAGGTTTTAAAAAGGTTGCAAACATAAGAAGATTTTGGAAAAATGGAGAAAATTTTGAAAATCTAAGAAAGGGCAAGAGATGAAGAGGCTATCCTAGTGCATAAAATAAAAGCTAAGAAAAGAACAATCTAACAAAAAAGAAGCCAACACTTGACATTAAGAGTCAAGGTAGATTTCCCATCTTTTGGACTACTAACACTAAACCGGAGCATTACCACTTGGGGATCCAGATGAAATTATTGTCTTTAGCACAACTTCGCATTAAGCACATTAAAATTCTGACAAAAATCGGGCAGAGTAACAGCTGTTTTCGGGTAAAATACTTATCACAACGCCTTGGAATTAACCATCAAGGACTTTTGAGGAAATACCTGCACATACAAACAGACAACAATCCAATGCCAGACAGACATAATAACGACAGAGTAATAACAGAATAACAGGGTCCAGAGGTACCAAGTCTAAAACTCCAAGTCTCCAAAAGGCTCGGGATAGTAACCAATAGTCCATAGAGAGCCTTATGTGTTTTTTAGATTTTTGTTATTTATTAGTGTTTTAGCACAAAAATAGAGTATGGTCCAAGTGGACAAAAAGAAAATAGCGGAAACATAAACAAAGCGTCCAAATGGACAAAGAGAAAATAACGGAATATAAACATCCAAATGGACAAAGAGAAAATGGCGGAAACATAAACATGATGAAATGATAAAATAAAGCATAAAACGAGAAATAAAGAGCAATATAATAAAGTGCGGAAATTAAAGTCAATTGTTAGATGTTAAAGATAACCATCTTGAAACTTGTCAAGTATACTATCAAAGTTAGTAATAAAGATCGATGGTGAGTGAAGGATACTCTCGGATTTAAATTCAATGGAAATTTATGAGAAGCTTGATAAAATCATAGCGACTACACGATAAACTTCCGTAAGTCTTAAATCAACCGCATACAATTCTCTTCCATGTTTGATCTTTTTTAATCGGGACACGAAATATTGCGCTATGTTAAGCAGATCGCCAAGTGATTTATGTAGAAATCACCCTACAACGAGGCCGGTCAAAACTTTATGTGCTAATGCATGCGAGAGAAGCGATATGTAGATCACTCTCCGAAAGCAATACCGCACGAAAAGAAAATAGGTAGCGATCTAGTCTTTACCAAGAATCCATAAGAATTCTCAAGGTACCAAAGACTTTCATCGATCAAAATAAAAAGAAGTAAAAGATGGAACCACATTCAAAATCTCCTTCCATCTCTAAGTTCAATCACTTAATTTTGCGGATTCGGATTTTCATCCTATCGACGCCCTAAGTCCATTGATATTAGAGTGAAATTAGGCCTCTAACTTGTGATTCAAAGAAAATATCAAAAGAATGGAGTAGAAGAAGAGTTAGAACCAAAAACAAGTCAAAAATAGTAAAAAAAAGCATTCCTTCCACTGGAAATTGATTTCCATCTGTAGGAAATCGATTTCCTGCCTGCAGACTTCAAATCTGGCGCAAAAAACAGAGTGGAAATCGATTTCCCTCTGTAGGAAATCGATTTCCTGCGCGCAGTTTTTCAAAAATCAGCAAATAGAAGCATGAAACCTTGCATAAGCAAAACAATAAACACCTTATGATCTCATACATCAATGTGCACGAATTTTCCATCAATTCTTCACCAAAAGGGACCAATATAGCACCAAAGGTGCATCACATACAAACAATAATAGATCACATCTTTAATTATGGAAAAGGATATAGAATTTTACCAAATCTTGCACAAACTTGGATCAACTTCAAGAACACACCAACACAAGTCTTGATCTAGCAACAATTGAAGAAAAAGAGAGATGGATGATGGTTTAGCTCAAAGCTAGTGAGGTTCAAGATGTAACTCACCAACTTTATGAAAGAATAGAGAGCTTTGAGTGAATTTGGTAGGGATGAGGAGAGAAATTGCAAGAGTTTATTTGGCTATTCAAGCTTGTAAAATGAGGAGGTGAAGGCCTTTATTTATAGAATTGGAAAGAAAGGTGTGGGCAATTTCGTAATTGTTCAATTGGTAATTAATTTGTGTTTAATTTGGTAAAGTGGGGTTAAAGTGAGGTTAATGAATGAAATTAATTTGTGGTGAGGTGGAATATTGGTAAATGACAAAGAATAATCAAGGAAAATGTGTTTGGTGCCAAAATGATGTCATGCTTCCCTCTTTTTTTCAAATTTCGTCCCAGGAAATCGATTTCCCATATGGGTAAATCGATTTCCACAACCAAATTTTCAAAAATTTGTTTTCTTGCACTGTTTTGATTTTTGCCCGATCTTTTACCTGTAAAATGTAAACAAAAGAAACAAAATACACATTTTTGGATTTTGGTTAGTATAAAACAAAATAAAAGCTAGAGGTGCTTGATGGTTCCCATCAGAGATGATCGCAATATCAAAAATAGAGCTTCGAAATGGTGCTCTTGATTGATGATTAAGATGCAACTAATGTATGACCTTAGGATAAAAAATTGGGGTATGACACATATTTCAGGTTATCAGGTTCAAGGCAAGGACCGAGGAAAATGTGATTAGTGCGTGAAGACGTTGCACCTGATTTTATTTCTGCTGTGTTTTATTTTGTATACTCTGATTGTATATAGTATGATTCAATGGGGTTGTTGTATATTATACATGATTCAAATATTT